>NC_133984.1:22455758-22762912 GCF_047716275.1 Strix uralensis | reverse complement strand
AATACTCTACTGATAAATGTATCCAGGCATATTCTGCTTTCTAAAGAACAGGGAAGATTAATTCTATAAGAAGGGGGATGTTTTTGTTGCATTTATTATTTTTAATACCACAGACCTCCAACCAGCCTGCATTATCTCAGCAGGATCACTAAGAGACCTGATATCACTAGTCATTCTCATATTCTAGCTAAAAAGAATCAGATTCAAAACTGCACACACACAAAAACAAAACTAGAAAGCCAATCAGAAAGAAAACTCCAATATGAGATGTTATAGTTCCTGCAACACCACCCAGCAGGGGAAAATGGAGAGCAAGGACTATACCACTTCATCAAATACTCATTGCATATTCTGGTAAGGAATGTGTCTCTAAAAAAGGTAGATCTTATCCTGTTTAAATAGATCTTCAGTGTTACCAACCTATATGGTATCTATCAGGCATACTCCACTGCTGAAAAGTATTTGCTTCAACCCTCTGCATGATTGTGCTTGTTTTTTATAAGCTTGTGTTGCTGTCACTTTTAAACCTCTGAGCACCACTAACATGTCTAAAACAAGCTAAACAGAGAATATAGTGTCAGAGCTTTGAAGCAACTTGATTGTATTTTTGCACACATGTGAGGCTAGACTGGTCTATAACCCTCTTTTCTAGAGAACCTCATCCAAAGTGGGGGAGCAAGGGCCAGGTACACAAATCCAGTCTGTCATTGTTTCTCTTTCAGAAGCAATGGTAATAGCTCTAATGTCAATAACACTTGTAAATAATGGTAGGATTCAGCCTGTTACAGGGGCCTCTTTCAAATCTTATCCCTGCTGGGTTGCTGCAATATTTTCCCTACTTTGCAGAGCCATAATGAGGTCCAGAGATACGACAAACCATATTTTAAAAGTCAATTCAGAGGGAAGAAAAAACAAAAAACAAAAAACCCACAACACCACCATATTTGGCACAAGCTGATTTTTCAAACATGCACCAGCGTGAAAGCCAGTTTCTGTGTCGAGTTCACTGCACCAAAGATATGGATGGCTTGGAAAGTCTGGACCCAGAGCCTTTACAGTAGTCCCAGCTTGTCTGACCTAAGCACTCTGTAAGATTATCCCTAAGACTGAATCTGCTCTACACTAGACAGGGGTGTAAGGATGTGCTACACCCTGCCCCCCCCACCCTAACCTGTATTTCCTGTAACCCTGCTCAGGTGACAGCCCCCAGGGGCAGTAGTAATGGATGTGTCTGGTCCTGTGGATTCAGGGCAGACAGGTAACACCACAATAGCCAAGGGCTCATTTGAGCAATGAGCCCACCCAACCACAGTGCTGCTCAATGTCCACTCCAGCCAAATTTGGAAGAAACTAACATCTGTAGTCAGTATGTAAATATGACCATGAGTCAGTCACCTCACTCCATAAATAGTGGACAGCCCAGGGCCCGTTGAGCTCTCAGCACGGCAGCGGGCTGCACACCAGGATCTCCCCTTGAGTAGGGATGCCTCTCCAGGTCACTCCTCAAGGTTGAGAGAGTCCTCGCTGCAACAGATTCTCAGTAAGTGATTAACAGCATGATAAACTTTGAAATTCTAAGTGATACAAAGGATTGAGTACACACATATAATCCTTTAGACATAAACCGTTGACCCAATCTGGGACTAAGTCTGGATCCAGCCACACCTAAACTCCCCTCTGAGAAGGGGTTTAGAATGTAAGGGTGTCCTTTCTGAATGTCATGACTCAACAGGAGGGTCTCCCTGACAGTTTTGTCTGATCCTGTCCTCTGTGCAGTAAATACCAAGTGAACCTTGCCATTGAATCTTGTCTGTTAAACCGCTGTCGCATTTACCATCAAATTTTGTTTAATAGCTGTTTTATATCAATAAACATATTGCTACATGTCTCTTATGAGTCAAGCGTGTCACTCCATCCACGACAAGGAGTCACTGTGCAAGCCAGCTCCATACTAACAGCAAGTACAAACAGCCATGGACCTGCAGCAGCGTGGCTCTCGCTGTGGTTGTGACTGGGTAAGGCCCCCTGGAGAGCAGAGCACAGCGTCTTGACAGTTACTGTTCCTTTTATGGGGAATTCATCCAACCCTTGTTCCCTTTATGGGGATACAACTCCTACCCTCCTTCTGTGGACGTGGGTTTTGTCACCTGGGTTAAGGTGGGAATCAAATTCAGATACTGGTTCTCAGCCCAAAGTCTACGAACTGTCTTCCCACTATGCACTATAAAAGGTTAATGTTGTAACAAATTTAGTGCAAAATATCTTGGAACAATACTTAAAAAAAGCTTAAAAGTTGAAGGCACTTTCCTCGTTACTAAATTAAAATCTAATCCTTTCAGAAATAAGGCAAGATCAATCTTTCTTAGCTTCTCTGCCTTTTGTAACTTGGCTTCAGGCCATTCTATTTCTCCAGTCTAATCTGTCTGTTCTCACTAGAAAGAGGATTGATTTGCACAACTCTAGTTTGATATCAGTGCATGCTTTACTTTCTAACAATAAATATTTTTTTCCTTGTAGCTTTGTACATTTTCTTGTAGCTAAAGCACATTAGCATCCATTTGCTCTTTGTCAAGATAATTATAACTACAAAAGCCTTTTGAGTGAGGGGCACTGATACACACTGATGTACACTGAACTCTGGAAGAATCTGAGCTCAGTGTCCAAAAGCTTAAAATATGACATTTCTGCAGAGTGGAAAGGGAAGCTGATTTTTTTCACTTTGGTAAAAATTTCAGGTATCTATTATAGGGTATCCATAGTTATAAAGTTACCTCAGGAACAACTTGTTAAAACCAGGGAATGATATTCTTCAACTGTTTTTCAGTCTGAAGGCAGTTCAGTGGAAGAGAAAGATCCATCAAACTCAGCTGCTGCCTGAAGCAATTCTGAAGTAACTCTTCCTAACAAACAAACTACCAACTTGCTCGAGAGATCTGCTGCTTCAGCTAAAGGAGTTGGGAATTCCTCTCCTGAATACAAAACCCAAAATCAAACAGGGAGGAACTTCCCACTCCATCCTTATTCTCAGTCAGAAAACTCAGAGCAGAAAAATCCCAAACTGATGTCCTTTCCTGGCTTTCCTTGGAATGACATATTCTGCTTCATATTCTGTTGCGCTGGTATTAAAACAATCTGTTAATATTGCTGTCAACTAAAATATGACATAAAATATAGATATCTTTCAGCAGATTGTTCTGATAGTAATAAAATCCCTTTTTGAAGCTTTTGCTGGGGAAAAAAATTGAAAAGGACTTTCTGCCAGTTTTATATCTAGTCATATATATCCATTGAAGGAGGACAATGGAATGATGTGGGAGTAACAAGTGTGTAGTATTTTCTACTTGATTTCTGTGTATTTGTAATAAAAACACATGTATGTTAAACAGGACTAATACTTGAACATTTTAATAATAATAATAAATGCATACTTTCATAATAACATATGTTATTACTTTCCATATAACACTGCCCCTGACTACCTAATATTCAGCAGCTTATCCCAGTACAATAGAACACTTTGGCATAAGACTTTATCTTTTGAGAACTACTTTGTTGAATGAAATGGGACTGAAATGCAGGAAAGTCAAGTTCATCATGAAATTTCTGCAGTTTTGGGCTGTTTTATTTCCCTTACAGAATATGGCATGGAGGTTAAGTGTATGACTTTGACTATGAAGTCACATCAGACTTTGTGGTCAGCAGTGTCACCCTTACACCACTGGTTAAGAAGCTGGCTTTGTAAGAGAGCCAGGGTATGTATGTGATACTGTCCTTTTGGACTGGGATGCTGGTAGCTGTCAATAACAAAGCACCACTAAGTACTAGTCATCTAGAATTGTTGGCTCATTGAGACATGCCATTCTTCGCAACATTAAATCCAAATCTCATTTTCCTCCATCTCAATACACCTTTCACCCCTTAAACAAAAAAAAATAATAACCGCAGCTTCATAAGCAAATTTTTCCTCTGTCAGACAAAACCACTGAAGATTAAACTGATAGTTTCATACCTGCATACAAAAAGCTGTAGGAAAGATATGCCTATCTACAAACTCTTCTAATAATATTGTTAATATATTCTTTTGTTCTTGGAAATATTCTTGAAATAACATTTAATATGGGCCAATGAATCTCATTAAATACTAAAGTGATAGTATAAAAACACCAGGAGATAAATTATTTCTTCTAATTAATTAGTGTGTGGTGTTACAATAAAATGCAGAGAAACTAAGAAATTGAGATTTAAATCAGAGCCAAGAGTCAACTGTGGATCAAAGGTGGATTAAGATTACCCTATATCTGACCCATACACTCTTTACCTTCTGCACCTTCATAGCTGCAATCTGCAGAAGTGCTTAACATGCATACAAACCAATTCTCTTTCAGTTTCCTTCTGTAGTTTTCACGCAGGCCTTTGGAAAGATGGTGGAATAACTGAATAACTCTTTTCTCCATATACAGCACAGTTGATACGTACCCATAGGAAGCTTCCGTTACAACAGTCTGACAAATGGGGTGGCACCCATACATAGCGTACAGACTGGAGCCTTCTGCACACGGCCATTGCCTCTAACAGACACAGCTTTGGCAGCTAGCAAAATCCTTTCTTGCAGGATGCCTTTAATACACTTTGCTGTCCTAGACCCACTGCTAGCACAAACTATGTACTTTTCAATGTCAACCAATTACTTTGTTTCAAATTATGTTTCAAGTTTAAAAAAATAAATCTTAAGAATCCTGTTTTGTTTCGGTTTAAATTTTTAGAACTGAATAGACATGGAAGAAATATGTGACAATTCAATGTCTCATGTCTCCTATTCCCCTTCACTTCCTCATCCCTCCCATGAAACAAAAAAATGAATGTTAAGACCACTTTACAGTAGAATATATTTTTATCATGTCACATGACACCCCCAACAATTAGGGGAAGAAAAAAATATCATTTCCTTCCCTTCATTTTCCACATAGAGCAGATAGATACTCATTGTGGTTTAAATATTGCATCTACTAAAGAAGGATTTTATATCAAGGAAACAGGAAAAAAAGACTGTAAATTTTCAAGGACTAAAACAATGAGATATTAATGTAAATATTTCTGCCATATATGGAGCATAAACAAAAATAAAGGGGACATGCACAACAAGCAGTAAGGTAGAACATACATCTACCCAGAGATATATCTGATATAATATCTGATATTAGAAGAATACAGCTCTAGATCAGCAGTGAAATTGATTGAATGATGTTATCTGAAACTAGGATTAGCAAAAGGGGAAAGAAAATGAGGAAATATGGGGGAATGACCCATAATATCTATCTTGTGAATCCCCAGTCCCATCAATCATCTCTGCTAAGACTACACATTGCTGGAAAGAAATTGGGCTGAAATGTTAATAATCTCATGATTTACATTCTGCCAGAATCCTTTCATTTTCCTCTGCAGACTCAGAAATAGTACACAAGCTCCAGAGTTCAGAAAATGCAGGAGGAGGGGAAATCACAATCTCTTAAAGCCTATCATATTTTACAACACAGGTTGTTATTGTTTGTTCCTGTAGCAGTAGTAAAACAGCCCTCTTCTGCTGAGTACACCATAATAACTGTTAAAATGTTTCAAGGACTTCAAATGTATTGGGGTGATAATTCCTTACAAAATATAAAAACTGTGATAGCAGTAGCCAAGTTTTTCTTAAAAAAACCAACAAACCAAAATAAACCCAAAATCAGAATAAAAATTGTACTGCAAGGAAAATTTTAAGGTTAGCCAATCAAATTAATTTCAGGTTGCAAAATAGAACTATATTATTTTTATTTCTAGTTAAACAAGCTATTCAATTATTTCTAATTATCAGTTAACTCCGACTCTAAGAGCTGTTGAACTACCACCAGAACTGTTTAAATATTCCAAAAACCCTTTGGTAGGACAGCTTTCAGTCTGGGAACACATGCTCATTCATACTGAAATCTTTTGCAAGCTGTGTTAACTGTCAAAATCTAATTTTGAAGAAAATAACTTTAAAACATCAAAATGTCTTTTTTTTCCCTGATGAAAGGGAGAAGACTATTTATTGACATACCTGGGAAAGGAAAAAGAAGAAGTTATGTGTTTTTTTACAAAAAGTATGTATTGTCTGCTAATATTATTAATAATGTAAACTTATGATATAAAAATAAAAAACCCATAACATTTCTAAAATAATTAGGAATAGCTGGTTCTTTGCATAATTCAAATGTCTTAGGGTATGTTCCATGCCACAGCATCCCCCATTTGTGATATAATGAAAATATTTTGCAGTTGAACAAGGGAAGCTTATTTGGTATGCTAATTAGAGGAGTAGTTGTTTTGTGTAGTATATTTTATACCTGGAGTAATTTTTCATGAATACTTGAGAAAGTAACCCCTCTAATTAACAAAAAAATAATATTTTTGCTCTTGAAAGTATCAACATGGGATACAGAGAAACAATTGACTTAGAAAGGTGAGCACAATAATGACACAGAAGTGAGAAAGATAAATTGGAGAACGGTATTGGAGAAGACAGAACAAAGGAAAAAAGGGTTGAAGAAGCAGCATGGGAATATCACAAGAGGAAAAGGAAGATGGGGAGAAACTGCAGCATGATGCGTATTGACGGAGAAGGAAAGAACAAACAACAGAATATACTGAGAAACATAAGTTTGGATTAAAATATAGAATAATGAGAAAAGAAGAGAGGGTAAATATACAGAGAATGGAAGAGGGACAAAAAATAAGCTAATATATTAAAACAGAAAAATTAAAAGTAGGAAGGAATAGTGGAACACATTTTGTAAGTTCTCCCTCTACCACTTGGGGTGGGAACAAAATTCTTCTAGAACCCCTAAAAACCAAACAAAACCAATAACCCTCACCATCACTGAAGAATTCCTAATTAAATGTGTATTCTAATAAATCTTAATATCTTCTCAAATATAGGAAATTGCTCCTTGTAGCTCATAACTTTCCCAGGAGGGCAGCTGGTCAAGACTAATTTCCCACAGATGCTGAAAGTTTTTCCCTACCTAACTTCCTTCTCCTACCTTTTTGATTCTTCAGTAAAACAAATGAAGCCACTGAACCCCAAAATAATGTTCTACATTTGGGAAGCAGTCCCTCAGAGACTCTTCATCACTAGGGAAAATGTAATGAATGAAGTTTTCGTGTGCGGCAGAAATGAAGCCAAACAGAAAGCATGAGTCTTTGCCACTTCCTAGAAAGAAAGGCACAAAATACACTTGAGGCTTTTTAGTTGACACTAATACACCGTATAAAAAATGGAAATAAGAATTTAGTTGGCAATTTTGGTCAGACACGCTGATTCTTGACCTGGTCCATGTTAAAGAGGAAAGTCTACAAAATGGCAGAATGCATTTGATATAATTAATGAGTATAGAAACATTGAAAGTGGTAAATTTCTTTATTTCAGAAGTCAGATTTCTGTTGAAGCAATAAAAAATTTGATTGGGAGACAAAATACCAAAAAAACCCAACTAAAAACAAATACAAGAATGAATCAACTGCTTTTGTTAAAATGAAACAAACCTACCCCGCTAAAAATACTGAGTCTCCAGCTTCCGCATTAACTAATCAATGTTTTTGAACATTAGAAATTAAGTGTAAATGATGGTATGGCATTTATATATTTCCAGTAGGTATCCACTCAGTTTTTGCATGTTTGTAAGTGCATGAGTGTTCATTATTTTCCTTCTTATAATTCTATTTCTCATGAATCATACATTACTCCAAATCTATCTTTGATCTCTCCATTTAGCTTAAACTTCCACTTCCTATTCAGTGGGTTAGTGAATGCGTACAACCATGTATACAGAGAAGAGACAACACTTTCAATGTACACGCAAAGTGCTTGCATATGTGTGAAACTGCATTCAAGAAATGGCAAAAAAAATGAGTTACTATGTATTTCTCTTTACATAAAAGCAGCTATGTTAATTAAAAATAACCAGCTATTTTAAAAATAACTAGTATTGTTCAACATAGCTAGCATCAGCATTTGGAGCACACAAGAAGTAGGTGTAAATTGCTATTAGATCACTTCATAGAGTCATTTTACGTACTGAAAATGACAGCATGAAACAAGGTTGAATTAATCACTCTCTTTTAAATTAGGATTTATTATCCTTTTATACTCACCTGAGGAAGAGCACATATTAAGTGCAATTGACTTGTTATTAGGCAAATCAATAGTCTTTTCTTTCCCCCTCATTTTCCATTTAACTTGACTACACAAGCACCTGTCAAATACCAAAATACCATAGTGAAACAAGCCCTGATGGAGACAAAGAAAAATGCTGTAGAAGATCTTAGAAAACTGGCCAACAATATACCTGTACTGGAGGAAGTGCATTTGGCCAGATGTTTAAGCAACTATTTATACTATAATTGCATTAGATGGATTGGTCTAGTTCACATTGTGAGAGCAGGAGTGTCAGTTCTGCAGGACTGAGTTGCTTTGTGGAATAGTAGCAGAGAGACAACCTGCTTTTCATTTCATTTGCTTACATTTACCTACTGCAATCTTCTCAGCTCCTGCTAATTAATAAGCTGACCAATGAACACTGGGTGGAAGAAGTTCTCTCTCAGATTCCCACAAAACCAAACAGCAAGCAAAATTATACTTCTTGGTATAAAATGAGGTGTCAGTCATACCAGCACACAACTTCTGAAAGGAAATGAGTCACCAAGCAGGAAAATCTGTTGAAATGGATAATTAATAGAAAGCTCTTGAAGGGTTTGTTTGTTGCTGGTTGCAGCCTGTGCCTTATTGTGCTTTCAGTTTCTTCCCAGGAACGTGGTGTAGAAAAGCAAGAAGGGGATCAAAAGTCAGGAGACCTGATATAAACTGCGTCTTCCAGAAAGACACAGAGATGACACATTTCTGGGTGTCAACACAACATAATGATCCATTTTCTCAACAGAAAACAGACCTGATCACTGTGTGTGAAAGTGTATCAGGAGTGGAAACCTCCGGAATCCTTTGCAGCAAGGACCCACGGGCAGATGTGGTGAGCCAGGTGCTGTACATAGAAATATGTGACGGAGAGATTTCCACAATCTGAGCATCAGTGCATGATGCTTCCATGACTCTTCAGACAAATTGTTTACTAGTAGTTTATCATTAAGGAAATAGATGTAATGCTTATGGAATTAACTATGCTTGTTAAATAGCCTAAACTGAAAAAAAAACCCAAAACAACAAAAAACTCCCCAAAACATGCTGACTTCTGTATACCTACTGTAGACTTCTAGAATTTTATGCATTCTGCCCAAGATCATATTTCAACTGAAATTTAGTACATATAATTTGCTAAAATGCATGATAAGAAGCAAATGCTCACTGGACTGGAATACATTAGATTTCACGCAGTATTTGTTTCAATTTACCAGCAACAAATATTAAAAAGATTTTTTTAATCTGATTGTTACGTTACTTAAAGGTATTCCAGTGCCTTATACTCATTAGATGAACTCACTAACTTACTATAAGCTTGTCATAACATCAATCCAAGTAGAACTTTGCAGCAAAAGGTAGCCTCTCACGTAAATATTTGCAATGAATACAAATACCAAAATTTGCATTTATGTCAGTACAACCTATGAATTCACAGATTGCAACTCATCAGCAAGCCAATGCATGTCAGACCAAAGGCAAGAAGAATCATTTAACCCTTCCTTCCTTTTGTGAGTGCTTAAATTATGTTTTCTGAGTGATCTGCAAAGTTCATGAAGTTGGTGGTGGTTCCTTTCCCTGCCTACCTGTGGTAGAAGTCAGCAGGTAGAAATGACTAAGCTTACCTCACAGCAGGCAAACTAGCAGATATTACAAAAAAAAGATCCTATGAGCAATGAGAAACTGCTAAATACTTGACTTTTTTTTTGTACTTTGATTTTAATTATGCAATTTGGGAGGAATTAAACTGCTCTGTAAACACTGTATTCACTCATTGCAAGGAATCTACATTTAGGAATGGATTCAAAGCCCAGAGAAATTACATGACTTCAGTGTCTCTCAGTATCATTTTACCCACACTGCAGTAGTGCTTAGGGGACCTAACAAAGATGTGGTCTCATCTTCCTGTAAGAAGGAAGAACTCCTTCTTTTGAAAAAATTATGCTGCTAATAAGCAGCTTGTGGTGTCATCCTTCTTTAATTGTTATCAGACTTTCTAAGGGTTGCTAAATGGTTTCATAAAAGTTACCTGATACATAAGTTTTCAAAAACATTTTAAGAACTGCTGAATCATTTTCTGAAAAGTTTTGAATGAATGAAGTATCAAGCATTGAAGAATTTGGAGTAAACAAATTCACAGACCAGCATAAACTGGACTGGCTCCAATTTTCTGGGAAATTAGATGACTGCTAACCATGATTCTTTTTCATAGCAACAAATTCAGTGAAATTATTTGTAAAATAATTAGTATTGCTTTTATTTTTCTTGAACTGTTTCTATGACAAGTTTTTAACCATGGTTCCAGCTATTACCCTTCAAACAGCTTTTATTTGATTATGCTGACATAAAAGTAAACTGCTAGTAATTCCTCCTCTGCCAGGACTTAAATCAGGATGAGCAGCCAGTGGAGCTGTCAGTTTGAGTTCATTCCTGCGGCAGCAGACCCCATCTACCCCTTAATCTCCATACAGTTGAGTGTACTGGCAGTGGAGGCCACCAGCCCACAGAGACAATGGCAATATTGGGAGCTCTGAGAATTGCTACTCTCACTAGGGTCAGGGGATGCTCATGTGTGCATGGAAGTTCTTGGTGCATGAATGAGGCTCAGAAAAAGCCTTCTTTCCCACTCAGTGGTTTGAAAAAGAACATAGGCCCTTCTTTGGCCTTTTTATACAATAACCCCAGATGACAAAACTTTGTGTTAGCCTCATGGCTGAATAAAAGTAGCTTTGTGTCAATGTAGTGTCTGAAACTAACACACATTGGTAATACTGGATTGTCACTGGGAAACATTTATTGCTTAATATGCCAAATGACCACTACCTTCTTTTCAGTTCATCCAGTTTAAGACTGTTAGGCTATAAACATGACAACTTAGGAAATTCTGAGTAGGTACAAACATGAATTTGAGACAAACTTGATTACTGCCTTTGAGGTAAAGAAGCATACAGAGAACTGTTAAAAAAACCCAAACAAACACGAAGGTTCTTGATCATACTACATACAGCTCAGTGAGTCCATAAGGACAGATGCAAGGCTCTTCTGTTGTTCAACAAAATTATCAAGGAAGCAGCCTGCCCATATTTTTGTTTCAAAGTCTTGGGGAATGTGACAGCTTTCCCATTTGTCAGCCCCCCAGATACATATCCTTAAATTAAATGCTTTGAGAACAACATTGATCTCTAACTATGTTAGTTTCTACAAAAGTAAGAGTGAACCATGGTTCTGACATCTACTCATTCTGTTAGATAGATTTTGCATCCCATAAAATTGATAACAGTTTTATTAGATTTATTGTAAGTAGGCTATAACTGATGGATTGAACACTCAGATCACAACACATAAAGAAACATAAAAAAACACGTCATAAAGAAAAATTTATAAAGGAATTAAAAAATACCAGAAGAGAGAAAAGCAAGACCAATGGTTTTAATTTTATACTGCAACTACTTAAGACTTCTTGCTGTCTTCCGTATCTCCCTCCTCCTGCAATTCTTTCCTATCATCGTCTTAGTGTACATCTTATGTTGCTAAAAGGAAATTTTGATACCAACAATAAGAAGTTGGAAAATAATTAACACTTTACATTTGGTAAACTATATGATCCCTTCACATTTCAACCAGGAACTGGGGTGCAAGTGTAATGCTGCCAAACTTTGTGATAGAAATAACCACTATTTAAAAAAAAAAAAAAAAAAAAATAGAGAAGGAAGAATAGTTATGTCATGGATAACATAGAAATAATTTGATAAGAACCTTATAGCTACTCTAAGTTTACTCCTTGTTCTAAACCAACAGTTCTAGTAGTATTTCTTGTATTATTTAGCTTTTACATAACATAACCAGGAGACTAAAATAATGACCCAGAAAATATTATGGGTATGATTTCTTTCTTTCTTCTATACTGTATTTAATGGTACTGCCTAATGTTACAGAATATTTTTAATTATGTCATGTTTTTTGAGTTAATTGCTAGATCACTTATGTGTACCTCCAAAGAAGTAATCTAGTGAGGCAGCCTATAATCAGCAGTTCAAATATCTCTCTATGTGAAGTCCAAGCAGTACAGGGGCAATATGTAATAGTATATATTTCAGGACACAGCAGGATTACAGAGTGACAGAAATTCACAACCAACATGAAAGATCCTAACTGACATAGGATTACTGCACCAGTCTGAGTAGGTTTGTTTACTGGTTTAACTGCTGGATGTATAATTTCTATAATTAGAGTCTGACCAGCTTAACAACATTGCAATGCAGCTGTAGCACCCTAAAGAAATTTTAGACAGGCTATTAAAGAATGATTTATGAAGCAGGTTTTTGTTCAACCAAGTGATTAGAATTTAATAACATAGCCTACTTACTGTTGAACTGGACATAACCAAGCTAAGAAACTATAAAAAGCAGAAAAAAAAAAAAAAAAAAAGAAGAAAAACATTACAGTATCTTCTGCACCAGAGCTGTGAGGAGTAGCATCATGGTAAAGTAACCAAAACATTTCAGCCTTCCATTTTAGGCAATGTCTCACCCAAAATATTGTGCTGAACTGCTAAAATACATTATTTTCCCATTTGCAAAAATTAAGAGCTGCAGTATGATGCCTAGCAAAAGCTTATGTTTGTTCTAGAGGCTGAGTAAAGGGAAAAGGAATACCTAAAAAAAGTGCTTTGGGAAGGGGGAGTCTTCAAATGTTATAATTTAGAAGGCCTTTTTTAATAAGGGAAGCAGAAAGAAGAAAAAGTTATTTAAAGCATCTTAGAGCTGATGGTAACTCTTTTCTCCCTAAATAAAATTTCTTGCTAAGTGGTGTCCTGTCAGTTGTCAGACAAGTCTGAAACCTGATTCCCAGTAACTTTAATGAGAGTTGGACTGTGTTTGCAGGTCATTTGACCATTAGTACACATTTCTGTTGGGAAGAAAACTGTCTTATTCATACAAGCCCTTATAGCAATGAATGACAGCAAGTCCATTTAGTACATTTCTGATGGTGTTGTTCCAAAACAACTTTGCACTCAGCAAAAGAGAAATGATGGGTGTCAGAAAGAATATAACTTCAACACAAATAGGCTCTGCTCATTAGCAGATGGATTTGAAGTACAGATTTTAGTGGAAAATGAATGTACACAACTACAAAAGAACACCTACTACACCTACTTGCAGCATTATGGGATGCTTTCTCAGAGAACTGTGTGTGCTGGGCAAGTATTCAGTAATTTGCTCAGAAAAAATGACTGAGAAAGCAATGGCTGAGGTTTGTGCAGAAGCTATGGGAACAGTCCCACTGAAACCCACAAACAGCTCTTTGCAGTTATGAGCAGGCACCTGGATCACTCCAACACTCTGTAGTACAATATAGAAAGTCCCTGGAGTGCCAGCAGTGGAACAGAAGATACACATAATAAGCAGGTAACATTGGAAAATTCAGGGGATAATTTGGAAAAAGTTGCCTCTAAATTTTTTTGTGACTCCTACACCATGTGGTTCATCCTAGCAGTTGTCTTCTTGAATTCCTGCTCTCATAATTCTCTAATTTCTTGTGCAAAACACAGGCTTTTAGGAAGGATTGAACATGATTAACCAAACTGGGCTAAGAAAATTGTTCTGCACTTCATAAAACTGCTTGAAAATGGGAGTGAGGGGAGGAAAGAGAAGCTAGTAATATTTGTGTTGACAGAGATGAATGAAGTGTGACAATTGTGATGTCAAGATGCATGAAAACTGTACAGGAAAATAAAGGCTTGATAAGATGACCTTGATTAACATGTTGAACAGAATTAGAGAGAACTGTAAAGGGCAATCTGACTGGTGAATTCCGTTCCAGAGAAACAGAGAGAGGGGATGATGTTTTTAGGAAAGTCAAAGTTGAGAAATAAGTGTCTGTATCCCAATTGAAGATGAAGGTCAGAGCATCTGAACAACAACAAAACTATAAAAGAAACAGCTGTGATGGACTTAAAGAGAGGAAAGGAGGGATGCTGGTCTGAAACCTTTACGGCAGTTAAGATAGTTTCGTTGACTGAAAGAAAACAGTAGTGTACTGTGGTCCAGTTTCAAGAGCTTCTGTGGAAAATACACTTGACTCATGTGGAGTGAAAACTGGAAAAGTGAAGCTAATCAAACAGAAACTGGGGAGGGGAGAAACATATGAGCCAGATAAAATGGTATTTATAATTTCTGTAATATACCAATAAGCAAATATCAGATCCATGTTTCTCCCTGTCTATGGCATCGGCACATGTTGCTGTCCCAGAAGTCTGAGGCCAGGGCGTCACCTCCTGTAGGAATCATACTGGAGCATAACTGAAGGTTACTTCACAGACTATTGTTTGATTCACAGAAGTAGTACTTTATATCCAGAACATTTCTAGGAAGATGTTTACAACACGGTGCTCAGTATGTCAGTTCTCAGTAGAGAAGAAAGGATTCTATATTAAGGTAACTAAACATGTCAACAGTACAGAGGGAAAGTAATAAAGTCTTTTATTTAAGGGTGGTAATGAAATAACCTGCTATTGTGATTCTAAGTGTGCAGATGGAAGATGTTGCTAACAACTTTTAGGGAACTTAGAGGGTGAACAAACTCATCATAGAACATTTTGATGAACTGCCTTTTGGAATTGTAGATCTATTTGTCAAAATACTTTTGAGACACACACTATTTTATGTCTTGCTTTGTAGATAGCTAGGCGATTTTTCCCCAGCACTTACACATTAAATATAACCATATATTTTTTGCTGTCTTTTTGATTTCCTCAGCATCAAATGAAACACAATTACTGCTCTTCTGAGAGTCTTTGAGTAGCTCTTAATATAAATTAAAGTTCTCAGTTATACAAAACTCACCAGTATTAGCAAAAATATGGATTTATACTATATAAATTAAGAAAATCCAAATGTGCTGATATTGGCAGACATCCATATGTTTGACCACAAGTTCACATAGCACAAAGGAACTTGGAAAACAGCTTAGCAGACAAGTAGTTGCATTACTGGATGAGAAATTTAACTGAAAGGGAAATTTAGAAGGAAGAAATTCTTCATTTGGAATACCTTGCTGTTTCATCATTAGAATTTTAACCTCTGAAGTATCTGGCAGCATCTTGGGTTATAGCAATTTGAAGTTAAGTCTACACTGAAAATGACTGAAAGAATTTTTCAAATTCCTCTGTTTATCAAGGGATAATGTAGTCCAAGGATATTCTCCAAGCTTTCTGAATGTAAATGTGAAATTTTAAGACCAGAGATGGAACTCAAATAATGTTTTCACCAGAGGATCATGCAATACTGTAACCTATGCTTGTCATCATTCTAATAGTTTACATTAGCATGAAATAGGGCAGGATGCAAAGGTAGTTTAGTTCACAAAGTCCCCTTTCTCAATCTGGGAATCATAGGTCCCTTAAATGCCACTAAAAGGAGTAGGGGTAATGAAATACTGGAAAAAAAAATGGTTATAATTTTTAGAAAGCCATTGTAAATTGACTGGCCATGCATTGTATATATATAAACACTTCATGGCAGAGCTAGGCCTTCTGAATAGCAACTTATTGCCCTATGAAAAATATCATGCAACTTCTTATTCACAAGCCTGTATATACCCAAGACTTCTCTCTAACTGCTCACTGAGCACTCATCTGCTCAGAAGAGATGCCTGACACCTGAGAAATGTTTGAAATTATTTCTGTAGCATCACAACAACTACAACTCAGCTGTTCTTCTACCAACGTGAAAGATGCAACAATTTTTACATCATGGCTTGATGCTTATTTGTTTTCATAACAGGCAGGTAAAATGCTTTGGGCTCTGTCTCAGTAAGATAAAAAAGCAAAGAAACATGCTCTGCTATTTGACACTATGTAAACGTTGAAAGTTCTTTCATTATGACCCAAATTTTATATCAAGTTTTGGACTGTCAGCTTTTTTTTTTTTTTTTTTTTAAAGTATATATCAATAGAAAATAATAAACTACTAGTTACCAGGGAGAAGTAGTGTTTTATTTTACTGCTGTGGGAAGCAAATCTGATCATACAGAAAGGACTGCAGTCAGATAGGAAAGAGTGTTGGATATCAGTGATTCAGTATAATGACCAGGACAACCAGGTTATCAGGCCCAGTCAGCATGGGTTTGTGAAAGGCTGGTCCTGCTTGACTAACTTGATCTCCTTCTACAACAAGGTGACCCGCTTAGTGGATGAGGGAAAGGCTGTGGATGTTGCTTACCTGGACATTAGTAAAGCCTTTGACACCATTTCCCACAGCATTCTCCTGGAGAAGAGTATCCCTGGACATTCTCCTGGAGAAGAGTATGCTTGGACAGGGGTACTCTTCACTGGGTAAAAATCTGGCTGAATGGCCAGGCCCAAAGAGTTGTGGTGAATGGAGTTAAATCCAGTTGGCAGCCGATCATAAGTGGTGTTCCCCAGGGCTCAGTACTGGGGCCAGTTCTTTTTAATATTTTTATTAGTAATCTGGATGAGGCAATCAAGTGCACCCTCAGTAAGTTTGCAGATGACACCAAGTTGGGTGGGAGTGTTGATCTGCTGGAGGGTAGCAAGGCTCTGCAGAGGGATCTGGACAGGCTGAGGCAACTGTATGAACTTCAACAAGGCTCAGTGTCGGGTCCTGCACTTGGGGCACAACAACCCCCTGCAACACCACAGGCTTGGGGAAGAGAGGCTGGAAAGCTGCCTGGTGGGAAAGGACCTGGGGGTGCTGGTTGGCAGCCGGCTGAATGTGAGCCAGCAGTGTGCCCAGGTGGCCAAGAAGGCCAATAGCATCCTGTCAGAAATAGTGTGGCCAGCAGGACTAGGGAAGTGATCTTGCCCCTGTACTTGGCACTGGTGAGGCCGCACCTTGAATACTGTGTTCGGTTTTGGGCCCCTCACTACAAGAAAGACATAAAGGTACTGGAGCATGTCCAAAGGGCAATAAAGGTGGTGAAAGGTCTAGAGCACAAGTATTATGAGGAGTGGCTGAGGGAACTGGGGTTTAGTCTGAAGAAAAGGAGGCTGAGGGGAGACCTTATCGCTCTCTACAACTACCTGAAAAGAGGTTGTAGCGAGGTGGGTGTTGGTCTCTTCTCCCAAGTAGCAAGCCATAAGACAAGAGTAGATGGCCTCAAGCTGTGAGAGAGGAGGTTTAGATTGGATATTAGGAAAAATTTCTTTACCAAAAGGGTTATCAAGCCCTGGACCAGGCTGCCCAGGGAAATGGTTGAGTCACCATCCCTGGAGGTATCTAAAAGATGTGTAGATGTGGCACTTAGGGACATGGTTTAGTGGTGGACTTGGCAGGTTTGCCACGGGACTCAATGATCTTGAAGTTCTTTGACAACCTAAATGATTCTATGATCATTTCTCTAAGACAGATGCAGATTTTTACAAGCTGGAGAGTCGGGTTGGAGCCCAGTAATGTCTTCTTTCCTGTTTCTGGTTTCCACTCTCTGACAGAGGTTTTTAACCTACCTGTCACATATTACATGACAAATGGCAAAAGACCTAAACTTTAAAAAACAGAAACTAGGTTTTCATCCATTTTTACATGGAATATTTTCTTCTTTTGTTTCTCTTTTCTTTTTGGAGAAACACTTCCAATTGAAAAGGTTTGATGAACATTGGGTATGTCACGTAAGCAGCATGAAATCCCAAAGGAGAGTACTGTAATGTGGCTACATATTTTTAGTCACAAAGTAATACAGCAGGACACTATGCTTATGCACATTAATTTCTAATTTAGGTACCTGAACTAGGAGTATATTTCCTGGTAAAATCAGTTAGCACACAAAACCCTCTTTGCTATATTCACAGCCTAGGCACCTGCTTTAGGAACTTGTTAGATGCCTTAAATCTGATGGTGTGAATATCCATTCTGTTGTAACAAGTTCCTCCATCAGGTGGGGATGCAAAATGGCACAGAGCGTTTACTCTGTAAAGCTCTGTTGAAAACATTAACATGAGTTTCCATCATCTGCTCTGTAGCTTCACAGGTCTAAGTGTGGAACAGAACTTCAATCTCAGACTGATTTTTGTCTATATTTTTCTTAGGTACCACTTATAGTAAAAGGAGACAGAGCCTCAAGTCTATGAGCAAAAACCAAAATGAAATAAAGAACTCCCTTTCATCCAAAAACATCAGGTAAAACCACTTTGAGGTGTATTTATAGAGACAAGGGCTGTAGGTACCTGTTATACATAAGGCTTCTCTATAAAGCATGTGAAACATACAGGTGCCAGACTACATTAAAGCCGCTTATACTATTTCATTGCTTTGTCTACATTATGCTTTAAAATAATTAGGCCATAAAATACAATTTTCATTTTGAAATTTTTTAATCATCTGGGACAAGAAGGTGGAAGAGAATGAAATACAAATAGTGGAAGATTATATTATCCACAATAATAAACACAGCAGATTCAATATTTTTTATCTTCTCAATAAGAAGGAGAAAATTTGGATAGTCCAGCACTACCCTGTAACTCTCTAACAGTGTCTGAGATGAGCAGCATTAGGATTGTTTTCTGGTATTACTGCAGCAGCCCTTGAACATTCCCAGCAGTGCCGTGACAGGGCCAGAGAGATAATTTCTAATGACTGTACAACCAGAAATGTTTTGCATGATCTACATCTTAATTGCTCTTGTTCCCAAAGAACAGAAAATCAAGTTTTACAATACATGGCAGGGGACTGAAGAGTCTCTTTAGAAAACTTACAATGCAAATATAGGACAACCAGGACTTTGAAACTCATTCATACAATTGCCTTTCAGAGTAACACTTCTGCTTCAGTTGCAGAAATAATCTGTTACTACTATGATTCTTTAAATGAATTCAGGTTTGGGTTTTTTGTTTGGTGTTTTTTTTTTTTTTTTTTTTTTTTTTTTTTTTTACGCTCTGATATTACTTCATCTAGAAAAAGGTTCCATATGGGCAGTCCCATGAATTAAATCATAAAATAATGTATATGAATAACACCTTCTTTTACTAATCTAACCAACTGAACGACTATCAGGGAATTGTCACTGTCCTCTGAGTTCTGTTTGATTATACTTATTCTGAAAGCATGAAAGTAGAGGTGAAGTTTGTCAACAGCTTGCATGTGTACAAGGGAGTCACGATAAGAATACTTAGATTTTCCATGTCAGGTTCAGTCTTTTAGGCTGCCTTTTAGACTCCAATGAGTGAAAGATCCTGCTCAGCCTAGTTGGCCTTAATAAAGGCACGTACATTTCTTCAGAGAGTGGCTGATTCCTTCACAGATTACTGACAGCCAGTTTCCAATAACAGTGTGAAGCCTGTTCTTAATCCCTTTTGATAGAGATCCCAAGTAATCTGCCACTCTTTTGCTTTAGTCCAAACAAAAACCCACACCCACAAAAAAAAAAAAAAACAAAAACAATGAAGAAATGATGAGCAATGGGGCAAGGACCTGTTTAAAAAAAAAAAAAAAAAATCTGATTTTCCAGAAGTATGGTAATGGTATTTGTTATTGATTCAAGACAGGACACATTTCAATCTCAGTGATTTTGCAGGTTTTTCTTTGCCTCTGCTGATGGTTCTAACTGTTCAATACTTACTTCAAAATAGCTTACACTACTTTTCTCTTTCTTATCCTGAGTTGTTCCCGTCATCATTAACTGGGCATCAATTCTCCTTCCTCATATTTATTTAGTCAGGACTCATACTGACCAAGTGCTACCCTTTCCCAAAGGATATTGGCACAAATGGTTAAAGCATAGGTATGTTTCAGTAACTGAGAAAAGAAAGTCTTGCAAAGAGGGAAATTAAGGGTCTTTTTTCCTAAAAAGATGATGTTATTGTTTATGCAGCATATAGAATGCAATCTGATTTGTGAAACTGTATCAGCATTTCTTTGCTCTAACCAAAAAACTTGGTGATTACTGAATTAGCATGTTTCCCTTTAGAATATCTTTCTCTTAGTTAAAGACTTTGTCTCAAAAATCTTGGAGTTTTATACAGATTCCTGTTGTATGCAATAATTCTCCACGTAACAAAGTCTCTCTTGTGGATTTCATTGAGTTTAAACAAAGCCCATTAACATTAATCCAGTTTTTCCTGTTCTGGGTTGGAACTTTATTACTTTTAGACTAGTTCGTCATATCGTTTTAGATATATAATATAAATATATTCCTTCATTAAATCTATATCCAGTCTCATCTGGGTTGCATTAATTCCCTCAAAGTCAAATTTTGCTTCATTTATGAGATTGGTGGCATTGATTTCAGAGGCCTAAACCAGAAAAATACCTGCACTTAATGGAACAATTGTACCAGTCCCACTCTGTATATATCAGTTGTAAAGACATTTCCCCCCCCAGCCATTCCCTGCCTCCCCCGCCTTCCCCCTTTGGTAAATGAATTAGCTATGTTGCTCTTCAGATAAGTGCATGCTTTTCAAATAAGTGCTTAGTCTCTGACCCTTCTTAAAGGCTGATTTTATCTTTCTTTTTTTCTTAATTTGTTTCAAACTGAACTTTACTTGACCCCACATCTGCAGTGATTAAAGCCTTTATAAACCAATATCATGCTTAATTTTGTCTTATTTTAAAGGGTTTATTCCTGCAAAGGATACTTAAGTGAAGGTTACAGGCATGACAGGTTTTCTTACAGCCCAGTAACTTGCTGTATGAGATTCTGAATGCTTGCTGGGATGCAAGAACAAGCAGCAACTGAGATGCAATATAATCAGGTACAAATAAATCCCTGTATTTCATCCATAAACCTAGTGGACTGGAAGTGAGTACCATGTGTTCCTCACAGCACAGTCCAGGTTTGCAAAACATTTGCCTTACCAGCAAAGCCCAAAAACACCTCTATTACCCTTTCAGAAGCTTCAGAGTTGATGGAACAACAGGAGGCAGAACTAACATGCCACAAAAAGGAAACAGGAGGGATCAAGAATATTGATATCCCAGGTCATGCCAAGAATCTAGAAACTGCCAGGTAGTATTTGTAGCTGATCTTCAAAGGTGATTCACACAAACATCACCCCCACCCCCACGGCCCATTTTAAAATTGACTTCATGAGAAAAAACATACCAATGAGGCAACAGAGATTTTTAATCATAGAATATCAGGTTGGAATGGACATCAAGGATCACCTGGTCCAGGCTTTCTTGGTAAAAGCATGATCTAGACAAGGTGGCTCAGCACCTGGGCCAGCTGAATCTTAAAAGTTTCCAGTGTTGGGGAATCCACCACTTCCCTGGGGAGATCATTGCAATGGCTGATTGTTCTCATTGTGAAAACTCTTCCTCTTGTGTTCAACCAGAATCCCCCCAGGAGTAACTCATACCCACATTACCCCTCATCTGTCCCATGCAACTCCTTGTAGAAAGGGAGTCTCCCTCTTCTTTGTAGCCACCCTTTAAATACTGAAACATGGTGATAATGTCTCCTTTAGCCTTCTTTTCTCAAGGCTGAACAAACCCAGTTCTCTCAGCCTTTCCTCTCATGGCAGGCTTCACAGTCCCTTGATCACCTCTGTGGCCCTTCTCTGAGCCCTCTCCAGCCTGTCCACACCTTTTTTGTATAGCAGGGACCAAAACTGGACACAGTATTCCAGGTGCGGCCTGTCAGGTGCTGAGTAGAGTGGGATAATGACTTCTTTATCTCTGCTGGTGATGCCCTTGTAGATGCAGCCCAGCAGCCTGTTGGCTTTCTTCAGCACCAAGATTTTAATATTAGCCCCGCTTTTTCCCTATTTAGAGTCCATATTAAAACTGCCAATGAAGGTGAAAAAAAGAAAAACCAAGAAGGCAAGTTATGTATCACAGTGAAAATAATTCCTTGCTGGCCTGAAAGCATTTGATCAATATTTTGTAACAGTGATGCAAATAAATGGTGATACAGTTTCTTCTCAGCTCATCTACTGGGAGACACCAGCAATCCACAGGATACTTGAATATAAATTTAATTTTCTATTTCCAGGAATTCCTTTCAATTTTTTTGTATAGAACAGAGTAAAAATTGGAATAAATCATTCTCGTGATGCAAGAAAAAATCTGGAGGAGATCATAATGTGTTTTTATGTATTATAATGATACATAAGACCGTTCGGTTCATTGTGTTTCATTCTAACCATCAGTGTAGTTATGATAAGTGAATTCCTGTGCATCTTGAGTTAAGCATATGCATAGTTATTTGCAGAATTATAGTCCAGGTAGCCAGGAATAATCCAGGCTAATCTTCCTGGATTAATGCATCATCTAGGTGCATTATTTTCTATATGCAGAGTGGACTATACAATTTCCTTTGATCTATTTTTAAAATAAGTACAATCCTGATAGGGTTTTAAAAGTTTTTTAGTGTAAACACAATATTTTAGCAAAAGGTTAAGGAAAGCATTGCTGACTATAAGAAATCTTGCATGAAAATGATTCTTCATATTATGTTGAAAGAAGTAAAATCTCAGTGAAATAAATTCTGACTATAAACCCATAAACAAACTGACTTTAAGGTGTATTTTTAAAACAACAAGAATGTTACTGATTTAAACAGAAACTGAGGGTCTCAGCATTTTTCAAGATGATAAAAAAGTAAAAAGCAATATAAAGTATGACAAACATATATAGATAAAAACATTAGTAATAGAAGTAATTATGCAAAGTTGTAAAAAGCCTAATAAAAAGATGAAATATTTGTGAAGAATGGATTCATACACTGAAGCCACTAGAATTTCACTACTTTCATAGTCCCTAATAAGAACTGAATGGCACTAAAAGTAAACCTGAACCATTTTGGCACCTTTTAACTAGCCCTCTGCACAAGATTTCTTGTTATACATGGGGAAAGATGACTTTGACAGATTAAGTTATGGAAGTAAGGTATCAGTGATATAATTGAAACGTTATGTTAAAGAAACATTGCAAAGTGTAATATTACAGAAAGTCTCTTTCAACAGAACTCAACAGACAAGAGATAATTATTGGTGGTGTTGATGGAGAATCCATTTTGCAATTTTTTTTATTAACCTGTTGATTTGTTAAATTATATTTCGTTGAAAAGACTGTGCAAGGAATTAACAAGATGGTAATGTGAGACAGGAAATTAACACTTTTATTTCTCTAAGTCTTCAAAAGCTTGGTTTTGTGCATCAGCTAATTGAAGGTATGAACTTTTATGGACTTGACATAACAATGCACAGATTTGATGGCTTGGTGTCAGCCAGATGAACTAGATTGCTTAATGGGAAATCTGGTACCAGATCTTTGCCATTTCAAAATTCAAGCAGCATAAAATTTAAAGAGTAAAAAGTTATTTATAATTGGATAGATATGATTCAGTGAAAAGGATGCCTGATGAGAAAGACTCCATAATACAGTGGCATCTTTTCACTAACTTTGTAAGCTTTGGGTCAGGTCCAGAAAGGAGAAGGTTGAGGGGAGAAGGGGAAATCAGTTATCTTATACTAGCCCCTTTTTCAATAGTATGTGAAAAGAGGCTTATGGAATCTATGTAAAACCTCTCTTGGATTGTGTATATACTTCATATCAGCTGAAAGTTATGACTGATTCAGATTTTTTTATATTGGTATGAGGCATGACAGAAAACTGTTCATTAAAAAAATATTTTATCTTATGAAGTAATTATACATGAACTAGATCTACTGATTTGTCACTGACTATAGAATGTCATCACTAATTACAAATGAACTTCACATATTCTATGCATCATCACCTTCAACCTCACAACAAGAAATATTTGGCTGTGGCACCCCCTCAGCTGTTCAAGTATTACAGAGATACCATCGAGGCTTGACAAAAACAAAACTTGAAAAGTTACAGCAAATAGGAGCCCCCAGGGAAGGGGACATATGTAACAGTACAAAACCATTTTCAATGAATGCGTACAATATTCTGCCATAGTTGTTCACTCCTAAAAGGTCAGCGAATAAATCTTTCAGCTGCATTATAGAGCACTCACACAAAGACTTTCCCACCTTCAGTGATTTTGCAACATCAAAGCTTGCTGCAACAAATAGTTTGCAACTGCCAATGTTCATGAAATAGATGCTTCCATGAGCATTTATATATGATCAGCATATCCTCACTACAAAAATCTAGACAGATAAAAGCTGCTTAGCAAAATTATTATAATCTACTCTATGCCCTAGGGTTTAACAATAAAGTAATCCTCTTCAAGGCTCAATTATTATACCATTGTTTCCTACAGATTATCTCCATTAAGTGAATCTGCTGTGCTGCTCAACTTCTGATTGGACGAATTTACAGAGTACTGATTGTATTGATTAATAAAATAAACAAGGTTCTCACTGGATCACCTGCAGACACAGTGTGATGAAAGGAAAGCTCTGCCTCTCCCCATGTTCACACAGAGCGCTTTATGAAAAACTCTGCCGACATCACTATTTCTTCTGACAACTGATGGCAAGTTGTGATTATAATTACTGTAAAAATATGTTGGCCATCACAGAGGGGACTAATTCACAGGCCTCCAGAAGGACTGGGTCTCTACAGACTAAACTGCAAAGTCACTATCTGTAGTAGAGCTGTAAGAAACTCACATTCTGCATGAGCTGGAGAGAGCTGGAGAGAAGGATGTATGACATGATGGGACTGAGGTGTTGCATTACTGACTGGCTTGAAACAATTAACTTCAAAACATCCTAAAACAGAACATTCAACTCTTCCAGTCTCTTTCTTTCCTTGTTTATTCACCTCCTTTTTAATGTATTTATCTTTCAAGTGTGATGTTGTCACCGACCACTGACTATGCTGATCCAATGCTCTAACTGCTGGTTTTGGCACTGACAAATGTTAGAGGACCCTCACCTGTCTGAACCTCAGTTTCTCCATAAGAAAACACACATGTCCTATAAGTCTTTGAGATATATTCATGAAACTGTTAGATAAGTCCTTAAATAGATGCTAAACGAATAGCAGTGCTCACAAGTTATCCATAAGCTATAGAGTTTTGATGCTACTGCAAAACGAACAAGAATTTCTCACAATAATCTTTAAGAGTTACAACTGGCACAATAGTTTCTCCTTCCAAAATGAAAGGCTTGTATGGTATTAAAAGTAATTATTTTAAAATAAAACCCTCAATTATTCCCACAACACTTTTGAGAGTTAATTACATTTAGACTTAGATGTTTTGGGTTTTGTCATAAAAGCATTTATTTTGGGTGTTTGGGGTTTTTTTTTTTGGTCTAATATATAAACTTGGAATTTACATAAGAAACACTGAAGAGACTCTTGCATTCAATGTTATAAATAACAATGAAGTGAAGCTAATGACTAGAGATAGGTCACTGTTAAAGAGAAACTAAGACACAGGTTATATAAATAAATGCATCTCTTGTTGAGGAGGAGTATTACTGACAGAATAATAGCAAAACTGCCGCCGTGCTCTCCACTAAAAATGAGCAAAGGCCAGTTATACATTTTAATTGAATCATTTCTTAAAAAGCTAAATGAACTAGCAGGTTATGTCTGAAAAGAAGGAAAATATTTCCCTATCTTACTCTCCTCCAAAGGGAACGGGAATAATAAAGTCTGGCAGTCTGGGGGGGTGCAGAAGATTGTCTTGGCCTATCTTTCTCTGCATGTATCCATTTGTGACAGCATCCTTCTCTTATTCAAATATTGGGACATACACAAGTCAGCTGTTATAGCTGTCAACGTGATAGATGAAAGCAAATTTCCTAGTCATTCAGGAAAGATCAGAACCACTGGACGGTAAGAAAAACCTCCCACATTGCAGAGCTCAGGGAAAACCAATTAATATGTACAGGGAAGAGAACTGTCATATTGCTATTTGGTTTTTTGATTCTGCTGAAATGTTGTTTCATTGCATCTTAGACAATAAATAGTCTTTCAAAACCACTGCTGTTTAAGAAAAGATAACCCAGTGGTTGAGAAAAAAGGAGAGATACCAATTCCATCCTAAGAAGAAATCACAGAAAATAATCCTCAAGATTTTGAAAGGAAGTGTGACTCCCTTATTGGTATCGGCAAGCTCATGCATAGCTGTGGATCTCAGACAATACAGAACCTAATAGTGTCCAGATACGTATGGGTGAGGTTTTTGGTGGGTGTTTATTTTTTTGTTTGGTTTGTTTGTTTGTTGGTTGGTTGGTTGAGGTTTTGGCGCTTTGTTTGTTTGTTTTTGTTGGGGTTTTTTGGCCTGTTTTGGTTTGGGTTTTTTTAAATAATATTTGTGTATATATAATGGTCCCAAGCAATCTGGACAGAGACCAAGGGTGATATTTAGCATCATTTCCCATGCTCAGGTAGCAGTGCTGTCACAGTGGTCTGAAACCTCCCTGCTGGCATTATGAGAAAAGGGCCTATTACAAGTTCCACCACATTACTGTGTGTCTACAGCTACAGCCAGTCCCAGCTTTCCTGGGCTGAATCTCTGCCTTACACTTCTGCTGGTACTATGCAGACATACTGAAAAAAAAGGGTTTTTTTCCTAATAAATTGGTTCTTTATTAAGTACAGTTTTTCCTTCTCTCTGTTGTACTTCATCTGTGGATTTTCCTGAGTGATTACATACATTTATAAGATCCATTGGCTTGCTTTGTAACTGCATGGGTCCAACACTCCCCTTTCTAATATTAATTATCTGTCTTAGTTCACACTTATTATGTTATTATTAAGAGACCAATTATACTCTAGCCAACATCTTCTATCTCCTCTGTCCTCTTTGCTAACATTTCCCATTATTATGAACTGGAAGTCCCTGAAATACAGATAGACTCAGTGCTGTGATCTTGTCTATTCAAATGTCAGAAACTGTCTGGCTGAAATGATACTTCTCTTCCTCAGTCTTCTTTTGCTATGTGACTTTCCAGTCATGTATTTGCATTCCTTGTTTCTATGTCCTCTAAAGTCCTCTTTCCCCTCCAACTTCTCCGGCTTTTTGTTTGCCTTTCCCTCAACCAACTTTCAGATACAATAAATGATGCAGCAGGACTAGCAGACTTCATGCATCATCTCAAATTGTTTTTGAGTTCAAATTTTCGACCTAAGTCCCATGCATGCCGGAATGTAGTGTGTATTAAAATATATCATATCTCAATAAAGTAACAACTTCTTCTTTACAGAAAAAAACTATAAGGATCCATAGGAGGACTGTTGGAAAATTACTTTGAGTTGAGAAAATAAAAGGCCTTTTTTTCTTCCTTGTAAATGCTGTGTCCCTAGCAGATATAAAAATTGGTTTTCAGTTCACACTGTTTTTTCTTTTTCGTTTGAGGTTTTGGTTTTTGGGTTTGTTTGTTGGAGGCAATCAGTCAGTACAGTTGGAAAAATCAATCAGTGATTTACTAAGGTTTGTTTTAACTTCCTCAGCTCTCTGTGCCACATAATTTATGGCAAAATAAGGAAGGAGGAGGGAAAATCCTGGATAGAGTGAAAATAACTGGAAGGGGGAGGGGACACAAAGGTGTACCCAACAAGTTGGGTAAAGAATTTTCTCCATGTGAACAAATTTATGCAAAATGCTCTCCTAAGTATAATAAAGTGGCTGATTTAATGTTCTACATTTTTTGAAAAAGACTAATATAAAATGTCAACTATCAAAATAGCAGAGATGAAATTTTCCTAGCATTATTTTTTGCAAGAATTTCATAAACTTTGTATCTTAATAAGCTGAAAAGGAAAAAAGTCGTAAAAAATTTTCAGTTGTAAAAAAGCCAACACCTTGGTTCATATTCAATGACTTTGTTTTAATTTTTACCTTTTTGCTTATAACTGTATTCGTTTTTCATTTTAAAGCATCACTTTGAACTGAAAATATATCTCACTGATTAAAAAAAAAATAATTCAACATATTCTCTTTCCTGTTCATTAGAAAGATGAAAAAATCTCTAAAAATATGAAAAATAAAATTAAAAAATGTTTTTGATACAGTAGTGCTATCTGATGAAAAGGAAGTTTTTTGTCCAGTAATTCTTGATTACCCCGAAAAGAAAGGATGCTACTTGTTTAAAGTTTTGGATCATTACTTTGGTGATTTATTAAAAAAAAAGATTTTATGTTAGGTGTCTTTGAAAGATGTCTATAGTCTTTGAAAAACTTACAAAAAAACCAATCAAATGCACGAGCTGACAAGTGTTCATGATGACAAAGGATGAACAAAAGTCTATATAATTCATTGCACTTTCATTAGCAGGGGTATGAAATAATCTAAAAGTCTATTTCTATTGTAGAAAGACTGAGAAGTCTATTAAAGGTAACACACAAAGCATAACTTTTCTGGAGTGTAAAAAATTCCTTGATCCAGAATAAAGAACAAACAGCAGTCTGCCACTCTAAAAGATAATTGTAGTTGTACAATTCATAGTAGGAAGAAGATTTCCTGGGAATGAGATGCTGAGCAGCAAGGTATAAAAACATTCAGGAGACTGGGATCGCTGAGAGGAACTGGCCAACATTTCAAAATGCACAAAGCTGGGTAAAACCACTTGCACAGGATAGTGTACACACACACACAAATGTACCTGCATTCGCATTCTCTGTGGAAATGTAACAGTTTCAGAGATGTTTCTCTCAATTTTACATCATTCCACAGGGTAAACCTGTGTAGACAAACTGTAGACAAGCTTTTTTTGTTTTTTAAATGTTAAAGCTTACATTGCCCTAAAGAGGAATCTAGTAAAATATGGTCAACTTCTGTTATTTTAATTTTTTATTTTATGGGGAAAACTACAATTGCTATTTTTAATTTCTACTGGAATCTCTTTCAACAGATGAAAAGGAGCATCTGTGCATATTACTTGGGTAGGTGATAATTCAGTTACATAAACTAATGACATTTGTCAGCAATATACTCTCTGAAATACTGAAACAAGGTTTTCGGCAGCATACTTCAAAAGGATCTGGATTTAATATGTATCAACTGTGCCAAATTAATTTACTGGTAAGTGTAAAATAACAAACTCCAGTGCAAAATAATTAACACTAACTATCTTAAATATGGACACTATTGTGGATTTAACAGTACAGTAATTCTATGATAATAAAATAAAATATACAGTAACTTGCTTTAACTATCATGTTAAATGCCAATTAAAATCAGAACATACCTCACAAAATTAAATGTGTTTATAAAAAGTCAACCACTAAAAAATTAGAGGAAAATAAAAAGGAGCCACCATGTTGTCTATAAAGACTCAAAGCAATACATACTCTTGAAAGTCTTGCATTTCTGTTCTGTTTAGGAATATTTTTAACTAAAGCAACCACTTGTGCAATAAGATAACACTAACAAAACTTAGTTTGAGATTTCGTAAGATTCTTTCTAAGTGCTTCAGATAGCATATTGGCTTCAAAGGGACTGTCATGGAGCTTAGAATACCTTAGTTCATAAGCCTTTTGCTGAATCAAAATTCTTAATTATTTCCATGGAATAGTGCTACATATCAGTTCCCATTTCTGAATCTGCCATCTTGAAGGTTCTAGGGTGTTCTAGACTAACAAGACATTTCTCTCAAATTAGAATTAAATTTAAAAAACAGTTTTCCATTCCATTTTGAAGGGTTTCACTCATGTAATCACTAATCCAAAATATACACATCTCCTAGAACACTATTTCTTCTTTAAGCCCATAAAAAGAGACATGTTAGTCTCCAAGGTAGTTTGGCACAGAGAATATATGACTATTAAATAAGATATTTTTGCAGGGGTTTTTTGCCTTCTTATATGGTCTAGACATAAAATGCACACTTCTTTTCTATTGTCTGCTTCTATTTTTTCTTTCTTTGTTTCATTCCAAATTCAGTATAAAATTTTTATTGAATTCAAAGTTGTTTTAAAATGAACAATTATATCTTTTTTTTTTTTTTCCAGAGAATGTAAATTAAAACATATTCATGTTATTTATATATTTTACAGTATTAAAAGTTGTCTGGACATGGTCCTGGACAGCCTGTTCTAGGTGGCCCCATTGAGCAGGGGCACTAGACAAGATGACCTCCAGAAGTCCCTTCCAGCCTCAACCATTCTGTAATTCTCTTGTTCACAATGTATGACAAGGACAGAAAGGGTATCATAAAAGTCAAGAAATCTCCTAAAGAAACATGGACTAAGAATAAAAATATACTGAAAACGTAATACAATTACATTTTAGATGATTTCCATAAATGTCTGCTCTCAATTACTGTCAAATACATTACACCTCGTCTTGTAAGGGGCATTACACCTTTCTCCCCACACCCTCTTATTTATTCCCATGTATCATTGCACCATACAGGTGTTTTCAACTACCAGCCAATAGCATTTTGTTAAACTTAACAAAACTTTCGTTAAGCTTAACTTTATTAAAGTTAATTTATTATTCATATTTATTATTGATAATGTAATAGCTAATCAACAAGATTTCCAAGGGGACTTGGAAATAAAAAAAATGAAGTTTTATTGCCAAAAATTTCCAAATGTACTGGCAAGGAGTTTGACCCAGCTCCATAATGTGCTTAACATGAGCTCTGAGTACCAAATGTTAGCATGGTCCAGTCTGGTCAGGAGCACAGCAGCTATCTGATTTCAGCAAGTGTTACTTTAAAAAAGTAGTAGTTTATTATTAGAACATCTTTGTGAGCTAGGCTTTTGCCATTAGGAGAGAGAAATAACAAGTGAAAGCTCAAGAGTGAACAAAGCATGAGAGACAGAGTGAACAAGAAAGAGAGCATTCACTGAGATCTCAATACGGATATAGAAAAGTAGAAAAAACTAGACTGAGACAAACCAGAAATGACAAGCTGCATCTCCCTGGCAGTGGGCCAAACCTAAAATACTCCATAACAGTAAGGAAAAGAAACCTGCTGCAAATCCTCTGGGGGACTGGGATGAAGAAAAAGGTTGTGAAGCTGGGAAAGATACCTGATTATAATAAAAGAACACTTAAAGTGCCTGTAAATGCTACATGCCTTAAGTCCCTCAGGTAGCAACCCTTACTCATACCTGCAAAAAGTGAATTTACTCCAGAGGCATCTGGGATGCCAGTCACTGCAAAGACCTAAGTTACAGCCTCCCTCAACAACAGCTTCTATTTTCCCTTTTGTAACTGTTTTCTCTGGTCTCTCAAAGAAAGATCACTGACCGCAACAGCAATAGGAAAAAAAGTATTGAATTGCACTGCTTGTCCACTTATACTAGTGGGATGAACCCACAGGATCTCACTAAAGATTAACAAGATATATGTTTAGCTTTCCCACATAAAAATGTGATCTTTCTTCATGTCTAAGAGGAAAAGGGCTGAAATTCAATAGTACTTACAAGGGTAACCAGTCCAAACAAATGTTTGAGCTTTAGGAATACCTTGTCTGTGATAAGCCAATGTTATGTACTCACAGAAGACAGACACACAGCATGCTCCCTTTCTTCCAGTGCTTGTTAATTTGTTTGTTGTTACATTAAAGGCTCTTTGGAGTCATCAGGTCTCATCCAGAGTTGTACATAACTGCTACCTAGGAACATGGCCGTAACCGCTCATCTGCAATTCCCGTTCCTATTGAAGGATTTCTGTACATGGCAGAAAATCAGCGTGTTCCTCAACTAGTCAGCAGAGCTGCTGTGATACTGATTCTCCATCAGGTGGTTGCATGGCATTCATGTCAGCCAGCTATCATTAAAATCCTGACCCCAACCTCGTTGAACCGTGATTAGTTACACTGACGTTGAGTGGAGTTTTTCATCTCTGCCCTGATGATGTGTCAGCATCATGACTGCTATCTAACTTCTTATTTATATGTGACAAACCAAACTACTGACTTCCACTTCTACTATGAAAACTGACTTTAGTATCTATCCAGCACAAACTCAAATAGTGTTTCAAATCTTAGTGACCACAAAGTATTTGCTAACAATGTATTTAACTGTTGAATGGGTGACACATTGATATCTAAGCATTGAGCCCTGCAATGCTCTTAATGCCATCACAATGGAACAGTACAAGTCTTCTATCCACGTGTTATTTTGATATATTATAGTACACTGGGACAATTTCACAGACCTCGGTAACATAATCTAGACATGTTGTCTTTGGTCACAGTTTTTCAGTTTTGCTAGAATTTTCAGAGTTGGCATGGTTTAGTTTCTCACTATTTTGTTTCTGAACCCTGTATCTTTTAGTTTTTTTGCTTCAGCTTAGACATCAGCTTTGAATGTTAGGGTCTGCAATTTAGGAAACTAGTCTAATTATTGTTAAATCTCTGTACACAAAGTCATTAACCCAAATGAAGTAACCAGACTAAGAAAATAATTCAGCAGTTTTGTTTATATATGGCACATTTGAAGACCCCTGCAATAAAATGCTTTCCATTATTTTACTTTGTTATTATTTGTACTTATAGGTACATAACTATATACATACGCTGACTAGAAAAGAATTAGACATTATTGCTAAAGCAAACAAGTAGTGTCAGCATTATCATCAGAAGGGATGTATTTGTGCTTTCAAACTGCCTTTACCGGGGCAACCAAAAATTGTAATGCAAAATGATTCTATGTGGGTTCTCACACAGGTTTACAGTGTTGAAAGTATTTTAATAAAGATTTTCAGTTTACATTCATTTTGGCCTTATACACTTCCATTTGCTGTCAGAGTCCACTTTATTGTTCTACAATAATTTTCTTAAATAGCATAAGAAAATTCAAAAAGTAGCCATAAATTATCAACTGTTGAGAATCCACAATCACTTTATTTTTTTCAAAATTAGTTAATCATATTGTTCATACTTGCTCTGCATTTCAGCTTACCCTGAAATCTATCCTCTTCGTACACCTGTGTGTGAAGGTTTTAACCCAAGAGCAGATGTAGGTGTGCTGTTGATCATTATGCAAATTTTTCCATTGCTAATTATGATGAATATGAAGAACTTTTTCTTTTTTTTTTTTTCTAATAAAGGGGATTAATAATGGACCTCTAAACCACATCAGATTTTCTAGACCATCATTTTGGACAAGTATTTTTGAGAGCAAGATACAGTGTACATTTATTCTTACAAAGACTTCATTGAAGCACTATAAATAACCAAAAAAATAAAGCTATCAAAATCATGATGTGCCTCAACATAAAAGGCTTAAATTTGGCCAATGAGTTATGCACAATGAATAATTCAAGCAGCTCTATTCATATGCACAGTACTGTATAAAATTTAATTCAAGAATTTAAGTATTTGCCTCTTGTGTGATTTTATGCCTCTAATATAATACAATTTCCTTTCTCAGAGAAATTACTACAGCACATTTTGACATCTGTTCTTCAAAGAATTACAGAGAGAGTTCTTAAAAAATATACTTTACAGTGTTTTATGTAAACCTGCCCATTTCTATCAGACTCTGCAATAATTATTTTAAGTTATGAGGGATTGCTCTTCATTTCATTCATATTCATTAGCAGTGGGCAAATATCAGAAGTATGTGGATGACTGAAGGGAGCTCCAAAATTGAGAAATAATGTCTACTATAAAGTGCTGCAGGGAGCAGAAATGGAAAAAGTAGAAGCACTCTGTATACCAAATAACTTTAGGAGAGGAAACATAGCTTCTAGATATCTTGGAGATGCCTGTTCATTTTAGAAAATGTCATAATTCAGCCTTCAGTACTAAACATGGAAATGAAATAAAATATTCTCTTTGCTAACAGAAGCAAAGAAAAATACATCAATAATAGTGTTAGCAATTATTAATTCTAATCACTAATACTGGTCATCAGTATTTCATAAAGCACTTTACAAGCAAGATAATTAGTCTCCACTTGACCTGATAAACTGAGGTACAGAAACTAAGATAGACAAACAGAGATTGAAACTTATTTCCTCTTCATATCCACTAATGAACAATAAACCAGAGCAGGGAGCCACCCATAAGAAGTGTGTATATGCCTCAATAATGTTTTAAATACTTTAAAAATCGAAAATCAAAGTTGTCAGAGAAAACACGAAACATTATCAGGAGGAAAAGAAACACATCCATGAATTGCTTCTAAAAAAAAGAAGAAAAAGGTGTCTGACAAATGAAACAAAGAAAAAGAAATCAGATTTTATTATATTGTTCACTACCCATAATATGATGTAGCACATGTGAAAGGCGGCAATTTGAAATGTCAATGTATTACAAAATAAATTTTTAGGTGCTGCAATGTAATATCAGCTCAAATTAATACGTCTGAGAAAAATGTCTTCTGCAAGAAACAAGCATTTAGATATGATCTTTAACCCTAATGATCTGATATTTATGCAGTCAAAAAATATTCCTTGGCATTGCTTATTATGTGTGCATTGTATTTACTAAATGCATTAATCAGTATTTGTTTTTACATGATTACAAACCCTGCCAACTATTTTGAAAGTGAACTCAAAAAAGAATGCCACCTACAGAGAAGCCTCTTTGGTTTATTATCTATCCTTCTCCATAAGTTTATTTCATTTGACAATAGCTGTAACTAAGCGTTACATGTCCAAGAGAATAAAATTTTTCTCATTGAAATACAAAAACATATTTATGAAATTACCTCAGTTCTTCAGTGGAGAAAATATGCATATTTTCCAAAAGAACAGCTACATTTTTAAGCATGCCATTGTACTTCATCTGCAGAAAGACCATCTTGCAATGACCAAGGGGAAAACTCTCAGCAATGTGAGAAAATTATGCTGTACCACTAAAATTTTCTGTCGAGTAGAAAATCATCATGATCTCAGAGGATGCTTTTATTCTGTATGAAGTCCAATATTACTACCATATTTTCTGAATTCCCTTGACTGTTAAATTCTATACACAGATTCAGTGACCTCTTCAGTAAATTCCTGACATAGTCTCATTAATTTCATTACCAGATACCAAAGCTGCCTTCATTCTAGAGAACAACTCAACCTTATTCATACACAAAAATGAGAGTATCTTCTGGAGACAATAAAACAAACAACTTATGACACCGCAATAATAATTACTGGCATGGTAACATATACTTCAAATCTCATGAAAGCATTACAAATGTAGAGTAACCAGATTATACACTAAGAAATCTCTGAACAAGGATATTTTTGCTTAAGGAAAAATGGGTAATGATCCAGAAATTACAGAGATAGTTTGCAATAATTGACTTTTTAACATGCAAGAAACCAGAGAGGCACAAAGATCTTCTACATAACCAGATGCCTGCAATATTTTAAAGCAGTTCTATTTATATGTGACATTTTTGGGAGGAGTATTCAAAATATGCTTCGGTAGGTATACAGTCCAGTTCAGCGTATTTATCAAACTCACACTCTACATTATTTCAGTAAGACACATTCTGCATTCAAGGCCAAGTCCTGCAAAATGCTGAGAACCACAAACGATTTTCTTTCAACTCCAGAAGGAATGGATGGGAAAGTATGTAGTATATTAATTTTATGTATTTTTGCTGTTTAAGGAGATTCCCAGTCTTGCAAGACTCGAGCAGAAGTTGCCAGATGGAGAGTAGTAGATGCAAAATTTTACCATTATATGTAATATCACCTAGCTGAACAAGGCTGAACCTATCTCAAGAACCATGTGGCGGCTCAGCACCTTTCAATCAACAACTCTGACTTCCACTAGCTCCTGAGGTATTTTTTGGATTTGAGCTAAATCATTGTGGTGCAAAACTGAAACATCATCTTCTTTTTCCATTGGACCTAAAACAGGGAATACGACATTTTGTTTGTTTGCCTTTTGTATTCATAGTACAATATCACTCATAGTGTTAAAAGTAATTATACCTTTTGGTTAGGACTTGCATACTAATAAATTATTTTTCAACATGACCCTGAAGGGACTCTACTCCCTTATTTCCTCAACTTTTATTAATTTCACTCCAGTGTTTCAAGGATGAATGGTCATTTTTGTCTCAGAAAAAATATATTCAATAATTGGACTCAAGTTCAAAATATTTTCAGTTGCTCCCCTATAGCTGTGTTCTTACATGAACTGACTTTAAAAATATATTGCCCAGGTCCATTTTAAAACATTTTTCTTACATAACAGTAGAAAATTCAGTAATTTAACCCTAATTATATTTCCCTGTATTGCATATTGAGTGATCTTTAAACATGAGATTTTGTTGAAACTGTAGAAAAATATTTGCATATCTTGCCATAAAATTAGGAAAGAAACCATTTTCTGAACAAACACTAAGTTAAATGGAAGAAATTTCACCTGATTCACATATAGATGAGGAATACTGTCATAAATGTATACAGCCATACCAGACTGTCCTTGAGGAGCAGGCAAAAAGTCTGAGTTTTACTTCAATTTTGTTAATCAAAATCTCCAAAAAGTATTTTAATTGAATAGAAGCAGAACTGCACAATAAAATTCCCTTTTTCCCCTGAAGGACAGAGATGTATATTTTTCAATGACAGAAATTTTTTTTGCTGCTTTGCAAACTATCTTAAGGAAGAGACATCCTGTGCCTATGTATGACCTTCTGTGAAATTAAATATTGATCTCATGTCTATTTTTTTTAATCTTCTTTCAGGTTTTGCAGGAAGCTTTACTCATATTAAAGGAAAATATTTTTTAAAATCAGTCTAAGAGGGGGGTCTGATTTTCCCTTTCATTATTTACTGCCTTACATACTTTTGTCACATGGGTATTTGGGGTTTTGATTTTTTAAGGTTTCCCCTCCTTCTGATCTGTTCCTTTTTGTGTTGTAGTTTTCCTTCTGAGTATATGTCTTCATGCTGCAGAGGATCGTTCTGGAGATGCAGTATCAGGAAACTACCTGACACAGAAGATTAATGTATAAGACTGTTTGAACTGTTATTGCATACCAAGCAGAGTTCCTTGCCCTCCTTTCATCACTAATACCAAGGCACAAAACTCTTTTACTCATGGGGAATTTTAATCTTCATATAAATGTCTGCTTTTGCTTTCCTTCAAGAGATCTGCCTCAGTAGGTTTTGCTTGGATTCTTATGGTAGCTATTAATGCTTTTCTTTTAATCTACCTTTTCACCATTCATTCTCTTTTCATACATTTTCCTTCAGACACCTATTTTAATTCCGCTTAGTATTCTTTTTTTATAACCTAATTTGTATGTAACAAAGGGGTCCCAGTTAGACAAAAGAGAAGTAATAATTACAAAAATCTGGAATGGAAGGCGCTTAGAATCCCATTTTGCCATTGTATTTTATTTACCAGCAGAAAGAAGTAAAATCCTGACCATACTGGAACAGAAAATCGTTGATATAAGTTCATTATTAAAATCATACCAATATCAGAACATCAGCCTGGTGATGAGAACACCTACATTGCTTCACTTCAAAGTGATGGGTCACTATACTTCCCTTTTAATCAATCATTTTCACTCTTAGCTCTCTTGCATGTCTCCAAAACATATTGTTTCAAGTTTCTTCTCATTTAGATATATTTATTATTCTCATTGTTTTCTTTCTGTTGATTAGTATTTGACATCAGAGAGCTCCAGACAAAATTAAATTGTTAGTAAATGCAGGTATACAATAGGCTTTTCATATTATTTTATTCTCACGTAGATACATCTTCTAAAGAGAAAATTGAATCCACCTTAGTTTGCTCACATTTTTTAGTTTCTCAAGGTCACACTAAAATGAGTAATATCCATTTCAAAAAATAGTATATGTATTTAAATTTATTATATAAATAATGTTACCTTCAACTAAAGATGTTTCCAATAAAATTTTGCAGTGTTTCATTTAATACACTACAAAAATTACTTTTGATATGGTTAATGATGTTATTCTCTATCCACATCAAGTGGAGATCTGCAATGCTTTATGTGTCCCAAGACAATCTCTCACAAATTTTCTTTTTTACCAAATAAATTTGGAATCAGAGTGTCTCAGGTGAGAGATTAGCCCCTATACTATTAGGATACCTATCCCCCACTCTTTCTAGCTCTTCTGAGCTTCAAAACTTGTCCATAGCCTAAATGTCCCCATGTGAATATCTGGCCTAGTTACAAACTCTACTCCTCATTAGTGTCTTTGTATGATCACCCCTTAATCTCTAATCTAATTAATTTATTTTATGGTCCAAGTTTACTAGTCTCAGATCTTTTCAAATCTCATTTCAGATTGTCCGAAATGCAAATTTCTAGCCTTTCCCAAAATGTATGCTACTTATCTATCATATACATAGTTTTCCCCTGGTTTTATACTATAAATTATATTCACCAGTATTTCAGTGATTTTCTTTCACTATCTTATTCTCATATGTATTCATTTAAATTAGCCAGAACATCATTAATCTGTTATTGTCCTGTATTTTACACTTTTGTCCCTCCAATGTTTCAGTGAAGAAAAATATCTCAAATTTTAGCTATAGAAAGCCACGTCCACTTCTAAATTGCTAAAAATGTAGTGACTGAGGTGGGATTTTTTTCTTCCTTTAGAGAAGGTCAAGCTCTAACATTCCTAGGAAATCAATGCAGCTGACAATTATAAGTATTTTTGCTGACTCAGCCTGGTTTCTTTAAAAATAACCATTGCATGAGTTTATTAAGATTTATGACTCAGAAAATCTGAAATGTAGCAAGAAAAAAATTTAACATTGATAAAAATCTATTAATGTTAGAAAAATAGAGATTGCAAAGCAGCAAAATCCTTCTAACAAAGAATCATAAGTATCAGAACAATTACACTCAGCAAAAAAGACTTGTAAGAGCTGAAATATTGGCATCGATACCACACCATGAGAAAGAAAAAAGCTAAACAGTCAAAGAATCAGGATCCAGCTAGAAATCTTGGTAACATATCAGGCTTATTGATATTTTCTCTAACACACCTGCATTCTATCTGTTTAGGATTAGTGAATCTTGATCTAAACCAGGAGAATACTTATATTGTCAGATCAGTGGCTGAAAGTACCAGTAGCTGGTACTAACACTGTGTAGACACTTTTTGCTGATTTTTAAATTGAATATTGTATATATTTTCCCAAGTAATTATTTGTCTCACCTAAGAAGTATGATTTAGACAGCAGGGAATTAACACCAGACAATTCTTCACAAGCCAGGTTTCCCTCCTTGATTCTTGGAGGGAGAAAGAGAAAGAGAAAGAGAAAGAGAAAGAGAAAGAGAAAGAGAAAGAGAAAGAGAAAGAGAAAGAGAAAGAGAAAGAGAAACGTGGTACACGAAGAATCAAATTCTGGTAAAAATGCACTTGAATACAACTATGCAAACAATTCTAGCAAAAGGGTGATATTTGAAAATGTGAAAAAAAAAATCTACACAGAAAGGCTTGGAAACTTGACAGGCTCACAAAGTACATTTGAAAGTGCAGGATTGTTTCCTTTTTTTTAAATCTTCTCTTCCCACCAGTGATATCTTCCAGTCTGACGGCAGAGAAATTTAGGTATAGATTTGGACAAATGACTAAGTCATGCTCTTTACTTGTGCAGAAGCCTACTCAGTATGCCCAATCGAAAGGGGACCAAATCAGACCTAGTTACAGTTGTGGACATATAATTTTGTTTAGTAATACCAAGAAAAGTGGTTTACTTAAGATATACAGATGAAGGAACTTTAATCTTTATGATCCATCAATCTGATGTTCACTCGGAAGAAAATTTGATGAGAAATTTGCACGTTAATCCTCATTGCATTCCTGTCAGCCCATACATGGTTTTTGTTGGAGACTGGGGGAATACACAGAAGGACTGTATTGGAACTAGTACTGTGTAATATCTTCATCAGTGACAGACAGCGGGATCGAGTGTACCCTCAGCAAGTTTGCGGACAACACCAAGTGGTGCAGTTGACACACCTGAGGGATGGGAAGCCATCCAGAGGGACCTGGACAAACTCGAGAAGTGGGCCCATATGAACCTCATGAGGTTCAACAAAGCCAAGTACAAGGTCCTGCACCTGGGTCAGGCTGAGGGGATGATGAGATTGAGAGCAGCCCTGCTGAGAAGGACTGGGGGATACGGGTGGATGAAAAGCTGGACATGAGCCGGCAATGTGCGCTCGCAGGCCAGAAAGCCAACTGTCTCCTGAGCTGCACCAAGAGAAATGTGGCCAGCAGGTCGGGGGGGGTGTGTGTGTGTGTGATTCTGCCCCTCTACTCCACTCTGGTGAGACCCCCCTGCAGTGCTGTGTCCAGCTCTGGGGCCCCCAACATAACAAGGATATGGACTTGCCCAAATGGGTCCAGAGGCCACAAAAATGATCAGGGGGCTGGAGCACCTCTCCTATAAGGACAGGCTGAGAGAATTGAGGTTGTTAAGCCTGGAGAAGACTCTCTGGACACCTTATTGCAACCTTTCAATACTTAAAGGAGGCCTACAAGAAAGGTGGGGACAGACTTTTTAGTAAGGCCTGTAGCAATAGGACAAGGGGTAATGGTTTTAAACTAAAAGAGGGTAGATTTAGATATAAGGAAGAAATTTTTTGCAATGGGGTTGGTGAAACACTAGAAGAGGTTGCCCAGAGAGGCTGTAGATGCCACATCCATTTTTACACAACGCCCCATGTTTATCTGGCTTTTTTAGATACTGTTTCATTTACAAAGCAGAATGCTTCACATTTGTCTCAACATCTTAAATCTTTATGATGAGCCAAAAATAGCACTTAGACACTGACTTTCAGATAAATCACATCTTCTTGAATATTATGAACTTAACTAGTACATGTTGCTTAACAGTAATCTTAAAGGTTTTTTTCTTTCTAAACTCTTTGGAGAATTTCAGTTGTGATGCACAAAACCAAAGGCTCAGGAATATCGGATTCCCCAGAAATTTACCCAAATTTAAAAAATCCACATATTCAGACTCGTTCCATTAAGAATTTTTTCTGTGACACCTAGATTTCAAACCACCTAAAAGTTGTGTGCACTCTACTTCGAGTCCAACTCAGCTACACCTAGTTCCAAAATAAACCATGTTCACAGTTGTTCATGTTTGAACAAGTGAAGAGATGGTACTACACCATCTTTACTATGAAGATAACATTTCTATGCCAAACTCAAACACTTGTTCAAACAACCTTGTAATTCACCTCTGAGGATATCCTCTCCATTAAAACTTGATCCTTCTGCAAGTGGAAAAAAAGAATGCAAATATGATCGAGGTAAAGCTACTTAGAAATTCAAATAAATGTTGACAGAGACTTTCTTTCCAAAATATTTTCCCAACTCTAATATTTACTCATAATGAAAACTATTGTTATTTGCTGTACTTCCTTTTCCCAATACTCAAACCACAAACTATATGGAGAATCAGAAGTTAGTGCAAAATAAAACATGGCAATGTCACTAATATAGCAACATTAAAGTTCTGTTTTGCATATCTCTTCTTGCCCACTACTCTAGGGAAAGGGTGTTTATTTTGATCTCTGTAACTACAACACCTGTGTTATTTTCCCTCTTAGTCATGTTGGCAAAGAACAGCTGGGCATATTTTGTGATTTGGATGGTAAAATTTTGTGGCAATTCTGCAGTATTCACATAATGTCTGAAGAAACTCCACATATGTGATGTTTATCATCTTCTTTAGGATAACACCTCCGGCTGCTCAGTAAAATGACTGAAATGAATAATTTCAGCCTGCAACACTTCAATCTATTCACAACCAATAAATATCTGTACAGTATGTCTGCTTCCCTCCTGCTACCCCCAAGCCATTCATTACTTAAACATTCCCATCTGGCCACTACATCTCCTTGCTCATTGAATCATCTGGCACATGCTTCTTCTCCCTCCTTTGTCTGATAAGATATATTGTGATTATCTTCACTGTGTTACTCCAATTTGTGGAGACAAATTAGAATGCGGGGGGGAAAAAAAGAGAGATTTAAAACTCTGAAAACTGTAACTTCTCCTAGTTTCCAAAACATCAATATACCTTACGATGCTATTTTTCAAGCTGTTCTCAAACACTTCACCAATGTGATAACAAATGTTGCCACTATGGCCAGATTTCAGTTGAACAATTACATCCTATCCCCACTGCAAACCAGTATTGGTAAGCTGGAGTAAGCACAGCTACAAGCAAGTCATATCTAGTTGAATAGCTCCTCTTTTCCAGATGGAGGTGTCCATTTAGGCACACTTCAAGCCTCATAGAACCCTATCAGCCTTTCAATTGTTACCTCTTATGTTATCTTGCTGTGGGGGTAAAGAAAACCAAACAATTTAAAGAATCATGAAAAAAGATATAAATACTTTCACTCCCTTAGGGTATTTGTTCAAGGTCTTGTGGTTCAGAATGAGGATGCAAATACTGAAGACTACAGAATAGACTATTTCAGTTGGAGAGGACCTACAATGATCATCTTGTCCAATTGCCTGATGAATTCAGGGCTGACCAAAAGTTAAAGCATGTTGTTAAGGGCATTGTCCAAATGTCCCTTAAACACTGACAGGCCTGGGGCATCAACCACCTCTCTAGGAAGCCTGTTCCAGTGTTTGACCACCCTCTCAGTAAAGAAATGCTGCCCAATGTCAAGTCTGAACCACCCCAGATGCAGCTTTGAACCATTCCCACATATCACTGGATACCAGGGGAGAAGAGCTCAGCACCTCACTCTCCACTTCCCCTCCTCAGGAAGCTGTAGAGAGCAATGAAGTCACCCCTCAGCCTCCTTTACTCCAAGCTAGACAATCTCAGAGTCCTCACAGGACATGCCTTCCAGCCCTTCACCACCTTTGCTGCCCTCCTCTGGGCACATTCAAGGACCTTCACATCCTTCTTAAACTGTGGGGCCCAGAACTGCACACAGTATTCAAGGTGAGGCCACATCAAGGTCCAACTTCTGATCCTATAAGGTCAACAAGAACTAAATGTATCAAAATCAACATAATTTCCAGTAGGTTAAAAAATAGCAAGTAAGATCAGTGTTAGAGTTTCCATGCAAGGGGGAACATGGTAATTCACCAAATTGGTCCCTATTTTAATTAAGCACAGAACAGCAACACCCTCAGAACTACTCTTCCATGCAGTTGTAGCATTAACACAGAAGTTTTCCAGAATCAGAAACTAGAGTTTAAGGTATAATGAAGATAAAAATTGTACTTTAAAAGCTGCTGACTTTCAACATGTAGTTCTCCCCTGGTCAACAGTTAGCAGAGCTGTTCTTTCCATTGAGACCTGCTCTCTCTGGGGCACACTGTATGTGTGTGATCTGCTACTGTTGTTAGCCAAAGGAGAAACTGCAGTACACTTAAGAAATGTAGGCCAGCCAGGAAAAGCACGGGAAAGGAGGGCATGACACACCTACACAACTCCCATGAGGTACTTTGGTGCCTCCTCATTAGGCAGGCACTAATTAGGTTCAGACAGATCCATAATGAAATGCTTCTTGATTTGGTTCAATGAATTGTTTCATTTGATATGATTTGACTCAAAGTACAATATATTGTTTACATCTCGTCAAAAGGAAAAGCAAAGAATTTCAGTTTTACCCCCATGTGGCCACATTTTCCGCTGGGGGAGGGGGAAAACAGAAAAATTCTAGTGATAATTCTTTTGATTTCATTATATTATAATGCATAACAATTTGAGGTTAAAAGCATATTCAAGAATATCAGTACCTTGTGATGGATTATGAAGATAAAACTTCACACGAAATACTACATCAGGGTTCACCAGATCATGTTGACATGTTTCATGGTATCAAATTTGAATAGACAAATCCATATTGTGCTGGAACATGAGGTAAGGATCCAATTCAGTTTTCAGCTCTGAATTTTATCAAAGTTTTATATTGGTTGATATGCTTTTAAATCCCAAATCTTGAAATCATATAATTATGACAGAAAACCGTGTTTTACTTTTATTTAAAGATGTCCAGACATGAGGAAAGATCCTGAGAATGTGAACCATTATGTTTAAAATAAAATAATGTCTACACTTTAATCTTTATTTTTAGATCAATTATCACCTTTATTTTAAGCAGTTATTACTGATAACTGCACAATGAAGAAAGACTTTTTTTAAAAAGTCATTCTCTAAAACATAGCATCATTTAGTGTAAAATGAGGGAGAAACTGAAAAAAACTTCAGTCACATAAAAGTCTTATGAAGTACTGACAATAGAGAAAATCCTCTTTTTTAATATATACATATAATTAAATAAAATTCTCCAGCCTCCTTTATACTATGACAGTTACTGATTTGCTTTCTTCCTTTCCTTGAAATGATGTGTCTGAAATAAAGCATGCTTTTCCTGCCTTCACTAACAATTATTTCCTATACTAAAAAACCTGTTAATCTATTGAGTTATTTCATGAAACATCTCTATTAAAATAAATAATTTTTATTGGTATCATGGAAGAGATTCCTAAGAAAAAAAAGATATACTTTTTCCCACAGCTGGATTAGAATTTACTTTCTGTTTACCTGTCTTGGCACAGTAAAAAGTAGTCACCTACTGTTCTATGCAAAGCACATCTGTGCAGTAACATAAAGATTATTCCATTAGACACCCAAATACACCTGAGAGCTCCATTCTCAAGACCTCTGGGCTAGTAAATCTATACAGTGTGCCCAGATGTCTTATACTATTAGTATAAGCCACTGTAGTTATATATTTTCCTGTTGAAATAAACACTTTTTTTCTGTACTTAAAAGTTGGACCTATACTTTTGTGCTTATCAGATTTACATTCAAAGTACTTGCAAAGAACTTGACAGGTTGAGAACACGTAAGAGCTACACAATTTGCAAATACAATGTCTTGGCAGGCAGAATTCATCTCAGTAAAAATAATACTCTTTGCAGATATTGCTTTTGATCAGGGGAAAAAACAAAAAGAAAAAGAACTAGAACTAGATACGGGGTAACATAAACTTGTTAAATATATGACCCCCAGCACACACACTAACAAAATAAACAGTATAAGAGGCATAACTGTGCAAAAGATATTCTGATCAGTGCTATAAGCCAAGTGATCATTTACTTATCACAAACAGTACTTTACACATTTACTAGGCATACCACTTTGGTCAAATTCACACAGGTAACACTTCTTCACCATTAAGGAGTTATGACTCTAAGGAAAATATTTAAAAGTGTTTCATCCAAACAAAAAAATTTACTTCCTATGGACATGGTAATGAGATCTCTGAAGGAAACCATCACCAATAAAGCATACAAAAATTCTGCTCAGGGCCCTGAGATAGGAGATCAGAAAATCAGCTAAGAGTGAAAAAGGATCAACAAGGGAATGATGTCCCACACAAGAAAATTGATTACTGAGTGGGGATTGCACACCTTGCAGAGCAGCTACCCCTGCAAATTATGCTTCCTTTAAAGATTGTGCTTGCTTTCTGTGCTCAAGCCATGTAAAAATCAGAAACAAATGTTTCTGGTTCCAAAACAGCTTTAGAAGTGCTTTAGAAATCATATATTAGTCTTAATGTTGCTGAATATTTGGGGAGAAGAAACACTGGCCCTTCTAAAGGATGACTGTCTTGCCAATTAAGAACAACAGAGTCAGGAATTTATTCTGGGAAGATTAGATCCAAATAGCTGACTGTTTAATGAGGCTTAGGCAGTCAAAAAAGAAAGCATTAAAAGGAGTTGTAGACTTCCTTTTTGACAAAGCATGGAATTATGACACCAGAAGTAGATACACCCTTTCAAAAGTCACACCACCTTAGAGCTTGAAGGTATGCGATTCCCTAATTTTCTGCTTTCAAACATAAGCTGCCCAAAGGGAGTAGATGTTTTCTCAGTTCTGCTCCCTTTCAGCAAAATTCTATCATGTGTACCATGTGGTGGTGTGTCCTGTTTCAGCTGGGATAGAGTTAATTTTCTTCCTAGTAGCTGCTATAATGTGTTTTGCATTTAGTATGAGAATAATGTTGATAACATACTGATGATTTTATTATAAACACTACTTAGCAACAACTAAGTCAAGGGTTTTTCAGCTTTTATGCTGTGCCAGTAAGAAGGCTGGAGGGGCACAAGAAGTTGTGAGGCGACACAAGGACAGCTGACCCAAATTGGCCAAAAGAATATTTCATACCATATTACATCATGCCCAGTATATAACCTGGGGGGAGTTGGCCACAAGGTGTGGATCACTGCTAGGGGAATGGCTGGGCATCCGTCAGCGGGTGGTGAGCAACTGCATTGTGCACCACTTGTCTTTCCTGGGTTTCATTTCACTCTTTTATTTTTTTTTAATTATTATTGATAATTATTCTTACTTATTATTATTATTTTTATTGCAACATTTTATTTTTATGTCAATTATTAAACTGTTTTTATCTCAAACCATGAGTTTCACTTGTTTTCAATTCTCGTCCCCATCCCACCAGCGGGAAGCAGTGGCAGAGCGGCTGCATGGTGCTTAGTTGCTGGCTGGGGTTAAACCACAACATGATTCTAATGAATCCACATTTTTTTTTCAAAGGTCTGCTCCTGTTTAATTGACTAATGTTATTAAGACTGACACAGAAACATTGCTCTTTTTATACATTTGACTGTAGCTTAGTTCTTAGACATTTACTTTAACAAATTTTGTCATATAATCCTGTCATACTTGACAAGACAAAATTTCTACATGCTTAAAAGAAAAAAACTAAATAATGACAATAGTTTGAGGTTCAGTAAAGTAACTGGCTACCATCATATCTCGTATTAGCACTGAGCAGCAGTACTGTCTGCAGTATGGTTACTCATCTTCATATTTTCCCATTAACATCTACCATATGCCTAGGATATCTATTTAACTCAAAACTGTGATTATTTTACCTAATTAACTGATATATTAAATCAAAGGCCAACTCTGCAAAGTAAGCTAAACCATACCAATTATGGATTGTGATGCGTATTTTCATTCCTACAATTGTCAATGGAGTTTCTCTCTGACTATGATTAATGCAAACTGATTAACTTCCTTTTTATAGTTTTAATCTTCCTAAAATGTGTAAATATATTCTAGTATTAGCAGAAGGTCTTCAAATTACAGCTGAGGGAATTAATTTTTCCTTTATTTACTGAATGCAATCACCATTAGCTCAACCCCATCAACACTTTATAAACCCCCAAACTCTATTTTTAGCATCACATCTATTTATCTATTTTATCAACACTTTAGGTGATGATAAAAAAATACCTTGGTCTCCACTGCTATTTAATTTTTCAGGTTTACCTTACTGAAAAAGACTTAACCACATAGTCTTTTCATGATCTGCAGTTTGAATGTTTGCCCAGCAGTCTAAACAAATTGGTTATAATGCCTAGGAAACCAGTCTGGATTTACAATTTTATTGCAAATGGTCAATGTCCCTTTGCCCTCCGTAAATGTACATTGTGTCAACTAGCTACACATTAATGAGCTATTTTAATGCAAAATACACACAGATATTTACAGTGATTAATAACAAGGGGTATGGAGCAAGCATTATAACTTTATCATTTACTTCCTTGCTAATTTGCATTTGACCATACCACACTGAGTCAGTTCTTTTCATTCCCTCTGACACTATTTTCTCAAATCTCAGAGTTTTCAACAAACTATTTTAAAGAAGCAAATTCCCAGTTCTGTTACAATTTCATTCATCTCCAGCAACATCATCTGTATAATTGTTTTCCTTTTGCCTGCTTGCCTGTCATCTTTAGTACTCTCTCTCTATTATCCTATCAGCTCATCGCTTGGATAGAGGATAGGAGGGAATCTAAACATTCATCTAGGAGAAACTGTCATGCAAGAGATAAAAGCTGTCTTTGGGCTCCCACAAACTCAGTACCAACTTTCAGCTTTCCTTCCATTAAGAAGTTGGCAGAATCTTGGACATCACTTAATAGAATAGTGGTGGTTCTTCCAGGTATTCAGCCTCCCTGTATCTGTACCAATTATTTTGCACTCAGTACCAAAGATGCACAATTTTATTGTAAAAATTAGGATGTAAACACAGAGGAGGATTTTGTTTTGCTACTATGCCTCTATTATATGCTGTAAAAGTACAATGTATAAGTAGCAAGCACTTTCCCTGGACCACTTCTACAAGTAGAGCTAATCCACAAATCCAGAGCTACTCTGTCCAGGCCTAAACTGCATCAATGCTGTAACAGCTGTATCACTTCTGTAACCTTCCCCAGTCCAAGATAATACTAAAATTAAAGATGGCTACCAAAAAAAAAAAAAAAAAAAATTACTCCATGGCATTTGCTGACTTATTAAAATTGAAATGTTGCATGAAACAGTTTAATTCTGGAAGTGTTCAACAATCCAAAGTAACATTTCCAGATCCACATGCCAGACCATGTTTCTGTGAGAAACCTTCTTCCATTCCTCCCGCTAGCTTGATTCTTTAGCTCCTGGCAGCTCACCTGGTGGGCTGAAAGCCTGGATGACCTGGAAGACTAAGCATGAGCTCCTGACATCGACAGCTCCTAGGCAGGCTGCCAGGTGAGCAGCTTCAAACCAGAACACTATTTTCTTTCCCAGACCGTTTCAAAATACTTGGGTCTCTCAAAGAAAATACATTTAGAAATAAAGTCTTCCACAAAACAGAACTACTGCTCTCCAGTCAACTCTGTCTAATATCCTTTTTTTATTATTTAATAAAGATTGGTTAAACATTTCAAAATTAGTGTGTGCTCTCTCCTGTTAAATGCACTTTGAGAAGGTATTGCAACAAACTCACATTTGAAGTACTGTCCTTGTAGAGGACAGCATATTTGTCTTAGATTATGAAACAGTACTTATTTCACTTTATTGTGGCATGAGTTTTAGTAAATATAAATAAAATATTGACTAAATTGCAGGTTTCTCCAGAGGCATTGTGAGGCATATATGCTAATTCAGAAGGTAGTGTCACTGTTTTTGCAAGTGTAGCTGAGACTACTACAACAATTGCTAGGGTAGATTTGCTTCTCATAACAATGCAAATTAGAAGCGACTATGCTGAAATGAGCAGAGATAACCAGCAGAAACATGTATTTAAAAAAAAAAAAAAGTATCTTGCTGACAAGATTCAAAACAAAGTGTTTTAAAAAAAGCAGTGTATGTGCAGAAATTTGACAGCAAAAAGCCTTAGATCACTTTTAATTTAAAATAGGTTTCACTAATGAATTTCATATAATCACTTTTCATTTTTTTGTCAGGTTAAGTTAAAGCATAATTATACTAAGAGATATGCAGGTGTGATCAATAAGATGACCAATGTTCAGCAGCACTGAACAAATGTGTCAAGGCAAACCAGCAAATAATTCATATATTCCCATATTATGTGTTCTGCCAAAAAATGAGCACCAGTATGTTATCTGTTCTTGTAGCACAGAACCCACAAGTAGGAAATCCCTAACCATTCATCTGAAGAAACTCTAGCAAGTACAGGAAGAAACCCTAAATTGTATAGATACTCTGTAAACACTAGATTGTCTAGCCAATTTTCCTCCCTTTAAAACTAATCTAAGTGCATCAGTCAACAGGGCAAATATCATGGTTTCTACCACTTTCCTTCAAAAGAATCTGCAACTCTATTCTTAGACTTTTAAGCCTTTTTAAATACATAAGTAGCTCTCACAGTGCTGGTATTAGGGCCAGTTTTTCAAAGGAGTTTAGCTCTTATTTTAGCACCTAAATAAATCTGCAGATTAAGAAGTAAGCTCAGCTTGTTGTCATTAAGCATTTTAAGAATAGGAGGGAGACAGAGCATGGAAGTCTTGAGCACTTTTAGAAGTTTGACACTATAATTTTCTCTCTCTAAAGAATACTGAAAATTTTTATTCCAATTCCAGGTGCCATGTAATTAAATCACTAGGCATTAGGGTCTTAAAAATCTCACCCTTCAGAAACAGAATAACAACAATCCCACACTTATAGTAAATGGGACAGAGGTCACGCTAAGCTAACTTTGCCCTTATCTGATTACATTACAGTAGCTTCCTTAGGTCTGTCTGTTATGATCTTGCCTTTCCCACTTCCAGGCTTGGGCTTTGACAGGAATCTTTCTATTTGGGCCAGCCAGTACAGCCATCTGTTACATTGCGTGCATCAGGCCAAGATCTTTTGCCTGCTCAAAAGGGACTTTTATGCTTTCCCAGCATTTTCACACAGCACAAGGGATCTGGTTTGAGAGGACCCTCCAGCCATAAGCACAGGAAACACAGCAGAAAGTGTTAAAAATGCCAATGGAAATTCACCTTGAGCAGAAATTGACCAACAACAACGGCAAACAATTTATGGTATGGCATGTGATTCAACAGAAAAGTTTGTTGCTTTTTCTATTAAGAACAAATATAAGGCATAGCAATGTGATAAAAAGACGTAACACTGACTGCTCACTGAAAACGTTGAACTAATTTGGCCTTCCACAGTAAACTGTTAAAACTGGAGGGAGGGATGAGAAAGAGGGAATAGGGAATTATGTGATGCAGATTGCTAAAGAATGGGATTTTAAAATAAGAAACTAAAATACCATAATTTAGTCAAACTTCTACTTTCACTTACCATCTACCTGTACTGTATACTCCTGTGCTTTATAAAGGCTGCCTACGTGGCTTTTTATTGCCAATTTTGATTTTTTGAGTTTGGGATTTCTCCACAAACTAGGCATTTTTCCAGCCGCTGATATGCTCGACAGTGAAAGGTTGCACAGAGAGGGAATTTCTTTGTCCCCGATTCAATTCACAAGATCCATGCTAGAGGACTTTTTTCAGGTCATGATATGTCTTGCTGATTTATCATAACTGACAGTTTCCACAAGGAGAAGTGTAGGAATTGTTTTCTAGCTTTCCAAAATAAACTGTTCCTGATCAGTGGTTTTCATTACATATTTGGTCAACAGATGTCTACCATTTATTTAATGGGACTCGGGAGCAGGGAGGGTAGGGTTAAGTTGAAAGATATTACTGATGAAGAACCATCAAATTATTTTTTTTTCTTTTCAGTGTTTGTATTCAGACTGTTTTAAATCTTTTCTCTATAGTAAAGGTTGTAACTTATAATGAAATACACTTTGAGCATACTTAAGGCAAAATATGCATTGTCAGGTAGCCTGGAAATCACACTTGCTCACATTTGAAAACTGTATTCAACTATTGATCAACTCATTACAGAAGTAATCAGGTAAAGGTACCTATATAGCCAAACAGAAATATGTTAGCATAACAACAGAGTAGTATTTTAATATTTTATGAAATGCAAATTGCATAGATACAAACATAACAACCTTAATTTTGTTACCATTGTTCTAAAGCTTTAGTACTAAATATATTCCAAATAATGTTGCTCAAATGAAGCCCATTTACAAAACGTTTGCCATATCGCCAGTTTGCTACTGCTTTTAATTTCTCAGCTACTCCTTACTGCAACAATTAAAAATGGGCCTTAATTAAAGCTTTCATAATTGATAACAGCATGAGTTTGCTTAGTTCTATTTTTTAAATAAAAAAATTGGTCATGTGATCCTTAACCAGAATCTGTTTAATCAGATAAGATATCAATTTATAAGAATTATTTGAAGAATCTCTCTGGTACTTACAGATTTTGGTTGGATTAGACAGCAAGAGTTCTATTCTGGAATGACTAGAACTGTAGAGTATTCAGGGACCTAAACCAACAGGGCCAATAATCATCAACGCCCATGCAGCTAGATGCTGGGAAAGCAGAATTTGAAGAACTACTGAGTAAACTAAGTTGCCCAAATCCTGAGTTTCTCCTTGCAGTGTTAACCATAAGGTCCATTGCCTGAGATAAACATCTTAGGCAGGTAAAGTACTTAGCTCTAAACACAGCCACAAAGCACTGACCTCTTCTGAAATCTTGGCTACAAGTATAAAGACACGTGGAAAGACACAAACACTGACACTAGAGATTTTCTGAAATGATTAGTGACAAATAAATGTTGAGAGCCAAATTGCTCCATCACATTCAGTTGAATTTAGAGACTGCCAAGGGATTAGCCTCTGGACAGTTTTTTACTTGTGCCTCTGCTAAAGGTGTTGTTAGAAGCTGCAGAACAGGTAACGTCTTCCCCAAGCCATGATGGTCATGCCACCAGGTAGTATTATCACTAAAATTAATTAATGATTAATATCCCCTGTAAGATTATACCCTTGCAGCCTGATTTTCAAAGGTCCTAGATTTTTTTGAAAACCTATATACTTTGCAAAGTAGCATAAGTTTAGTATCTAGAGAGAGGCACCCAGAATAGTAACCTTTAGAAATCAGACACAGGTCAAGTATTAGCCCCTTAGTCAGAAAATTAGGTACTGAAAACCATGAATTTTCTAAATCAGAGCTCTGAAGCAGGCAGTATGTAATCTTACACACGGTTCTTACATGTGTACCCTTCAGTATCTTAAAAAAAAATCTTTAGTAAAGAATATTTAAAATAATATAATCTAATGAACACAATAAAAAAGAACTGAGTCTCTCAACAATCAAAAAATGAATATTGTAACCTCTGAAGAATTTAAACCTCATTTGTATGGTGAAAGTGAGGTAGTAGGCCCTGAAGCACTAATCAGATGTATTAAAAATGAAAGAAAATATCAGACATGGGAAATGATTGTAATTAAAAAGTGAACACATACAAATAAAACAGCTCCAACATTACTAAATGGAAATCAAACAATGGTATTTGGTGTTAGGGGACTGAATAATAAGCCACCATTTAATCACCCCCATCTGTTCCTGTAAGTGCATACTTTGCAAAGTATTATATTAATTCCAGGTATTAGAGAGTTAATTATCTCACAAAGGATGTAAGACTTGCTGGCCTTACACCAGGAGACAAAGATTCTATTTTTTCTAAGAGCATTTGAAGCTTGTTGTTTGTTTTTTTGTTTGGGTTTGTTTTTGTTGTTTTTTTTTTTTTTAAATTTGCTTTCATTCTGCATCAAAAATCAGAGTGGGGAAGGGTGTGTGAAGAAATTTGTTTTTCCTTGAAAATGATGTTTTAGAATTCTGCTTCCAAAGGCTTTATTTAAAATCTATATTTTTTTATTAGTTTGAACTGATTTCATGAACTATCAGCAATAGCAATCATTAGTATTACCAAAATCAATAAGTTAAAGTAGCACTTGAAACAGCTTATCTTCTGTATTTAATTTTTTAAGTGCACAACCACTGTTACTTGCAACTTCTCTTCTAGATCAAAATGTTTCCCAGTTCTACGGTAACAGACTGACAACTTCTTTAGGGTCAGGTTGTTTCTCACTCTCTCTTCCTATTTTCATATTTCTATTACAATCTTTGAAATTCTCCCACAAAGCAGCCTTAAAAATGTTCTTTCTTGGCATCCATTTGAAAGCACAGCTATAGATGCAGAAGGTATCAGCCAGTTGCCTTGTAGTTGTACTATGTAGCTGGATTATACAAAGCTTAAGGTACAACTGGGTAGTGCAGCATACAATTTTTTCCCTATCCTTATTTCTCCCCTCCCACTACTACGTACATCGCTTCCACTTATCTCGTGGTGATAGAATATTTCATTTCCCAGCAAAGTAGTCCTAATGATTCCATTTTCCCCCTATACAGAAGATACTCTCTCATATGAACTTCAAAGACATTTTTAAATTAAACTGCAAAAGTTGCATGTGGCATTATAACAGCTGAGAAACATAGAAGTTAATAAAATGTAGAGAATGTGCTATACAAAGTATTTGTCATAGAAAGTACCTTGGTCCTTTCCAAGTTTCAGTCTTGCATTCTCCTGACAGAACCATCTCTTTGTCTTGCCACCACATCAGGTTTCTACAGATCTGACAGATCTTCATCCTTTTCTGTATCATTCCTTTAAGAAACCTTGCTAGGAAGCAAATGTTTTCTTCTGAGTCAGGTTTAGTATAGCAACCTTCTAGTGCTTTCCTCTACATTTGATGCAGAGTAGTCAACAAAAACTGCTAGCATTGCTTGACTTTAATCACTATTTACTACTGAAGAGTGGAAATAAAAACACACTCTCTTGCTGTTGCTATAGCCTCAGATACTACACAGGCTGATTTACATGATCTGTTAACAGCAACAGGGTTATGTGATAATTTTTGTATCTTACAACTTCATGTATTTCTTTTATTAAATAACAACTTTTCTGATAATATCTGTCAGCCTAACTACTTGATTTCCACAGGTTTTCACTTGACAGATGGTGACATACATACTACTTTACGTCAAGAAAGAAAAATTACTTTTGAATGCTGTCATACAGTCCTTTTTCTGACTGAGAATGGAATGAACACTTTTAACTGTAGTTGATATTCCTGACCAAGTCGCATCAATCCACTGAAATGTAGTTCCTTTCAAATCTTCTAGATGTTTTAAGACACAGAGATAGCTTCCCATTATCTTCCTCTTTCCCGTCCCTGCCTCCCTTCCCCCCAACCACAACCTCAATTTAGAGGCACCAAATGGCACTGAAACATGCCTTTGCACCATGGAGCAGGTACTTCTTAGTTTTAAATCACAGCCATAATTCTTATCAACTTCATGATTAAAAAGCAGAAAGTATTTTTGACAATCTGAATCTGTCCATCATCTTGTTCAAATCTCATTATAAATAAGCATTTGGATACTCCTAAAATTTTAAATATGCTATTTTCCTCTTTTGACAACATGCATAGTGAAAAAAAAAATCCCTTTAAGTCTAGTTTACCATCTATCTAGATTCAAAACTCACTTTTTTTTTTTTTTTTTTTTTTTCAACAAATGACAACAATGTTTCAGGAACATCTTTGTATTTTCTGGAAGTACTGCTTGCAGAGATAGCAAAAATCCTGACACCTGGATTTGAGTTTTGTACATCTCAAGACTTTGGGTACACAATGCAATTCATTTCTTTTTCCACTATGTTTTACATAAAGTCAGTCTGTACAATCTTCAAAATAAGATACAGATGATCTGTACTGCAGCCACACATCTCAGCGTTTCCAACAGAAAAAGTACTAGCTCCCACAAAATTTGCAAGCTTTGCCAAACCTGCACGTGTATTTCGAGTCTTCCATGGACCCCAAAAAAATACTGGGTGTAAATTTGCATTCATAATTCAGATGCACATTTTACCCCTCAGCTGCAGAATCCTGAAATTTGAATTGTGATCAACAGTCTCAGGAATTGGTACTGGGATAGAACAGGAAGTTCTAGTAGCAGTTTAATGCATATTTATTTAATGACACCACTGTTGGCTTACCTATCTACTTTGATCAACACTGCTCCCAGTCCCCAGTAGAGTTCTACCATGTTTATGTTATCCTGCAGTACATATCCCTATCCTTGGGATTCACCTATTTCCTCCAGCCTATTTCATCATTATGTAAATCTTGTGCTCTGCAATGTCTTTATGCAAATTTCAAGCAAACATCTCATGTTTGTTTTACTTCTTTATGAAAACTGCAGTAGGTAGTCAAAGAGCTTAGGAGAATCACCAGAATATAATCAGGGATAAAAATGGTTCTCTGGAAAAAGAAATGGATACTTGGACAAAGTAATTTAAGAAACCAAAGATGACATAATGCAGCTAGAGAAGAAAGGCCTCTTGTGTTGTGAGAAACACAGTGATGAATAAAAGTTCTGAATTCAGTATTGATACTAACTCTAGTTTCTAATCTGAATCTATAATCAGGGAGCACTTTACAGACACTCATCACATACTCCAAGTGAAATTGGCTTGGACTCCCTTAAGTCCCACAAAAGCTAAATCTCCCAAATTCCAAGAAAGCCAAGAGCTAAAGACAACAATAAAATTATTGAAAATATTCTTGAATAATAGTACCTTTTCTCCTCTAATAGAAAGCATCATTTTTATGCATGGTAAGCATCCAAGTATAGAAGGAATTAAATATTTTCTAGTACTAGTCTGTTGTCAAGCTACAGCAATCCTGAACTAATGACAAATTTCAACCTAATTAAGAATCTACTTGCACTCTTTGAAGTTGGAGACGATTGTTTCAAATTAAATGGACACAACCTATGCAATAGTCACTGTTTTTACACCTAACATCTGCTCCAAAGCTTTTATTTATTCTTATTTATGAAGAAGAAAATACAATACAATGCAATAGTGTCTCAACAAAAAAACCCATCTCCTACAAGTTTGCTAGTACACACAGCAATTATGGAAAATTTCAGCAACTCATAGAGATGGGATGGTTGACCTGGCAGTAAGAATAGGCTGTTCTACTCCAAGCTAAACATTTCAGTAGTACGATCTTCAGTCAATCAGAGATTACGGACTTCATGCTACCCGTGGGAACTAAGGCCATCATATTGATTCTATTCAATATTTTCTTTATTTTCAAAATGTATGACATAGAGAGTCCATTATGAAACTAGAGTGGCACACATCACGTTATGTGGCTGTCTTAGTACATGTCATCATTCAGTGTTGTAAGGAACTGAAGGAAGTAATGCCTCAAGCATTCATTGACACAGAAAACCTCAAGGACAAGCTGTGGTCTTTGTGATTAGTCTAATGAAAATCACCCAAAGAAGTGGGAATGTATCAAAGGATGCACCCCCCACTCCCTTGCAGTTGTATTGACAAACTCCTTAGATAGGCCTCAAAGAGGGGAAACCTGGACTGAGTGAAACCAAATGTTTCTCATTAAGCACAAGGACCACTAATCACTGGCTCCACTGTGTAAGCCTGATAGTGGCTCTACTGTGTAGGCCAGACACCGTGCATGCATTGCTAACGGCTTCATGACTTCACCACTGAAGAGGTGATATGAACTGATAAGAGGTGATCATTTCTGCCCCAGAAGCCGGATGATTGCTCAAGAAGCATGAAGTCAGCAAAAATCTGGGAACTGAGGAAAAAACCAGAGGTGGGCAGGGCAAGCATGACCACTGACTCAATTGGACAAGGGGGTTGGTGCAACCCATTCCCCCTCAATGTATGCGCAGAACCCATGCTCCACCTTTTTCCTTGTCTCTCATGGAAACGAGTTCATGGACTACCTGCCTCTCTTTGTCTAGTTTGCTAATCAGCTGATAAGATGAACTTAAAAGGCAACAGAAACTTTGCTGTGTGTGCACCCATCACCCAAGATTACTGGACTTGAGATAACATTGGATCTAGGGGTGGTGACTAGATTTCTTTGACTTTCTTTCTCTCTATTTTCTTTCCTTTCTTTTCTTTTAGATTTATAAGAGATCTCATTGCTTATTATCCTTTTCCAAGTTTAAATTGTTTTCTACTGCAAGTAAAATATTTTAACTGGTCATTTGATGTTGTTTCGCCTTAATTTAACCCGAGGGGATCATAGAACCTTTATGACTCTCTGGGATCCCAGTCTGGGTCATGACGAGTGTCTATTCACTATTCAATACCATGGTATAATTGTATAATTCAGAAAGTAATCCTAAAGAGATGACACATTTCTGCTACAGAGAGAGTTACATATTCCGTAACAATAACACATGAAAGAAATGGTACTTGAAGATTTGTTAAAAAATGATAAGGTGAGTTGATTTATAACAACGTGATCACTAGAAGTCTAGACACACCTCAATATTACTCTTGTCTTTCCAACTGTCAAGATGAAGAATATTATTCCATTCTGTGAAATACTTTGGATATGAAGTAAAGTTTGGGTAGTTGATATAACTCAAAACATATCAGTTTTATGGTTTCTACACGTCCTTTTCCAAAAATCCTGATTTGTATTCCATATGTATCAGTGATATTTCTACCCTATCTTGATTTTTATCTGGCTAAAGTGATGTAACTGGAAGAGATTGCATTAGCTGTGCTGGCATCTCTGAGCAGGGACCAAACATTTCCATAGCAACTTGATACTGCTACACCTCCTTGGTAACCAATTTAACATAATTATTTATGATATTTACCTGTATTAATGCTCTAGGGCTGAATATTTTAGAAGTCTATTATTTTTAAACATATTTGCTAGTTTCACAAATCACCTTATGAATAGGCACATTTTTATTGTTTTATGTAATATCTAATAAAACCCTTTCCCAGATATACAATTAAGCTTCTTCAATCAGTAAATCCTCAGACTGCCTAAAAACCCTAAAAAACCACCAAATAGTCAAGCAGAACAGATTTATAAGGAGGAGGGGGAAAAAAATCAATTTTCATCAATGACAAAGTTTCAAAGGAATTTAAAAATTATTTTCACACAATGCTTCAGTTTGAGATTACTTTCCTGGTTCAAAAACCTGACTCAAAATCTCTAGACTCTGATTCAGATTGATCTTAACCACATATAAAGTATATCTAACTTTTAATGAGAGGAAATAATAAAATAATTTATGTAATCAATACGCCAGATACAACCAACCCTTCTGAACTTCAGACCTGCTTTTCTAGTAGCTGAGTCCAAGACAAGTTCAACCTGTGTGCTAGAACCCATTACAGTACTACAGATTCCACGGTGAAGAACTACTCACAGAAGTTTCAGGCTCCCCCTCTTCATCTTCCATGACATCAACTTTTTTTTTTTTAAATATTTTCCTCTTAATAAATTACAGTTAAACAGAAAATTGTTAGGCCTTATTCAACTTTAAATATTCCATTTCTTTGGGTTTGAATTGCAAGTGCACTATGAGAAACGCGATAGCAAAAAGAAAAGCGTGCACAACCAAATATATGAGATGCCTAAGACATTTTGATACATTATGTGACTGCAAGAGCAAGAACTGCAGTAATACGTACTTCTGCGACTGTGTGAAATAGTTAAAAAAATAACTTTTTTGATAAGGTAAAAAGTGCCTTAGTGAGTTAGTTTTAGGGTTACAGTAAGTCAGTAGGAAATTGGACTGCTATAAAACAATAGTTGTACAGTTCTCACTTTTTCTTAAAGATACTTTACACACTCCAAACAGTGGGATCTGTCTCTCTGCACTGGAGTACTTGAGAGACAGTAAGCACATATATACCTATGTTCATAGCTGCACACATCCAGTATCTTGAAAAGCATTCACTACACCAAGATAACAATCACTTAATGACATTGATTTCTTTTAAAACATTCTATACTAGGGAAATGTCAATTATTTTTTCACTGTCTGTTGAAAGCAGAGAACAGAGGCCTCAGAAAGTGTAGTGAAAGTGAGAGAGTTTGACACCTAAAGTTCCAGTCTGAAGATACATTGTAGACACTGTATTTGTATGGCCTTTGTTGTATGATCAAAGCCTAAGTCATCACTTCAATACAAGGATATCCAGCAATAAGCAGCATGCCAGCTCTTATTCTTCTGAAAGATCAGGTTCAAAGTTTGTTGGCAAGCTATCTGAAAGTTAGCTATCTAGCAGATCTATCTGATATAAGGTAGAGGAATGCTGGCAAATGGAAAAGAGGAGTCTTCTACGTCTTTAGGGTTGTCCCTGGACGTGCCTGCAGTGGCAAGAGGCTGGCAGAAGAAAAAGACAGACAGAAAAACGTGAGGAAAAGGCAGACACAGAGCAAAAGATGAAGAAGCAGGAACATAACAGTGCAGAGTCTAGAAGGCAGAAATCCAGAATATGATTTAAGGATGAGGGAAGAATGCCTGATAAATGGTTTAATCCAAAACTCATTGAAGACAATGGGAAGACTTTTGAAATGGTTTGATTTTAGGCTTGTAATCTTAAATGAGTGCATTTAGAGTCACTGCTTGACCAGCATATCAAAAACCAGTGAGCACTGCTTAAAAAGTGACTTCATAAAGCCTCTTCTAAGATGAAGATGCCACTGCTTCTTTGAAGATACAGTCATTAAAAGATGAAGCATGTGAACAGTCAGTATGAGTCCTCTGAAGTTTAACTATAATCTCCTTATTATTTCTTACTGAGTCTCTGAAATCTTGTCTGGTGAAAACAGGAAGCAAAACTGAGGCAAAGAATTTCATCTGGAAGTTAACCTGTAGACTAACTTTATTCTCAGCTTTTTTTCTTTCCGTGTGGGCACATTCACGTGTGTATGTCTGATTCTAACAGCATTTAAGCTTTTTACTGTTGCATTTACCTGAACAAACACTGAAATGCAGTGTAATTTCCTACCTTACATTAGCTGTTTGTGACAGCTCTTTGTCACCCACTGATATACGTTTACTTTTGAAATTTCACTGTTCAGTTAAGGACAGTTGGGAGATGCTCCTGTAAGGGAATAATTCCTCTATCACAGACTATTTTTTTATTGAAAAAAACCTTTATTGAAGCAAAGTGATACTTTGGGGATTCAGAAAAGAAGCCAATGACACTAACATAAGTTCAGTCTTAATGAATTCTGAAGTAAACACAAATATGTGTTTAAGTACATTCACATACATTCATATACACAATGTCTCAAACTAGATATTAGACACTGAATGAGGCGTTCTTGTCCCAGTGCAGAAAATTCATCCTTATTTGTATGGTAGGGTTCTAAACAGAAGCAAGGCTGTGAGAAGGGATGCGTTTGTAGTTACAACTGACATTCAATTGTAGAAAGCTCTGTTTTCTTTACGTGGAAGACTCAATAATATAGGCTGTGTGGTCTTAAGAATAACCAATGTTTGCAGGGGGTTTTTTTACTTTAATTTTGAATAATTGTGTAAAACAAGACATTGGTCTGTTAGAGAAATAACAAATTAAAAATACAGTAAGAGTATGAAGCACCAGTAGAGGAAGGATATTTCTAGAACAGTTATCCAACTTGTATATATGGAAGACAAGAACAGGTTTCAGGAGTGTTTTTCTTGACTATAGAGCAGACAGTCAAGAACAAATTAATTTCCAAGGGGATGTTTTATACAGTCTCATAGTGCTTTACTCTGCAAATGAGTACAAGCAAATCACTGAGCAGTTCAAGGAATCGTGCCAACCTTTTATGAAGAAGTGTATCAGTCAATCATTCAGTCTCACACAACAGGCATATATAAACATAACAGTTTACATATTTCATGACCTAATAGGAGCCAGATTGTTCACATGTTTACCAGTACAAAAGGAAGTCAATGTACAGAAGTGAAAGAAAGAAAATGCCCCAAATAGATTTCAGTGAAAAATTAATAAGCCGGCCAGGAAATTTCAGGCAGGACCAAGTTAAAACTAAGTTTTAAGTTTTCAAATATTCATTTGTAAAAATATGTGTGCTGGGGTTCTTTTTGTTGTTTTGGGGGTTTTTTGTGTGTGTGCTTGCCTTTTTTTTTTTTTTTTTAATGCAGCTGCTCTATTGATGGAATACTGTTTGCACTTTCTTCATATATACAACAAGCTGCAAAAATCTACATTCTTTCTCCTGATGCCTCAAAGATTTCTCTGCTTTGATACCACTTCCAACATTATGCCTTGGTAGTCAAAGAATTTCCTGTGAAAGTACTAAACACTCCCAAAACCAGCTAAATGCTTTGGTAACAGACTTGATAGATCATATGGATCATAGCCTATGAGCCTTAAAGGCAGCAAAACACCATGTGTATTTGTGATACATCAAGACATAAACAGAGTTACCAGCACAAAATCTAATGGGAAGAAGCAGAATTTACACTACTCAAACTCAAGTTTTGGAAGGGATGTAGGAAAATATCTACAAGCCTTGCTCACAGTCTTATATGGGTAAATGTTTAGCATATTAAAACAGTGAGACCAAAAGTTATCATGCATCAGCATAGATCCATCTGAAATCAACAAGTATCAAATCAGTGCTTCATTATTCTCCATTTACGACACTTGAGATTCTCCCCTGATGGCCAAATGCTACAACAGTCAGCTATAGCATAGGCAGGTTTTCAACTTTCTGCCAGAAATCATCATTGAAATGAAGAAAGGGGGACACCTAGGGTCGTGTTTAATGAAGGACAACAAACAGAAAGGGATGTTCTGGCTGAATACTGCAATTAATGGGAAGCAAAGCCATAAAACTAATGAGAGGATTGCCTATAGCTGATTCATGTGTACTGTCTGGATATTGAGATGTGTGGCCACAGATCAGTCAAAGTAAACAGAGAACACAAGAGGTTTGCAAGCAAAAATGACAATCAGCCTCCTGCAAATGAACCAAAAATATTCCAAATCTGAGAACAAACTTTAAAACCTTGTATTTTTACATGTCAGGTCAGGTTGCAGCACCTCTTGCTTCAGTAAACCCCTTGTGCAAAGAAAGCAAGCATTACTAAGGTAACAGAGTCAAAGAACCTGCCAAGAGCAAAAACTCCACAAGGGGAAAGTAGATATTGGTAGCATCACTCCTGTTCTGAGATAAACATTGCAATCTACATTGATGTGCAACAATAATGTACTCTGAGTACACTATCTCAGTATATAAACAGTTACATTTCCAGATGATGCATACAGTGGTTTCATCTGAACCACTGGATTAGGCACATACAAGCAGAAAATAAAATAATGATGTTTGCCCAATTCTTTATGGCAGGGGCGAAAAATATGTTGACACTTTTTGCGCTCATATTTGACTAGTCCAAACTATTCGTTGCTCCATGGACCAAATAAATTCCTGAAACAAGCAAAAAAACCCCAAACAACCCTGAACATGTGTGAGTAGGTTAAACATCCATCTGCTGTGGCATTTATTCTGCACATGAACCGCAACATCAGAATTAAAGTGTAGGTCCAGAGAACTGAGAAGAAATAAAAAACAGCTTTAAAAGCCAATTTCACATTCCTTAAATCTACCAGGAAAAATGACACTCAAAATTAATATTTATCAGCTTCCAGCCACTAACAAGAATGTGAGAATTACCACATTTCTGTATTTTCTTTAAATTATCATCTCATTAGCAGACAACTGTTATTTATATTACAGGAGCAATAGCTTCCAAAAGTCCTTATTTGGGTCTGTGTTAGAGTAATACATCATCAGAGAATTCATATCCTGAAGATAATTAAAAGGGGGACAGATCCACATTTCTGAAGTTCCCAGTCTTGTAAAAAACATCTATGCTGAACTTTACTTATTGCAACAGCTCTATTGGAAAAGAATAGGTCTACATTTGTGTATAAAATTAACAATTTCCCTAAGTCTTTTCAGGACTGAGGAAAGTCATGTTCTTCTGTGTTTACAATTTAACAACTTGTATTAAGATGTAATGAGAAGCAGCATGGAACACAACTCAGAAGTGGAATAACAGATCCAAGCTTAGAGTAAACACAAAAGTTCTGGGTCAGTCATTCAAATATTTAATAATTTTATTAGGACAAGGTAATATTGCATCATTTACTGTAAGTCATCCCAGGAGACAAATGTTCCCTAGAGTCTCTATTAAAGCAGACTTCTAATGTCATTTGATTATATGATCTACGGTACTGCAGAAGTGCTATATTTTCCTTTGTTATCTTTGTTATCTAAGAAAATAAACTTTTTTTAATTCTGATTCCTTACTTAATATGGAAGGTTTGTTTCAGTCTCCCTTTAAATAATGACAAAACCCACCATCACTTTCAAAGTTATGGCTGTTAAAACCAGAAGAACCTGAAATTCTTCTCCCTTCAGCTAAAGTCCAAAGTAAAGTAAGTTGTTATTTGGAAAAGAAAACATGATGTATGTTGAGACTTCTTAATAGTTTTCCTATTCACTTTTTCTTTTAAATTCTGCTGGCAGTTTGTTATCTTTCAAATTTTGGGGCTTTAATGCCTTCTGAAAATGTAGAAGAACCATCAGCAGATACACTATGGTTATTTATGGCAGTGACATTCACAGGGATTTGATCGCTGAAGCAGTGGTATTAATATTTTGAAAGCACAGTACAGAACAAAATGGTTTTTTCTAAAAGATTTTGTTGGAAATTTAAATTTCTCTTGAATTCACTTAGCACAAAGGAGAATATGACCTAAGGAAAAGGCAACATGAAAACATGCGAAAGTACAGGTAAAAATAATGGCTGAACTCTGTATTCTAGAAAGCATTCCTATTTATCATCAGTTAAGTTAAGAATCTTAATACATTGTCATGATTTTGAACATCTATGTTTCACAAAAAAACATTTGTGAGCCATAAAAAAGTTCCATGGTGAAAAGTTTGATAGCTATTTAACATAAAATGGTTACTGAAGTCTTTTCATTCAACTTTCAAAACATACCTCTGGGACTTTTTAAAAAGAAAACATAATAAAACACAATTATTAATCTCTTATTTCTCCCAGAAATTCATTCTAGATTTCCTAGGCTGCAAAAGATAAGACTGCAAATCCATTCATCCCATCAATATTCATATGAATAACTTCAACTTAATAGTTTAATTGCACAAACTACCAATTACCTCCCATGGTCAAGTTCATACTCTAGTCCAGTTACCAGTTCTTACCAAAATAAGTTCTCAAAAGATGCTCTTAACATCACAAAAAACTTTTCCATGAGACAGCTGATATTTCACACTTACTTTTTGCATCATAATGACGACTGATCAGTTATGAAATACTGTCAAGATCAACTGTTGTAATCCATTAACTTTGCAATGATTAACTACTTGCTGATCAGTGGAAACAGAATTAATACTAGCAATCACAACTATTCAACTTCTAGATTCTTCATGCAGTTGCTCCATTTGTGTGGATAAATGCTTGAAATCAATACCAGGACCAATTAATTACAAAGGTAAATTGACCATTCGAAAACCAAGAAACCATTATTCCCCATCTTCACCAAAAAGCCTCCAAATGAAATAGTCACAGAGCTCTGTCTTCTTGAAAGCATAAGTAAAAAATAAACTAGCTATTTCTATCAAAACATGTCCTATAAGGGTGTCTAAGGTGCAGTAACAATTTATTTTCCATTCTGAAAGCTGGACAGAATTCAGCTCTTCAGTGAAAATCACATAAATTAAGATAACACCTTACAGTGCCATCTACTGCTAAAACTACTAATTATTCTAATTTATATGCAATCAGCAATGTTTTAGTACAAAAAGCCTTGGGAAATATAATTCAAAAGTGAAGAAAGAGATGGTATAGCATGGCTAATTATGTGATGTAACAGAAATTATTGCCAAATCAATAGCTACATGGATTAGACAAAATTAAGCCAAGAAGGTAATTATCAAACTTGGATAAAGTATGAACAGTTTAATCTTCTTCCTCCCCCTCACCCCTTATTTTCTCTTCCTGGAATTTAATTCTAAGGGAATCACACTTATGTCTTATTGCATGTATGTGCACACTAATCAAAGGCAATCCTTGGAGACTGGCCTCTTTGCAATAACAGTGCTTGAGGTGAAAATGTAGTAGACCTGACAGCATATTTCACCATTATAAAAAAAGATACTTACACTCTAGGTTAAACAATATTTTTCCCCTTCTGGGACTCTGGTCTTATAAACAGTTTTGAAAATAAATATCTGAACTTTCATAATGCACCACTAGTCTTGGGGCAATTATTAGATTTGTACTATTAAGTCCAGCACCTAGGGAACAGGAAGGATGAATGTGTGTAACCCTCTCAAGAACCACGTTAGTCCCTGTATTGGATTTGTGTGGCCAGGTTTCGGTAGTGGGGGTGCTACAGGGGTGGCTTCTGTGAGAAGCTGCCAGAAGTTTCCACCATGTCCAATAGAGCCAGTTCCAGCCGGCTCCAAGATGGACCCGCCGCTGGCCAAGGCCGAGCCCATCAGTGATGATGGTAGCGCCTTTGAGATGACATATTTAAGAAATAGGGAAAAAAAGAAAAGCTGTGCAACAGCAACTGCAGCAGGAAAGAGGAGTGAGAATACGTGAGAGAAACAACCCTGCAGACACAAAGGTCAGTGAAGAAGGAGGGGGAGGAGGTGCTCCAGGCGCCGGAGCAGAGGTTCCCCTGCAGCCCGTGGTGCAGCCCATGGTGAGGCAGCTGTGCCCTGCACCCAGGGAGCTCCACGGGGGAGCAGACACCCACCTGCAGCCCGGGGGGGACCCCACGCCGGAGCAGGGGGATGTGCCCGAAGGAGGCTGTGACCCCATGGAGAGCCCACACTGGAGCAGGCTCCTGGCAGGGCCTGTGGCCCCGTGGAGAGAGGAGCCCCCGCTGGAGCAGGTTTGCTGGCAGCACTTGTGACCCCGTGGGGGACCCACGCTGGAGCAGCCTGTGCCTGAAGGGCTGCAGCCTGTGGGAGGGACCCACGCTGGGGCAGTTTGGAAAGAGCTGCAGCCCATGGGAAGGACTCAGGTTGGAGCAGTCCATGGAGGACTGTCTCCCATGGGAGGGACCCCAGGCTGGAGCAGGGGAAGAGTGTGAGGAGTCCTCCCGCTGAGGAGGGAGGAGCCGCACAGACAGCGGGTGATGAACTGACCACAACCCCCATTCCCTGTCCCCTGGTGGGGAGGAGATAGAAGAATCACAAGCAAAGCTGAGCCCAGGAAGGAAGGGTGGTGGGAAGATATTTTAAGATTTAGATTTTATTTCTCATTAACCTACTCTGATTTGATTGGTAATAAATTAAATTAATTTTTCCCCAAGTCAAGTCTGTTTTGCCCGTGACAGTAATTGCTGAATAATCTCTCCCTGTCCTTAACTTGACCCACAAGACTTCCGTTATATTTTCTCTCCCCCTGCCCAGTTGAAGGGAGTGATAGAGTGGTTTTGGTAGGCACCTGGCATCCACCACCACAGTCCCAAATGTAACCACACAATTAATGATTTATTTTATTAATATCAAAACACAGAACCAAGACCAGTGTCCAGACACTTTGAGAAATAATGCACCTCCCAAGCATAGAACTGGACATTCTGTAGATGACACCACTCCTAAATCAACACAGAGTCAGAAGACAAGATGAGAGTGGCAAGAGACACTGAAACAATAAAGAAACCATTTTCCAAAGCTGCTACAAAATTGCCATCTTCTGATACTCGTGCTTCTGTTAAGACTCATATCCAGTAATTCTAATGTCTTGTTTAACACGAGTTATAACACAAGTGGAGGCACGTGTCTAACACTGTTACTAGATAGTGCATTTTCTGATGTCATACGAACAGAAAACCTCCACATTGAAACTTTGGTCATGTCTGTACAACATTTAGGTACATGTTTTTAATTTGACCATTTAGAAAAAATACAACTTAAGATCCATTTCTGGACTTCCTTGCTGGCAATGTTGCATGTAATGTCTTCTGAGTATCTTCATACATATTTCTGTAAAAAATTCTGAAATAAACAAAAAATAACTTGTGTCTAACAATACAGTTGAGAATCTGCAAATTCTTAATGTTCTGGGTATTCATCAAGAAAATATATGCAACAGCAACAACAAAAGTGTCATATACATAATTAAAGTGGAAAACTGAAGTGAAGAACCACCTCAACATTTTGAGGGTTTTCAACATCAAGATATGCTTCTCAAATTGAGGAACCTTAAAATTTTTGTCATATGCATATACCCTACATCCACTGGAATTTAGCGTTTGACAAAAATTCAGCTACCAAAACTGAACTAATCTATATTCAAAATATATTAATTTTCACATGCGTTCAGTTGCCAGGCACTTGATCTGAGACTCATCATTCTCCCCGTAAGTACATTTTATTACTTCATGTAAAGGTTACAAAGATCATTTCCGAAATATATTGATTTGCTATTCATCTGGTCTTCCTCAGCTACAAGAACTGTTTCCCCCCAGGAGCTGACAATCAGAATTTCAAACACCTGATAACCGCAGTATCATTTCTTCTGGCATGTTTTAATACAGCTATTCCTGACTATTTATGAATTTCATTATTGCCAAAGTGCAAATTATTAAACGAATGATTACCATGTCACATTGCAACTCTTTGCACATTTATATACTTAATTTACACATTTCTTTTTATACTTTTAAATTTTATTTATGAATATCTCCAACACTGTGGCAGAAAATATAAAACCAATTAAAAGAAAGAGGGGCTACAATTGCTACTTCGATAAAAAATGAGATAATTTCACAGCTTTATTATGGTTACAGAATGACAATTAATCCATCACTGGGCAATCTTAGTAGCTTTGGTTTTGGTGCAGTTTTAAATGTGTTTAATGCTCTGATGATTCATGCACCAGATTGACAGTATTGTCAGCACTAACAATTGTTTCGGGCACAATAATCACTTATGCTAAATATAATCTTCTCCCTCATTGAAAGGCAACGTTCATACCACTTATCTTCAGAAAATGGATATTCGCAGAGATGGGTTGTGACTTTGCAGTTTTTCAGCTGGCCCCTTAGGATAGAATAACACTGAGTTTCACATTTTGTGACACAGTTCTCAAGTATATCATCCTTAACAGAACAATCCCAGGGAAGATTTTGCACACCTTCCTGAATAAATCGAGTAAGTACTCACATATTCCGTGGTTCAAATATTCATCACACATCAGCTTGGTGTCTGCCCAGGAAACCTTATAAAACTTCACTGCTTTCAAACAAACAAACAAACAAAAAAAAAAAAAAAAAAAAAAAGAAGTGAGAAGTGGTGGTTTTGCCAAAAGTTATTTTCTTATGAACAAATAACTTTGTTAACAACTCCACTGAGAAATATTTCTGATTTTTACAGATGGTCATCAAAACTGGAGAGGCATTAGCCCTGCAATAATCACTAAACTATTGATCAAAGGGCTCACCTAAACAGTAGGAGAGCCACACTCAGATCCCAGCCCTGCTTAGCCTTGCATTAGCCGGGCAGGTTTCACTCCATGAGCCATTGACTGCTTTGGGATTAGTCCCTCTCAATATCTTCTACTGGGCTGATTTGATTTTATATGAACAAATATTAATTGCAGCAGACATAAACAGAGGTTTTCCATAGCCCACGTGAATACTATAACCACTGAGCTATAAAATTAGTGCTTCTCTGCTGCTCTCTAGCACAATAGATATTTAACTATTTAAACAGTGAATGAAAGAAATGAAGACACAAAAGAGGAATCATTTCAGTATCCTAATAATTAGGTCTCTGAAAGTTGGAAGCCACTGGTTTCTCTCTGCCAAAGAAAGATCTTTATTCTGACACAGAACAGTAAAGTATTTTTAAGTCCCAGACATGCTCTTAAAGATCCTTATTACCCAAGTGAATAAACAGCAACTTGTATGTTCACCACAATTTAAGAGACAAGAAACATGGAACATAGATTGCTGTACTTGACACTGCATACAGAATAATATTGCTCATTTCCACACTGCTCCCAAAGTACATTAATCTTTTACCTGGTATGTAACCTATGGTTGCTTATTTTACTGTGGCCTCTAGAAAAGGACTCTGATATCATCATCATGTTTCACGGGATATAACTGAGAGCAATTGGCACCTAATGATGATGGAGATCTGCAGTTTGTTCTCTTAGAGCAGCAGAACAAATCTTCCAAAATAACAGTTAAACTCTGGTCACACACAACATATCATTGTGTAGCCAAATTGCAGGATACTCGATACTGAAGAAGGTGCCATTCCTCCTCTCCCTGCAAACCTGTATTCAAATCGGGCTTTCAGCTCTTGCAACAAATACAATCCAAAGGAAATATGACAACAATCTACTCTCAAAAATGACTTCTACAGTTTAATTTCCCTGCAATTAATTTGATACATGCAACTGGAAAATAGCTTCCAGAAACAACTATTGCCGATCTCATCTTTGCACTGATGTGCAATATGTTTATGTTTGTGGTGCTGGAATTTCTTTTTCTTTCGATCTGATAAAAATTTCACAATAGAATTAAAAAAGACCAAGCTTCAAGCTTAAAATTACATAGTACTTAGTTGCAAAGGAATGTGTACAGAATGACACACTGGTTTATGTTTTCTTTCATATGGCAGAGGATTCTTCATTTAGATATGCTGCATGAAAAATAGATCTGCTCCTGGTAAAATTAAATGTTACTGATGCATGCATTTTTTTGTGAAGTCTATTTTTGATAGACATCTATTATATTGAATCATTCTGGTTTTTATCAAGCTTTGCACAACTAAATGTTAACAATAGAAGGAATATTTTACATAAATATTTTTAGCCAGGACTAGACTGTGGGGGCAGAAATCTCTGAGTCATTAAAATAATCCAGTTAACCTTGTACAGCTGTTCTAGTTCTTTAAAAATACAGCCTGTCTGATCTGTTATACTAATCATAAGTGAATAAACCTATGTAGCAAACCTGGTTTGTTACTTCATAATGACTGTCACATGACAATACACACTGACTGCACAGAATTCATACGAAAATAAAATCCACATTTAACCTTGGTGTAGTGCTAGGGCCTGAATAATAGGCCCTGAAACAAAGTTCACCTCTAGATGAACCTCACAACCAAACATTATCCATTATTGGAATCTGCTAATTAGTTTAATCTGTATTACCATTAGCATTTATTAATTAGTATCTGATCATTAACGAAATATATATGCCCACTAGTGAAAGATGTAGCTTAGACAAAATGTAATCAGTAGTGAGGCTGAAATGTTGTGAGAATGTGTATTCAGCTTCCCTTGTTTAGCCTTGTTCAAGGCTGAGAACCCAAGTGTTTGGCCTTGTTAGAAACCCCCTCGGTTCTCTCCTCTGAGCCCTGGCCAGGCTTTGGGTGGAATCCAACAGGAGAATGAAACCAGATGTTTCCGCTCAAAGAAAAGTGCAAGTCATTGTGACTTGCTGGTTTTTTGGTATATAAGGCTGGACCCTCTTGCCACAACTTTGGAGGCCTCACCTACAGATGGACACATCGTGTAGGACTTCCCACTTGCAGGGAAAGGCTCTCCAAATCCTCGCTGCAACCAGGGCTCCCCAGCGCCTGCAGATCTGGATGTTGGTAACATATGTAAGTGGTGATGGATCTTTCTTAATCACTATTCTCCCCGTCGTGTAGTAATGACTAGGTGCATTGTCTTGCTTATTCTTATTTTTTTATAATTAACTGCACGTAGTAATAATTAAGTGTGCTATTCTGTATTTTTCTTGTTGCTTATTTTCTGTATGACTTGGTTATACCCTTTAATTATCAAGAGTAAAATAAGCCTGCTCTTTTTACTCTGGTGTCTGAGTTTAATTGGCATCCTCGATCATCAAAACACTTGGAGAAGTCCTTGAAGTCCATTGACCTATTCCTGCAGACAGCCACCGAGTTGGGGTAGGCTGTTCTTCCTCCATGTAACAGTTGGTCAAACCTGATCTAAATTAAAGAGGAATTTGCAAGGCAGAAGAATCCTTTATTTACAGTAAGGAATATGAATGCTTTACCAATGCTTTCACCTAAGTAGCAGCATCAATCCATAAGAGCCAACTACAGTGGCTCTTTCCATTAAATAAGTGTATTTAATGGAAACAATGGTATTTGTCTGAACCACACATATCTTGAGTTAACCAGCACCTGTCTCCACATATACATCACCGCTAACTATCCACACATGAACCAAAATATGGAACTTAATTTATAGTTACACTTATTTACTAATGCAATGGAAGCAACTTATCTTCTGTACAAAAAGCTGAAGAAAACAATATGTCTTGTAGCTACTCCTGACTTCCCAGCCTGAATGTACAAGCTTCCAATTACAAGGAGGCTCAACTTTCAGCAGAAATCTTGAATGGCACAAAATGCAAATCCTGTGGTCACTGAAATGCTTCAAGCGCATTTCTTCCTAACTCTGACACTAAATATGTATTCATTATATAAATACCATGAATGCAAAGATGGCAGACTATTTAATAAAAAGGGGAGCATCAAATTAATGTGAAGAGATAGGGACAGGGAAATAGATGTCTTTACAGAAGGGTTACAAAGCAAACTACATCCAAAGAGCTCATGTATTTGCTGCAACTAATCAACAGAATTCTCATGACTGTCGGGTAATGTATTTTCAGAGATATACCAAAATCAGACCTCGCTTAACTTGCATATTTTACGTGGTTTTATGAAATAAGATCTTTAGAACTGAGACCAAAACCCATAAGATTTGCAAGCGTACTCATTCCTTGTTCTACTCCCTGAGCCATAAAATTCCTCAGTCTTGTGTTATCACAGCACATGTACATTGTTCCATTCCAGTGAGACACTGACTAAGTGGAATCCAGCCCATCACTACCAAAGAAAAATGATGGGCCACAAAACCACTCCAATATTTAGAAATTCATTGGTCTCATTACTATTCACGCATGCAACAAAGCAGTTAAAAAAATGAAATTAAAACGTAAAGTGCCAGAGAACAGTAGCCCAAACAGTTTTAGCTTTCTGTGACTGGCAATTATTATTGCAGACAATCCATGCAAACACTGACTTTGGCAGTGTTACAGAGAAACTCTTTAAAAACATTAAATGACTTAAGAGACAGGAGATGGCAAAGAGGCAGGAGGCACTAGAAAGCAAGAGTGTTCCTCATACCAATAGTGTCAGTTCCATCTGAAAAACAACACTGCCTACGCTCACCCACACGCCAATTTGTACCTCAGCAAAAGGCAGCTTGCATAAATAGGAATAACTATAGCTTATTTGGGCACAGAGGCAATGCATATTTAGCTACCAGCATTTAAAAGTATCTCAATTTTATTTTGCTCAGATCAACACTTAGCATGTTAAGAACCTTGTTCAAAGCAGTATTTTCAGGATGAAAAAAATATGGAGTCGTTCTTTGTTGCCTTCCACCTGAGAAGAGCTGTGCCCCATTCATGGCTCCAACCTTCACTATGTGCAGGGGCACAATATCTGTCAGAAGGTAAATCCAGAACAACTGCTCACATAAAAGAAAAACTGCTTGAAACTAGTCTCTCTGCTCCTATATAAGATTTTTTGGGGGTAGGGGTTGTGGCGTTTAATAGGTGTAAAATTCCCTCCACCCTAGGAAATAACTTTTTTTTTTTTTTTTCAGTTTCATTGCTGTACAAGCATGCTATTTTCTGTTCATTTGTTACTGCTTTTTTTTTCTATTGGGAATATCATATGAATTCTTCATAAAGAATATTTATTTTCAGAGGAAAACAGAAAAACTTACAAATTCTCTAAATTTTTGGTTGATTTTTTTTACCGCCATGATTTTCCCCCTGCAAAGTTAGTAAACAAGAAAGAAGTGATTACACATCGTGTTTTGAAAACAAAGACGTGACAAATTAAAAAAAAAGTCAAAAATTACTAAATTACTATTTTAACAATAAACCTTTAACTGACTGAGTTTGTAGCTGCTGTCACCTTAATCACCTGCTACACCACAATAATTTGTGGGCAAGAAAGAAGGGACAGTGTGGTAAGACAGCAGGCAACTTGCTCTTTGAGGTGACAAGTTGATGTGCTGTGGAGGACAACCAAAACCATTTATAGGATGAAAGTGTAGAACTATAAGGAAGTTAGACAGGACTGGTAGTCTGCTGTTAAAAATTTTAGGAGTATGGAAACAGCCTAAGCTAACACAACTGTCCTCTTTGCCACACATCAAGCATGCATCTCCTAAAACCTACATTCACTTCCCAGTGGAGTCATTATCACTGATTGATGGAAGCAAGTTTTGGTTATGGAAGGCAAACTGCATAGATACATAAAGCAGCGGTAACCATTCAGAGTAAGAGAAAGCTGAGGATGTGATTTATTCCACTGTGAATGGAATAAGGAATCCTCTTGTGGAATTGATTACAAGGCAAAGTTACTTGCCAAGCATTGTCTCTGACCCTGCATGAAGCATGTGGTCATGGTTTATTTTATTGATTAGATAAATCACTCCCTGCTGTTATCTCTTATTATTTTTTGTGATTTTGCAGTGTAGACACCAGCTTGCACTGTAAACATATTTATTGGGAAAGCCTATAAAAATACTGAGAAGGAGAAAAGAGGTTGAACATTTGAGAGAGATAAGTCTATCAACATGAGGCCCTGATAAAAGTAAACTCTAAGATAACTGCAGTCTCTTAACAGACTTGTCATTAACTCCATGGCATCTAACAGCCTACATATGTGTATTTTTTAAATCATAGAAAATATCTATATTTTTGTTTGTAGGTAGAAGTAAGTGGCTTGCTTTAATTGCATTGGGTGTGAGAGCAGTGAGATTATTTATACATCTGGGTGGTAGATGATATAAAATTGTTAAAGAGTTACTAAGAGAGATCTAACCTGAGATAGGTATTAAGTATTTACTTTTGGCAATGACAGACATATACATGTAAAAATACACTAGTAAAATGAAGTACTAAAAGTACCAGAAGTCAGAAATAAGTATTCCAGTCATACAGGCTTTCAGACAGTCAGAGAATTGAAATAGGTAAAAGAGCCTGAGAATGTAAGGTTTGAAAAGAAGCAGTGGAAGGTCTGTAATTTTTTTTGTTTGGTTGTACAATTTTGTTGTTTTTAATTTTTAGCATAACCCTCAGATTACACATCTTTGTTGTCAGCCAGTCTACCCCATAAGGAAATTCTGTACTGTGACTTCTTTTTTTTCCTCCTGCAAGTCAGGTAATCTCCATGTCTCAAGGAATGAGCTGCTTAGCTAGTTAGCATGACTGCCACTGCTTGGCACTGTATACAGCTAGTTGAAAGTTGTCAACTGAAATTGCTTTTCAGGGGAAAACTAGATTCTTCAAAAAGTAAATTTTGCATGAAATTATTTTTTTCATATTATTAAGTTTTTCTGAATCAGCTCTAACTTGAACATCACCACCTTGGGCTGCTTGCTATACTCAACAAACAGCCAGGGCAAAGACTGCAACTTGCAGTTTTATAATTCCACTGACCTATGCTGTATCAGGATATCTAACTTTGTAACCACTATGTTTTTTTTCCCACAGGTTGTGACATCTTTCCTGGATATAATGAATGGCAGTAACCAGGTGTGAAGGTTAGTACATGGATTATAATAGACATGTATGACTGAAGAGATGGTAAAACTTTGGTCAGATGCTATTAGAATAGTATTTTGATTGGCTATGGTTATTTAGATAAATGGAGATTGTGAAAGGTCAAAGCATCTAGACCAGAAACATGCTTCGTTCTATTCATACCTTTATTCATCTCCTTGATGGCCTTCTACCCATAAAAATGGCTCTAACAGCCTCTGAGGACTGACACACTCTTGAACTTTTGCTGAGTCTGTAAAAAGGACACAAGAAAGAAGTTCTCTGCACTTCAGCCTGCACTTCCTCACCAGTGCCCCAGCAGTCCTGCAGAGCTTTTGAACAACAGAAGCTTCTTCCTTTTCATCATTTGAAACCCACACTGTGTGACTGAGTCAAAACACATACTGTTTTTACCTCCCCAGCAGTTTCACTTACAGATAGAATTCACACCCTCTAAATAGTTTTGGGTATTGCATTAGTATAAGGATAAGCTCAGACTGGCACGTACTGCTGGCTGGAAAATTGTGAACATGTTGTGAGAGATCAAAACACATCCTATATGGTTTACAAAAGATGGACATATCATGACTTTTTTGGTTTTTGCCAAAGATGACAACACAAAATAGGAGACAAACAGGCATCTTGATTCTTCTAGATCCTCAGTATTTTGAGTCAGAATAGAAATAGACCTCTTGCATCATTCCCCATAGTGGTCAAAAGTATTAAACTGGAATTTGACACCTTGTAAAGAGCATGGTCTTCATTGGTTGTTTCATGTGTGCTTAAACACCAGATCACATTTTTCACCCCCCAACTACCTTAAACATATTATTTGGGGTGAAGCCAAAAGCTTAAATGGTCCAAAGAGCCTCCAAATAGATTTTACTAAGGAAGGAAAGAACCATAAATCAAACACAGACATACTTTGTACAAAAAAGTAGAGGTGCTGAGATCAAACCTATTATCTAAAGCCTATTGTTCCTGACCAATCCTTCCTCCATGACAACTCAAGAATACCATTTCAGAAGTATCCCTACATCAGAAAGTTTTAAGAAATACAGTGTTGCTAACCATTCTGGTATCTTTCTTTTCCTTTGGTTCAAAAATATGAATAATCAACATGTTTGGATATATATTTCAAAAGACAAGTTCAACTGGCTTTACTTGAAAGCATGAGGAAGCCTAATACTTGAAAAGTTAAGTGAGATGGCTATCACCTTCTCAGAAGAGACATGATTCAAGCTTTAGTCCAGCTAAGTATAAATGCTGTATGTCTGAAAAAGAAACAACAACTACGTACTGCTTATTTTTCAGACTCAGAGCTACTTTTTTAAAAAGGAAAATGGCTCTTGAATCTAAATTTTGCTGCACGCCTTTATAAACATACCAGATCCTAAGCATAATTAATGTCTTGAAATTCACCGAGATGAAGCTTGTGTAATCTTCCTTTAAAATGCCAGGAATCAAGAGACATCATTTATCCTCTCTATATGAAAACTTAATTGATTTCTATTAACTTGAGATCATCATTCATAAAACTTCATAATGCCATTCCAGTCTATACTGAAGTTAGAATTAAGAAGCCCCTCAAACTTTCCTGTAGGCAATTAAGTTAAAAACAATCAGGAAAAAATTCATTTTAAATGTGAACTTAAAGTCTGAAGCAGTTACTTTATCTTTCCCTGGATGATTGTTTAGTTACATGGATATAAATAGACCCAAATAAATCAAACTCCAGAATTTAATAAACACAGGAAATTTTACTTATCTTTGACTCTTCCAAACCCACACAGAACTGAGTTGTTTCGTCAAAGTTCTGTGGCACTCAATGCAACCATTAGGGAGGCAGGGTCACGGGAGGGGGGACCCTGATAGAATAGCCTTGGATTTTTTACTATTCTTGTCTCAGACTGGTTTTGCCTAATATGAGCTTGATTAATGCCCTCTCCCAAATAGGCCGTCATCTCATATGTCTATATAAACGGATGCATTTATAATTCTGCCAGATACATATATAATACTGACTTTTAAAAGAAACTATCCAATTGTACCATCTCACTTCCACAAAAGAAAATGTTTCCTCTCTTCTTACATGGTACAATATGTCCTGGGGTGGGGTGGGGTGGGGGGGGGGGGGGGAGGTGGAATACAGCAGGATGCTTGTTAACTAAGTAGAATCCACCAGCAAATGAAATTGAAGAAATGAGTGTTTAATACATTATGAAATCTGTGATTAAGCAGAGTGCTTGCATGAAACAATTTGAGCTATTTCACTCTTCAGATATTTTGTTATCACAAAACTGTCACTAAAGGAATGACAGATTCAGCCTATAAAACATTGAAGACCACAGGCAAGACTATGAGTGATGATGCAAGGCAACTAGACCCTTATAGGTAATTTTGGTCCATTTAACATTATGTAGTATCAGGGTTTAACTGGCAAACTAGTCAGTGAAATGAAGTCAGAGCCCATACTAAATCTAAGATAACCAAAACTGGAGCCAGGATCCCTCCCCCTGGGTTATTACATCCTGGCAAGGTACCATGGAGAGGGCTGCATGCTGGCATCACATTGTGTTTGTTCTATGAATAAGACTTTTTTTTCAAAGGTATGACCCAAACCCTTAAATTCATGCTGAGAATTCATAGAGGAAAGGAAAGAAAATAGAAAGAAAAAGAAAGGCTATTAGCTTTCTTTCAAATCTTTGAATTAATCAACAGGGAACAATGTTCCCATTATTGTAAGATAAGAACACAATTAGTTCTGCATCCACAAGAAGTTAGGGAGGTGCGAATACTCAGAAGCAACTGAATCCCAAATATCTTTGATCAGCTATGCCTGTTCCAGTAAACATTTGCAGATGGGGAAACAAGAAAAATGTTAGAGCAAAAAAATAAAGAAGGAATAACATATGAGTCTGACATGAGATATGCATTACCAAAAAATGCCATAAGGTTGCCACCTTTTCTAAAATATTTCAGAAGGGCACTGGATCAGAAAAGGTATTTTTAAAAATATTAATGTTGGCTGCTCACGCCACACTACATATTGGGAATCCTCCCTTGCAAGCTATGTTGCAAACTATTCGTAAAGTGGATAACAAAAGCCCTAAAATAAGGAATTAGGCCTCCTTAAAATGGATTACCACCCAGTCACTGCTGTGGTTTTTATTTCAGACAGATCTGTTTCATTCAGCTACAACCCCATGCTAAAGGACATGCAGGCTACCAGATGCTGTGGGCAGCTGACTGCTCAGTGACACCAGCACCCCAGATCTCCAGGTACCCACAGCACTGATTACATGCCTATAGAAACCTATACTTTGTTTTGCTGTTGACTTCCTTTGACTTCAGTAAATGATGGGACAATACATATGACATGAAGTGGCAGCCTGATTGCAATGCTTCTTGAGGAAGTAAGTAACTATTATTAGCCTGTGAAAAATATGAAACCATTGTTTACCCAAGTTTCAAAGCACTGTTTGTGGTATGGAATGATAACAATCACAGAAGTAGCAAACTGCTACCCAAGAGGGAAGCTTACACTTGAGAAGCACGTGACCTATGTCCACATCACAGAATTAAAATAATTTAAACATTCACAATGCAGACACATACTATATGGCATGGCTTTATTCTTCTGGCACAAAAGAAATACTGTTACAGCAAGTTTTTGTGTTAGGCCCACAGAGATTCTCCGGGTCAATATGCATCTTAAATATGGTTCCTAGTTTAAAATAATACAGACATACTTATTTTGTATTGGCAGAATAAATAAAATTTGTAATCATAAACTACATGGTGACTACATGTTCAGTCTATCAGAAAAAACCCTTATTAAATTGTCATTTTAAACTAAATTATATACTGCATTATATTCAGTACACTTGAGAAGAATCTATTTGTAACCTTTATCACAGTGAAACTCAGTTCTGTTTAGGAATAAAATTGCACTTACAGTAACACATTAGGATCAAAGCTAAGTTAAAGTAGTCAGACTTAATGTGAAATATTCATCTCTCGATATTCCATTTATAAAATGGTTTATTCTTTCATTTGTAAATTATTCTCAAAAGGTAAGTTACTAACAAAGGGATTGGTGGAAACAAGAAAACCTTGTAAAATGCATTGATTCACAGAAAATAGAATTCATTTAGAAATATATAGGTATTTCCCCAAAAACCAAAAAAACTGCAAGCAAATCCTTACCTCTTAAAAGAAAAAGGATGTTTTTGGAAAAACCTTAGGAAATAATTAGAATTAGTTCTTAGCTAAAATATAATTAACCTCTTTCAGCACAGTTTTATGGAAGGTAACTCTTGCTGAACATACCCATTTTCTTTCCTGTGCATGTTTACAGGTATAATCAATATTATATTACATTTAGATTAAACAAATTACATCAACTGGAATAAACCCAAGTAAAACACTGGCTGAGTAGCACACAGACTTGTTACTGAAGAACCATGAATGAGACAGTTTATTTCTATTTGAAGTTATCACTCCAAAAAAACCCAACAATATCTGACTGTAAAAAACAAATCTAAATTCCACCTACAACCTTTAGAAAATACTATTTTCTAACAAGAGCTTTCTACAAACATTTTAAATTAATTTAAACAGTAATTTTTAGAGAAAATCTCTTCCAAATTAGAATGAAAGTTTTGTAATCCCAAACGTAAAATCAGAATTAAGTTTAAATCCACTAAATCCTGCGTGTATAATTTAAGGTTAGATCAGCCTTTCTCAGGCAAATGATTGTTCATAAGATAGATACTTGCCACACTGGCTTCCTGCCAGAGGACATTACTAAAGAGCAAGCAGATTAAACCAAAGCCACAATTTTGGAGAGCTGGAATATTTTGATACAATGGAAGATTTTAGCTTGTGCATTTATAATCTGTAAGCTTCAAATATGTCTAAGACATTTTTTATGTACTGAAACTTTTATTATAGGTTTTTCTTCAGAAATACCTAGCACACAATTGTGAAACTGTAATATACCCCAGCTGTTAGTAACACCTACAAGAGGCAAAGAGAAACAGCAGGACTTTTAGCAACACCCAATTAAGCTACTTATATTTCTTACACTGCCAGCTATCCCCTCTCTGCTTCTTCCTTTGTGAGCATTACCAGATGTGAGGAATGAAATGGAGAAGTCTCCAGCACATAAAATCCTACGGGCCTGATTACACAGAAATAAAATGCGAGAGCTTTAACTTAAATGGGAATAAAGCACAACCCAAAGTCTATAACCAGACTATAAACCAGTTTTTCCAAGTAAGCCTAAAGTCAGTTTCTTTTGCATTCAGATTCCAGAATTCCATTAAGAATTTGGCACTCCTCATCCCTGTGCTTCTGTACTGATGTATCATACACCCTAAAATGAGTATCACAGATTGCTACTATTAGAAAGCCCATTTGATGGACATAGGAAAGCAGAAAGGCCAAATAATTCTGTTGAACAGAGATTAAAAATTATCAATTGCACTCTACAATGCCAAGTTTATATTGCATAAACATGACACTAGAAAGAGATGTTTAAAATCTTCAGAATAAACCAGCATATGAATTCACACAAAGTGTCAATGCTGTATAACATGTTTTAAATGAGCAGTTACTTATAGATAATGCACTAACTGTTTTGTATAAAATAGTAACAAAAGCCAAAATCCAAACTTGAGAAAGGTTTAATGCCATCACATTTGGTCCACTCAATTTCATTTTAGAGAGAGTTGGAAAAGATAGTCCAGAGCTACCCATCACCCTTACATATCAGCACATAACAGCAGGTACAAGTCAGACTTCAGTGCTAAAGAGCCAGATTTTACTTATACGTTAGTCAAATGAGATTAATTTCCTCCACTTTTTTTTACCCTTTTAAATGAGAACAGGATTAAACCTAGAGAATAAATAGAATTATAATAACAACTCAAACATTGAAATACCACAAAGACTCATATAATTTCAAAGTTGCTTAGTTCAAAGATATTTCACTAGAAATAATAATAATAGACCAAAATCTGCCATCCATTATATCTCTCAGTACTATTGGCAAATGAAAGCATGATTTAGCAGAAAGTTAGAGGTAAGCAAAGTCTATCACTTGAAGCTGCCTTTTTAAAATTAAATTTGAAGTGGGAAACATCTTTCATGTTTTGATTTACATTTAATAATTACGCAGTATCATTATTCATTTTGACTAACATTTTATGGTCAAAATGCACATTTTATTCACTGCTGCTTCCATTTTTACTGCTTTTGAATTATTTCATATTGCAGAGTTGTTAATGTTTACTCTTCTGAAATGTGGTAAATGCAGTAGAACCTAAATAAATTATTTCAATTTTTAAAGACCAGAAGCTTATTAACATTTGCCTGGAAGACTATATTTGTGTTTTGCTCTGAAGCTGAAAATGTAAATTAACATCTTCTGACCTGATTCTTTTCTCACTCTGTCAGTGTTATTCTCAGTTAGAATGGTGCAAATGAGATAAATCAAGCCCAGGGCATATAAAGACCTCCAAGAATAATTCCCTTAACGCCTTCAGAGCTCTCCACTGAACTTTAATTTTCGGTTGCTGCAGAAGAAAAACACTGCAGACACTCACAACAATATCAATATTGAGAAAAATGTCTCAATAATAGAAGTTCCTACTCTGAGATTTCAAAGTGTACATCTAGCATATACACAGACAACCTCTTCAGCTTTATTAGTGACAGAGAGGGGCGTGTGGGACAGGCAGAAGATAAAGGTGTACCTGTTGATCTTGATACTCTGCCTACCCTGAAGGAAACAAAGAACATGCTCATGAGGTTAATGAACCTTTATCAGTAGTAAATGAATGTGAGCAGTAATGTCCAAAATACGAGCAGAGGGATCCAATGGCAAAGGGTTATTTATTATTTATTAGTTTTTTGTTGTTTGGGGGGGGGGGCAAGGGAAAATTAAACATGTTTATTTTTCTATAAGGATATTTACTTTGCATATGCAAGACTTCAGAACAGCTTGAGATGGCATGAAATTTTAGGGTTTACTAAGGTAACACGAACCCTATCAACTCTTTCCCTTCTAACAGGTCATTGGTGTCCTAGCTCTTCAAAGAAGCTTACATTTCATCACAGTCCATTCTTCTGCAAATACATGTATTTAACAGAGGTTAAGGCAGTGGTATTCATGGCAAGTTAGGGAAGTTCTGACTTAAAAAGGGAACTGACACACCTTACACATACTTTCATGAACAGGTGAAGCTGCTATAAACAATCATTGCCACCAAACAATAACTGGCTCTGCTACACCCAATCCATGCCAGCGTAATCATTTGCATAGTGATGGAACAAACTGATCCAGGTTAGAAATAACACATTTTTCAAGGGTAGTTTTAAGCTGCATTAAGTCTCTAGTTCAGTTAATTAAGCAACTTCACAAACACTTGTGCTGATATAACATAACAGAAGTTCACACAAAGTACTAAATGGCTGTGTGAGAAAAGAGAATGTCAACTTCTGTCAGGTTTAAGAGTTTAATTATGACACCCCAAGCACACACACCATCCAACAGTTACAGTCAATGGAAGATTCCTTCCCATTCCACAGCTGACAACATTTAAGTGAGATGGAAGTTCCAAAGCTTTCAAGTGACTAAGGGAATCAAAATCCAATATATGGCAACAGCCCAAATCTTCTTTTTGCCACAGGAAACAGGAACTTTGCTTTGTGAAATATTACATAAATAATGAGTTTGGGACAATAACTTTATAGAAAAAAAAGATGACACCTGTTGCAAAATTATCTCATTTTAGTCTGTGTTAGGAAATACCTTTTTTCACAGTGTTCTAATTCAGTAGTGTCCCTCCACTTAACATTACAGCCATGAAAAAGAAAAATAATTTAGAAAAAGAAGAAGAAAATGTTAAAAAGAAATTTCCTATTGTATTCCTAATCTCAATTATGGTCTTTCCATAATTTTGAATCAGGTTGCAAGGTAACATTAGAGATGGGACATCATAACTCACACTAATTGCAGACATTCTTTAAGGGTCGCTTGTTTCTTGGTCCTGCCTACTAAGTTGATTCAGTTAAGTCCCATTTTTGCTGTTTTGGTGTCCCTACACATATACTGTAAAGTCTGAGGCACAGGAATGACTGTTGTAGCATTAATCTTTTCACTAAAATTATCTTTTCATTAAATTAACTCCAAGGAGTGTTACAGATATCTTCCATGGAGGAGATCTACTGCACTCTGACTTTATTTTATCCCTCTGATCTAGATACCTCAGTGTCAGAATGGTTTGCTTTTGGTATCAACTCTAATACCCAAGAATAAGTTCTTGCTACCTGGAAAAACAAAAAAAAAAAAAAAGAAAAAAAGACAGATGACTGAGTACTCCTGTATAAACATCCAGACAAATTTGGGGAGAAAAAACATAGGTCAAAAGATCTTTAATGCTTACACTGGTAGCAGATATTTGCAGTACTGCCAGAAGCAGAAAGACAAAAAGACAAGGAAAAAAAATCAAGAAGGAGCAGGACTCTAGTCAGGGAATCTATGCAAAAAGTCATGAAGAAGGGCTTACATATACGGAAAGAGCCTCTAGATTTAACACACAAGTAGTAAAATTGTGGAAAACCAAAGAATGTAACACAGAAGAAACAACTGAAATGAATGTACAGATTAAAAAAAGCAGTAAAAGCTAAGAATAAAATCTGAAAAAAAGCAAATCAGAACTGACCTGATTTCTTGGTTAGGATTCCAGTAAGACACAGAGCCATCATTAGTGAGAGCTATACTGAGGTCAGATATCAGGATGAGCACATCAAAATCATCTTTCTTTTCTTCCCCTTTAAAACATTTCTGTGCAGACAACTGCAGTCTAGAATCAGGATAACTGGTGTGCAATGCAGATCAGTGTGCTAGAAGGACACAGCAATTCAAAGTAGAACTGCCTTAAATGCTTTGGACTGACTGAAGAGAAAGTTCCTATTCTGTATTTCCCTTCAAATATGTACTAGATTGTACCTGCTGCCCCATTCGGACTACTGAAATCATAGACAAAAATTTTTCACACACAAGTATTCCTAGCACTGTTAATAACTTCCCAGATAAGTAAAATCTGAGCATCGGTAAGTTTGACCAACACGAAGTGTAAGGTGATAATAAGGGACTGGAACATCTGACATACGAGCAGAGACTGAGAGAACTGGGACTGTACAACCTGAAAAGAAGACTCAGGGGGATCCTATCCGTGTGTGTAAATATCTGGTTTGGGGAAGTTAAAACAATGAAGACGAACTCTTCTCAGTGAAGGACAAGAAGCAATTAACACAAATTGAAATACAGGAAGTTCCATTCATATGCAAGAAGGAAAGAAAATGGTTTTTACTCTGAGGGTAGTTGAACACTGGAACAAGTCACCTGGAGAGGTTGTGGAGTCTCCATCTTTTGAGATATTCAAAACCAGACTGGACACGGTACTGGGCAACCTGCTCTAGTTGACATTGCTTGAGCAGAGGGATTGAATGGGACTATCACCAGCAATGACTTTCAACCTCAACCAATCTCTGACTCTTTTCTTACACCAGGATCTTATTGTAAAGTATTGGTGAAAGCCGCCATTAAAGTAGTGAAGAGGCTTTGTAATGGCAAAGCTTCGTTCTCAGCATCAAAATACCAGAAAGGGTAGGGAGGCTCAGGGAGACAGGGGAAGAGGCAATCTATCCATCTTAAGGAAACAACTTATGTTTTTAATACACAGCCTTTATATCCTGCATGTGTATAACACCAGTTACGGTATCGTGGTGAGGTCACTGTCTTAGAGCATTGCAACACAAAGTCCAACACACAAACGCCCCCCCCCCCCCCCCCCCCCCCCCCCCGAAGGAAGAACAAACAAAAAATTAAATCCAGACACCAAGAGAGGATAAATTTTCTGCTTCAGAGACCAGGTAAGCAGAATTTAGCCTGAGGGCTGTTCAGTTATTAGTAGCATAAGATTGCATTTTATCTGTTTAAATTACTCATAATTAAAGCAAACCGAAGAAAGATTTGTTACACAAGATTTAATAGGACTACAACAGCATTCATGAGGCAGCTCTTCCAAAGGATTTGTCATTCTTAGGCAAATCCATCTCACAAGAATTAATTACAATAGCACAAATATACTGGGCACGAGTCATACTTGATGTCCAGCTCTTCGAATTTGTGAAGTTACACAGCAAAGAAAAAAATCCCTACATTTTTAGGAAGACATTAGAAATTCAATTCTAAAGGGAATGGGGAAAAGAACAAAGTATCAAGACTACCTAGAAACACCACTGTGCATACAGGGAAAAACACATTGCAAGAATCCATCAGGTCCGCTTGAGTCACATTACTTATTCATGATGATTTTTCATGTTAGTAATATCTCACTGCAAAACTGGACCAGAAGTTGAGTATTTCTGGATCCGTTCCTATGGGTACCACAAGATTTATAATTTTAGTAAAGGTGTTTAACAAATGGGAAAAACTATTTCCTTCTATCAGCTTAGAATCTGATATCTGTTATTTGTTCAGTTAACCCATCCATTAGCTGGGTAAAGAAAGCAATAAATTGTCTAATTAACATGTATTATTATTATACTCTGATGTCTTTGTATAAGAAATTATGTATAAGAGTAGGGATAGCATAACTTCCAAATTATCCAGACAGGATACCTAGCACCACCCAAGCAGAACATGTCTAACCTTCCTTTTATACATCACATGCCTCTGAAGATATTCAAGTCAAATTCCTTCAATGTGTGTAAAGCTCAATTAACAATTACTAACAAGTAAGCTCAACATGAGAGAAAGTGAAAGATATGAAGATAATCAACAAGAGACTGAAGGTGGAAGATGACATCTCGATACTTACATATGATATAGGGAGCTGCTGATCTAATTCCTGAGGTGTGAAAAGTAAGGCAAGTCCTGTGTGCTTAGTACAACAAAAAAGGACAGATTATGGAACCACAAAGTGGCAATACAGTGAAAATCACAGTCACAGAATACACCGTGTCACATGCATACGAGAAGAATGTCAAGCCTAGAAACAAGGATGTTGTTTCATCAAGAACCTGCTAAGAATTTTAGCTGGACAGAACTATGATTTGTAAGCAGCTTACAAGTTTGCAATTTAATTTAGGTTGGCAGAGGAGACTAAGAATAGCTGTAGAAGATGAGCAAAGGACTGAAGACAAAGCTCATGGACTAAATCCCAAATCCTGGGAAGAAAGCTGCTGTTAACTCCATCCTAGAAAGTGATGTGCCAGAAAAGCACAGTGAAGGGAAAGTTTCAAGACACATGGAATGTTTACTGCAGCTTCCTGACAGGTCACAGTTGGTGAAAACAGGATGTGTTTCTTCTTCAACTAGAACACAGCTGAAAATGGTTTAAGAACAACAGTTGAAGCCATCTAAGACTTAAAAAATTACTTAAAATTAAATAATGTATGTTAGCACAATATTTGTTTTGTTTTGTTTCAAGAGTAAAGAAGATCAGATTTGCAGCTGTGAATGAAGACAGACAAGGAAAAAGAAGTTGAGGGAAAGGTAAAGGAAAAGATCACAGAGGAAAAAAGGGCAACAGAGGAAAAAGGAGAAAACTGTAGAAGCTATTGTAAGCAATGTCATGCTGAATTCTGCCAATTTTCTCATAAAATACAAGCCAGATTCTGTGTGGAGAGTATGTACGAGGCAGTGATTTTATGCAGGTGAAGACTCCTGATGAAGCAAAGAAAGAGGAAGAGAAGTTTGTAGTGAGGAGTAGGGTAGGGGACCAAAAAAAAGGAAGAAGTACAAGAATACATATTACAGTGTGGAAAACCAGAATAGTTTATGTGATAGTGGACTAGTTCCTGTCCAGTGTCTACATTTCATCACCCCATAGTTGTTACTGGAAGGATACAGAATAGGAGGAAGCTAGGACTACTGATGTAGAACTTGTAACAAGGACCTCAAACAAATAAACAAACAAACAAATCACACAATACCTTATATGATGCAGGAAATTCCCATCTCCATTCTTATCACTATCTTAGACTAATAGTTTGAAGCTGATTTATTTTCTTTGCATCAAATATTATTGTGCTACACAAAGTTCAATGAGCTATAGAATTTCCCAGATGAACAGAGTATTACATGAATATGACAAAGTAATCTCATCTTCTCTCTATACAAAAGAAGGAATAATTTCCTGTTGACAGGTAAATATTTTACTAAACCAGAGGCAGCAGACAGTGGCCTTTTATGCAGAATGAGACTGGGGAAAACAGTTTAATAATCAGCAGTTTATATGTCCTGACGTGTGCTGTGTATAGTGAGCACTGAAGATGATTTATAGTCAGGAGTTACAAAGAGAACGAAGGGTGGAAATGACAGTGAAAACCAGCAGAGCTGCTGGTCATTGTCATCATGACAAAGTGGGGGTTTTTATTACAACAGAGAGATGGCAATTTTAACGTAAAAGCACTTGCTACCCTGTCATATTCTTCAGGCTGACCAAGCTTCCTCAAAAGAGTGCATATAATGCAGATCAAATCAGCTCAGTAAAGAAAAACTATTAGTTTGCATGACCTTTCTGGAACAGGGAGATGAAGTAATTAATTTTACTGCAGCACTCTTAGCAAAAGGCTGACAGAGGAGTACATAGCTTTCTCTTCCAAAGTACCATTACCTACGTGTCTGCATAAACAGCGATGAGCCAGCCTAGGATAAGTCACTCTGTTAATATTTAACAGGTGCAAAAATGCGGTTCAGCACTGGAGACAGAAATAGAGGTATGTTCTCTGATGTGTTTTCTGGGGAGGGGATCTTTGAGAAGATATTCTGCACCACCAAACGGCGTGATCAGATCTGCTCTCTCTGTTTTAGGGAGTGACTCAGCAGTGTGTCACCTGTTCATCCAGCAGTCTTCAAAGGCTCAGGGTTGGCAACATCCATACTTTCCGGAGATGGATAAGAGCACAAAGTGGCAGAGTGACGTTTTTATGACACCCCAAGAAAACAGCCAGTCTAGCAAATGAAGTGAGTCTTTCCCAGTTGAGCTTCACTACTAGTAGGTTCCCCTGCTCTCCAGAGATTAGGGCAACATACACTTGGATTGCCTATACTTCCCCCCAAGTCTTTCAGTAGAGAAATACAAAAAGCCTTTAAATCCCTTGTCACTCATAGGCTAAATGTGTGAACACAAGCACATTGATATTGTATCTCAGCTCTTTGCTCCAGGGCCACTCCAGTTCACTGTTTATTCAGGGTCTGCTGGGAACATACTTCAAATACTGCTGTTCAGAAATAAATATATCATAGTAGAGTATACAGAAATCCAGTGATGTGCATACATTATGCTCTAAAAAGGACAGGATATTGCAATATGCATCATGCATATGGTACATTATATACTAATGAGATTATTCCGTGATGAAAACTATAGCAATATACCAGCAGAGGAATTTCCCAAATGTTCCGAACAGTACTCTTAGACATAATACATTACACTTCAGGTAATGGATAAGCAGTACCTTCAAAACCAGAGTAGGGTCTCAGCTCATAGTCCTTAAGCAGAAAGCTACTTTCTTCAGCTCAGCTCAATCTTGAAATAATTGAGCACTGAAACAAGGGGTTTAATCTCAAGTGCTAAAGTAAGTGGGACTTCAGCCTGCTGAATCAGAAGCATCTCTATATCATGGCACAGAGTGATCTCTCCACTAACGCTAGAGAAGCAGACTCCCAAGCAGAAATAGTATTTGCTTCATTAACTCTGTTCTGCATTGTGCCGAGTACAACTCTGCATCATCTTGAACATGGCTAAAAGTATTATACCATCTCTCAAAAATGGTTCACATGAATTAGCAGATTAGCAGGACGTAGCAGATTTGGGGATTAGGATCTAAATGTAGAACACTGCTCAGAAATTATAAAAATGGAATTTTTTGACCATTTTGGTGAAAAGCAGTCCCAGAATGGTGTAAGGCAGTTTTACAAGTGACAACAAAATGGTTTATTTTTTGTGTGCATATTCTGTTTTATGATTACTAAGATTTAATATTTTATCAGCTCAGATATTGGTAACAACAATTTAACTTCAGAGACTTCAAGAGCAAAATTAACACTGAACTTCCTTGAAGAACTGTGACTGTAGTTTTGCATTACCCAGTGCCTTACGTTATACCTTCAATTTCAGGAAAGGAGAAAGATTAGAACATTCTCTTCACATTTTAATTCATTACTAGTACTAGTTTGTTTACCACATTATTATATTTCAGCTACAACATGGCAGGCCATTTTTCTGCACATGTACAAAGGTATCTTCTCCCTTTAGCACAGTCATAAAGCCAGTCACATCCTCAGTCCTAAGCCTTGTGACTGAGCAGGCCTAACGATCCGACAGCCAGTATCAAGATGTAGTAGAATGGCTGGACTCCATTGTAGAAACAAGTTCAAGGCTGTGTTTAAGAATAAACTTGTCAACTTTGCATATTACTTTCCTGCTAGAAAAACTCTGAGACCACCGTTGTGATAGCACAGCACCTCCTTCCTGGTGAGTGCACACTCACTTTCTATATGTGCCATCTGTCCTCACAGCACTGCCACACAACTAATGACAGGTAGCCAAATCATCCTGAGATCCTTTCTACAAGGGGTTCCATCCACAAGTACAGATGGAATTTGCAGCATCCCAAATTCAAACTAAATTTAAGGTTGCCTCAAGGATAATGCAGATAGCTTAAGCTAAATCTAAAGATCCCTCATCTTTTAGGCCCATACCAGGACGTCTTCATGAAATTCTGATTTTAAGTCTCCACAAAATTAATGCAGCTGATAGTCAGACCAACAGTATCACTATTAGGAACACAGATGTACTTCAACACCATTGCTTCCTAGCTTCTGCCAAATCTTACCATGTTAGGAGAGCCCACGTAACACTAAGACGTCCCCACACAATCACACTTCACACACACCCCACCCCTTGAGTTCTGTCACTGGATAATAGTCTTTTCCACCTTAAAGAACAACAGCATTGCTATGCAGTACAGAAGTCAGACACGGTCAGTGTCTGTTTATTATCTCTGCCATAACTCCTTGGCTTTACAGTGATACTTATTCCCAAGAGTTTAGCCTGAAGAGGTAGACTGCACACATTTGTGTGTCTTCCCAGAAGCACAAGTATTTCCCTGAAAGGCAGCATCCCAGCAATTCCCACACTGTATCTGACTCTCTGTGCCTCTCCCTTGCCATTCCTTCTAGTGTAAGACTCCCCTTTCCCACTTAATATCCATGATGAATGAGTGTCAACAGTCTCAAAAAGCAACATTATTTTGAAATAAATTAAACCAAATTATTCCATAATTAATTTTGTAGAAGTCTCTGGACTTACACCACGAATAGGATCCCAAAACACATTGCTAGGCTAATCTATACAGTCCTACAATATCACAGAGGAGAAAATAAATGTATAATTCCAGGGAATCATCACATTTAGAAACATGATATATACCACAAGCAAATCTTATTCTTACTTTAAGGTAACTAAAGTTTTGGGTTTGGTTTTCCTTTTCAGTTTACAGTAGTAGCTTTTTCTTTTTTCCTTTAATTCTTGAAGGCTGACCTAGTGCCTCCATATCAATAAAAGGAGAAAAATGTCTTTGGCAGGTAGATTAAATAAAGTCTATAGACAGCAGTTCAGGGAAGAAGAATAGAGCACAACCAGGTGATCTGATGACTGCAGGGGAAATGACATTAGCTGAAGAAAAGTACTTCTGGCAGGGGAAATGGAAAGCATTTTAACAACTGGGTGGATAAGATTCAAAGCAAGGTTTGCAGCTATACAAAGAAAACTATGGATATCAACAGTCCTCCAAATAACACGTGATAAAACTACATCTTGTAAGTTCCCTTTGGAATGAGCCTTTGTCACCGGTGTATCTACTAAGAACATTTGGAACGATATTCAAAGCCATAATGCTTTTAATTTTATAGTGATAACTTATTTAGAAAAAACAACTGTCATATTTTACCTAGTTAAAGTTTGCACAGTGTCTGGCCTCAATCAAGAGCCAAAGCTAAGCAACACAAGATAAAATTGTTTAGATGTCTGATTCATGATATTTTTTTAATGAACTGGTACAAAGCATGTCATTCAGTGAAATATGATAACCTCACAAATTTTTCACAGCTGGCAAAAGACAGATTTATTACAAAGATATCCCATCTTGTACTTAAAGTAGTATTACTTATGTACCTTAGTGTAAGTAGTTAAGATAGGTAAGATTTATTATTATTATTTTTACTTTTTTTTAAAAAAAACCCATGTATGTAGTCTGCTTTTAATATTAACAATGAAAGCTTGTATCTTATCTCTATTTTAAATCAAGATATTTTCCCTGAGTAAAAGAAAAAAATCTTCCTTAAAGGCATTTCAATTCTAGAAATATAATCCATAGCCAATAAAAACTAGTTGAGTTACAAAAAAGAACAATGAAAGTAACAGCAAAACACCCTCCAAAGAGTGATCTAAGTCATTATATTCCCAAGTCTGCAATAGGCCCACAAATCTAAGTCAAATCATTCAATACTTCTTTACAACCATTCAGCAAAAGGTATGTTACAGAAAATAAGAAATGGTAATGGTATAAAGAACAAACTATTGATGAATAAATGATGGGTGATTGAGGCCTCCTTTGGATTCAGGGTTCATTTAAAGACGGCTAGTAGGTCATTAACAGATGTTTTAAGTCCTCTTGTTATTATCATAATGTGCTGCATATACATTTAAAAGAATGGCTGTAGGAGTTAGTGATTTATGAGAATAAGCTACAGCCATGACTTATGTAACTAATGACCTGTGCACCCTATATTATTTATTATTAATATCTCCTAATCACAAATTAACCACTTAAAATAACACCTTATTATAAAGCATGACAGATATATATGCTTGTTTAAGAGTCTAATGTTGGAGCTGTAATTATCCCTGAACACTCATGATTATTTATTGAGATTTGTCAACCCAGAGTTTAACAACAGAGCAGCTATAAATAATACACTGAAATATACTTAGTGCTTCACACAATCATGTGTGTGCAGCCACCTGCGATGGAGTAACGGGACAAATCAATAAATTCAACAGGCTTGCTTTTCATGGAAGTACGTGGTTGGACATACCATCTTTGAGAGAAGAGCCCACACTATGGCATATAAAGTTTTGCAGGAGGGCATAAATTTCAAAAATAGACAACTGAGCTAAGATTAGGTGGCATTGCCTAGGATTAGGTACTAGCAATAAAACCTCATTAGATAAATTCTTACTTTCTTCAAAATGAGTCCTACTTTAACAATAGAATTAAAGACATCAAATAGAGAAAAGTCTGAATACGTCCAAGGGCACTGTTACTATAACTGTGATACTCTAAGCAGATAAGACAGACAAGTTTGGAGACTAGAAGTAACATTTTATTACATTAACTGGTTTATTTGGAAAAATATAACTGAGTCTCACCTGGCTCCTGCTTCAGATATAATATAAAAACATAAACTTGAAAGTTAAATTAAAGCTCAGAATGTGTGTGCTGAGTTTAATCACATTTTAATCCATTAAACCATCTCTTTTTGACAGTAACTTTTTCATGTTCTCAAGCAATAAATTACCTTTCCTTCTATTTCCCATTAGAGAAGGAAACCACCCTGAAACACCTTTCCACACCAAGGTGGCCCATCTGCTCCATGGACAGCAATAGCTTCTTCTCTCAGCTAGTTAAACTAGATATATTAACCAGTCAGAACAAAAACAGTTTTCTCATTTTTCATTTAGCTTTGAAGCTTGCAGCTTTTATTTCAAACCTGAAGAGAGCTTGTGGAACCACAACACTCGACTGTTTTCTGTCAACCGCTTTGTTTGGTCTAACAAATGGTATTATTGCTACTCTACATATATACGCTTAAAGAATAGTCTTGACACTGTGAAGGCCTAAACTAAAAACTTGGTTATAAGTCTGAATTGATCAATTTCAACACGTCAGTACTATAATATTGTGTCTGAATGCTGCATGAATCCAGTTAGCATGGGGTGACTCTGAAGAATTCAAATCAAGCCTCCCTAACCATTAAGTCTTTTGTGATTGCAATCCACAAATAATGTGCATTGAGTACATAAAAGATGGCTTGAAAAAAGAAATAATCTTTATTCCCATTACAGAAAAGAAGAGAAGCAACACTCTTTAGATTTCAGCAAGAAAGATTTATGTTTGTAAGTAGGAAAATCTTTCTAATGGTAAGAATAGCAAAGCAGTGGAATAGATTTCCTACAAGCAGTGTGAAATCTCCATTGGTAGTAAATTTAGGAACAAGTTAGGCAATCGTTTGACATTAATAGGCATAGCTTGTCCTGTATTGCACAGGTAAGTAGAGTAATCAACTCTGTCAGATCCCTTATAATTGCTGTTTGTTTCTATAATAGCACTTATTACAACTTCAGGTCTACTTGCTCCGACTCTCTCTGGCCTGGTGTGTTTAATTTTGGGCAGAAGTTAGACACAGCCTGAAAAACTATTCTCACTGTCCACAAGCTAAACAAACAGAACTGCACTCAACAATGGGGAAAAAACACAAGATGGCAACCATTAATATTTTCAGTGAAGAATGAAAATAAATACAAAGAACTGTGTTAAAAGCATAAAAATTCAGAAGGAAAAAAAAATGGACAAAAATAATCTGCCAATCACTTAATAGATTAAAAGGTTGATTTTAAAAAAAAAAAAAAATTCTGCCCCCAAAATCCTTTTACATCATGCAGAATATGCCATCTGTCACACCCAAGCAATCCTTCACATGAGTGAATTTTATGCTAAGAAAACATTTGGAATGTAAAAACTCCAACCAAAAGTTGGCTACTTTTCCACATGAAGCAGGAGGCCTGGAAACACTAATATGTGACAGTAATAACAAGCTTCACCACAGCTGTTTAACTACAATTTATATGAATATAATTAAACTGATCTCTAGGAGATATTTTACAGTATACGGTAGATCCAAGGCCTTACCCTTATTAATGAACCCTACTATGACAATATAGAAGGTAGAGTTAAATCATAGCAGGGTTATCATAAAAGTGTTTGTGGGGACCAAATGGAGAGAAAAATATCGTTAACTCAGGAAACAATTCACCCTTTTGAAACAAGGATCAGCAACAAATCAGGATGCCGTGCCAGATCATATTCTTTTTTCAGTTTAGAGATTATTACATCTGTAGAAATGCAGCAGGACTTGGGAGAAGCAAGATACTGTCACTTATCATTGCTGTGCCTCTAAAACAGAGAGGGGCTCTTGACTTCCACCAAATCTAGAGCATGGCGGGAACCAGCACATGGTTCCTGCTGCTCCTCACAGCTCACAGAAGGAGAGTGCACAGAGGCATGACACTATTTGCATTCATAGTACAGATCAGGGAGAAATGTGTTGGGTGAGATATATTCCTCCTAAAATACAAATCCGTCTATTTTTGGCATCTGTGCCAGATGCTGATGATCCTGGCTTTATACTACCTTCCTACATATGCCAAGTGAAACTAAAAATTTTAAAAAGCCATGTAACTCAAGGGGAAGCATCTTCCAAATGCATACCTCAAACCCAGCTTTTCCCAAGTTAACATAATGGGACCTGAAAATGAAATTCCACAATACAGAGCTTCCCCCCCAAAAAAGAAATGTCAGCTGGCAGATGTGTACCTACTTTTTTTAACCATATTGACTACGTGGCTCATAATGGGCTATATGTACCACAGCTTCCAAATGTTCAGTGTGACGTCTGACATACAAATAGCCAATTTCAATTAATTCCATTTAACTGTAATTTTAATTTGGTTTCTGCTTCTATCATTTAACATTAACTTGGACACAAACATAGTCCTTTTCTATCCTGCACTACTCTTTACACGTCCTCCAAGTTGTTAATCCCAAAGGTATCATTGCTGCAAAGTGCTCATTAAAAACAGAGTGGCTGTCTTATCTTAATAAGTGTGCAAGGTCAGGCAGAACATTTAAATTATAACAGTATCCAATATAGTCAACTACTACGTTTAACTTAAGGATGAGTAAGTGGAGAAAAAAACAAGTTGTACATCATCATTTAGTGAATATCTTGCAACAGATTGATTTGTTTCTGTCCAAAGTTACATGTTTGTATTCACATTTGTGAATCCATTCATTTTCTAGTTAAAACTGCAAATGCTCTACTATGAGCAGTTTGAAAAGGTATGCACTAAACTGTTTAATTATATCATAGAATGGTTTGGGCTGAAAGGGACCTTAAAGATCATTTAGCTCCAACCCCCTCGCCATGGGCAGGGACACCTTCAACTAGACCAGGGTGCTCAAAGCCCCGTCCAACCTGGCCTTGAACACTGCCAGGGAGGGGGCATCTGTATCCTGCAGTGCAGCAAGAGGAGTGTGGCCAGCAGGTCAAGAGGAGGTGATTCTCCCCTTCTACTCTGCTCTTGTGAGACCCCACCTGCAGTGGGGGTCTCGCTCGGCTCCTCACCCATCCCCAGACAGAGCTCCCTGCACTCCAGCTGGTCACTGACATAGAGGGTGACCCCCCAGCTCCTTGTCTCCCCAGCCTGTCCTTCCTAAAGAGCTTGCATCCTTCCATTCCAACACTCCAGTCATAGGAGTCATCCCACCATATCTCTGTGATGCCAGTAAGATTGTTGCCTTATATTTCCTGGATCTTCACACAAAAGTGTGTACTAACTACCTAAAAAAAATATTTTAAGGGAAAGAATTTTAATCTGTTCCACTAGAACATGAATATAGAATACATGGAATATAGAATGACTACAAGACTCTAGGCCATAGGGACTTTAATGGGAGCATTTTATCGAAGTGTTGTCATTTAGGCCATAGATGAGGCTGCCCAGGCCTTTGTTTTAGACAGGGACATGAATACTCCAGCCTTTGCTTGTGTTCTAACTCCTCTGTCTTTTAAGGTGTTGGACCGTATTCAGACATTCTTATGAACAGGCTTCATTCAGTGGAAGTATGATATGTTATTTAATGCTTTAAATTAAGGCTTCAGAAATTAAACAGATTCTGTTAGCAAGACCAGGACTCAAGTCTCATGCAGATACTAGCGATACATCATTAGTCAACCTAATAAAAGCTTTAAATCAATATCCTGAAAAATGGAACAATAATCCAAAGCAAACCTTTCCACACAGCACTTAAATCTGAAGAACAGTTTGAAGTTACTCCCTTAAACAAAATCTGCTTTAAAATACATGGGTGCTTGAAGAAAATTACATATTAGATAGCCACTATATGCAATTTCCCTGTATTATTACAGGATCAGTTTAAAAAGCCAGTAACAGTAATAGCACGACACTAACAATTAGCAAGTCAAAATAGAAAGGTGTGTTTGGGGCATTATTATTATTATGGATCTGTAAATATAAATAAATAAAGACTATAATAACTATTAATTATGCTAGAGATTGCATAATGATGAACGACAGTCCATCTTATGGAAAAATAGAGGCACAGTACTGTTTCAAATTCTAAATTTATAACAGCCTTATCTCCTTCCATATTCAATAGTATTAAGCAGATGAAAACCACAGGGCAAAAAGGTTACTATTACTGATTTCTCTAATACTGCAGAGCATTCATAGGAGAACAAGATAGTGCAGACACATTATAGGCTGTATAAAATGGCATTTTTGAAGTCAAAATAGGCTAAAAATCTTTGCTGAGGTCAGCTACTCATTAATAAAGGAGAGCATGCCACAATCTAATGTCTGGATCAATGTAATTGCACTGAGCGAGATGAAAGGAAACTGCATGCATTAAGAATCTCACTATAAATTACACAGGTCCCCTTATCCTACTCCCACTGAAGTCAACAGCAAATATTCATCAGCTTCAGTGGGATTGCTGATGGGCCCTAAATTATCCTTGGGTGTATATCATAGGGCCTGTAATTTCCATCTTTTCCTCTGATGTGAGTTAACCTCACAGACATGTCACTGGAGCTAGCATACCCTTATTTAAATAAGGAATCTAGAATGAAGACATTTCCCTTTATTGCCAACCCTTTCTGAAGAAAATTGACACCACCTCAGAGTTATTATTGGTGAACTGCTCAGTTTACAGAAATTTGATATATGATGGGATAGATACTGAGAGAATTTTGACAGTCGATGGAGTTATGTAATAGCACACACTTAAGCGAATCAAGTAATTTTTGAGAGGCAGCATGGAAGTAGATGCTGGTCCTGGAGAACACATTTTAATAGCAGAATAAGCATGGAACCCCCTTAACAGAAACACCTATATCTTCACTATAGTCTTTTCCATTTTCATTTGCTAGATGTAACTAACCGTAGATTTTATCAAATATATCTGTCACATGAAGCCATGAAACAGGCAAGATCATCATGTACTTTACGTACATTCAGTGCAGGCACAGCATCTACTCAACATGAAAGAGGCTTCAAGTTAGTGGGGCTTAAGGTCAGGCTGGGCAAATCTTGCTCTTCCTTTAAAATACTTCTTCCCCTGCACAGAGACTATACGTACTAAGGAAAACATTATTAGACAAACTTTGCTCTGCATGTGTACATGCCTATGGACTACAGTGGGAAATAAAATTCAGCATCACTATTACATTGTAAATGGCTTGTTTGATATATTATAGACGTACAGGAATTACATATACAAAGTAGATACACACATCTGCTAGGAGAATATTTGCTTTTCAGGGACTCCAGTGTGTCAAAATCACAGTGACTGAGAAATATACTCTGTTTTTTCTCTTTCTTTGGCTTTTTCAGCTAATCGCCTCCAGGATCATCAGCTTCTTAATGGCTTTTGCGATCTATTCTACTTCACCATTAGCAAGAAAAATTCTGCAATTGAGGCAATTCTTCTACATTAAGATATCCTATGCTTATACTGACACCTGAACAGTGTTTACCAGGTTATACTGAATTAAGGATCCCCACACTCAACAAGCACAAAAAGGTGGCTATATGGGGATTAAGAAGGTATAAGACAACAAGACTGCCCAGGAGGATTGGATTCAACATTCACAATAATGTTTGAACCACATCACTCAAATAGCACCTCCTCATGATCCCAGCACACAACAAGAAAAGCCACCATTACTCATGTAATAGTTCAAAATCCCCTAAGAAATATCTTTTCTGCCTAATTATCGCAGTCATTTGGAATCTATATCATATTTGAGATACAAAGGGACTACAGGATATTTTGTAGTGAATGAAGAACTTTAAAATAGAGGGCTGAGCAAACAGAACAGCTGGACTAGTTCAGACAACCCCTCTTGCTAATGTCTAAATGCTACCTATTTTTTTTTGGGCTGGTTATTTGCTGCAGTAATAATACAATGACAAGCCTTTTTTTCTTCAGTGACCTGGAATGAAAGTATAGATGCACGGCTTGGAAGGGTAAAATGGTTAGATCCCTGAGCTGAAAAGCGAAGAGTTGATGGCTACAGGCGCTCACAGTGAAATACAGCCAACTATTAGGGACTTGCTGTAGCCCCTTTTACTAACCGTTATAAAGCACTTCATCATACAAGATGAGAGTATTAGATATTTTTCAGTCACCAAGATCTTGTTTGCTAAAACTCCTGAAAAGTACTAGGAAAGATGTTATTTCTTTCCCTGATGGGAGGGAGACCAAATAAAGCCAGAAATCACCCTCAGGATGGACTGATGCATCCCACTTTCATTCTCTATTTGTGCTTAAGCTCTACTACATCAGAAAGAAAAAAAAAAAAAAAAAAGAAAAAAGCAAACAAACAAATGATAATTCTAATATAAACCCTAGAAGCCAAGTTATCTATCAAAAGGAGAGAGAGGGATCTTTTCTGGTTGCCTGCAGATAACCAGCAGAAGCCTTTAAGTGTGAGTTAACAGAATACAAATACAGTACAAACAACAATCTGATCACTCTTCAACACCCTCCACCTGCCACCTTGTATTACCAACACATCCAGCACCCAAGGGTTCATAGCACAAACTTAATTCCTTTCTTCAATAATTCCCTATTCTGTCAGTTAGCCCCTTCCAAAAGCTTTATCAAGCTTCATCATTAGAAATGAATAGTCACTTTTTTTTAATAATAGAATTTGTAGAAGTGTTAAAAGAAGCCTCCTAATTCCTAGTCTTCCTACAAAAAGTAGTTGTGAACATCCATCTGAACTTGGTCTCAAATCATTCTTCAAGTTAAGTAGTTTTTATTGTCATTAAGGTTTATGCTCCCTTCCTCCTGCTGGATTTTCATCGGCGGTTACCAATACTTCTGTTTCCTTTAAAGTATCTTGCTTAATATCCCACATTCATGCTAACCTTTCCACCACTGCACTATACTGGTGGCTCAGCTATCTCACCAGCCATATCTGTTACCCTATGTCAGCTGAGAATTACATTAGACATTTCAACAAGTGAAGGTCAGTTCCCTTGAGTTTCAATTCTTGCTTTTTGGTTTTAAGGCAAATCCTTTCTGAGAAGACAGCTAGGAAGGATCAGAATATATTTCTAATAAAGATAACTCAGCTAGTGAAACATTAATCTGTGTACAGCTTGCACTCCATCATTTTGGCACATCAGCATAAAAGGGATAAAAACCAGTTACAAGTAACCCATTCCCTTACCTCATTTCGACTCTTTTTTTTTTTTTGTACGTGCACACAATGAATAATCCATTATGCCCATTATCCAGCCACCAACAGTAGGATAGTACAACAGCAACTTATACTTACAGTACAGTTTAAATCCAAACTGCTCGGAGCAGAATCTAACAGGATGATGTAGCAAGAGCTAGCAGAAATTTCACATTAAAAAAATAAATAATGGAAATGATTGTTTTAAAAACAAACACCCAGCATGTTCCTATACAGTTTTCTACCCAAGACCAGATACCCTGAAGGCAAGACTAACAATAAATAGAAAAAAAAAAAAAAAAAAAGAGATTGATTTCAATTATTTCAATCTACACTTGGGGGCCAGGGGAAGAGAGAATAAATGGAATAATAGTATATATAGCGACAAAACATCTTTTGAATTCTCTCAGCAGAAATCATTTAAGCTGTTATTGAAGAAGATATTAAATATGCAAGGTACATATTCTTAATTTCTCAGTTCCCTTTCAAGGAAGCATTTAGTGGGGACATGAATATGGAACCAACCTGTAATACTGAATACCTGTTTATGCAATAACCTTTAAATGCTTAGGCATTACATAATCTTTATCAGTCTGCATTCCAAAGACATCAACGTAACAAATTCAGAGCGGAGCTTACACAAAACCTGTAACTACCCAAATGAGGACTCAGGGAGAGGTGGTGGGGAGGAACAGGTTAATTTATACTTGTTTTTTTGCAAGCATACAAAAGCTCCCAATCAGATAAAGCCATGTTCTGCTGAAAACAGATTTGTAAAAAGTTGCATTCAGGAAAAAAAAATATAATTTACAACTACCATGAGGTATGCCTTGCACATAGGAAGCTCGAGCATACCTTTAAGCTCCTAAACTAAGAGTCAACTTGACTATAGACTTTCTGTGTGCTGAGAACAAACTTCCACAGGTCTTGCTGCATCCCTGTTTGCACTGCTTCTGTACTGTAAAACCCACAGGCTCCAACAGGCAATGTCCTTGAACCACTGCTTTTCAACTTTAACCAATACTGTGAGTGACTGAGGGTTACAAATAGCTGGGAACCCCCAGTACCTCTCCAAAAGTGTCACCTCCAGAGATCAGTTACAGAACGTATGTCATCTTTATCTGTCTATATTTACCTACAGTTCTGAATGCATACTGCCACTCAGAGAATGAAACTAGCCGAAATGTCTTTCTTTTCCCAGAACACTTGGGCAGCATGAAATGAGCTGTTTGGTTGGGATGGTGGAGCAGTGGGGTACATCTGCACAGTGAAAGTTTAGCTTGTGCATAGAACTAAAAAATTTCTTTTGGGGTGTAGTGGTGGAAACAACACCCCTAAAACTGTTTTGGAACTATAAAAATTTTTTTTTCTTTGAATAAGAATAAAAAAAAAATTCACTTCTAAGATACAGAAAGGCAAAATTAGGGTTGGTTTTGTTTTGGGATTTTTGGCCAATTCATTTGTCCCCAGTTTTTGGGGAAACCATACTCAAATACTATATATACCAAATACCTCTAAGACTATGTCCTCAATGGATTTTTATGTGATAATAACACTTCTCTCATATAAGTATACAAAACCTGCTCAAAATAGATTTTTCCCTTTATCTACTTGCATGTTTGGATAGCTGATTGATGTAGTACAAAGGAGAAATGTTGTAATTTCATTGGCTGCTTTTTGTGAGCAGATGGTTCTTCAGATTCTTCTGATTTACCTTTAAAATGAATATAAATTCAACCTGCAAACAACATCATTTTAAAGTATAATTACAATGCAAAAGCTCATTTTCAAAATATACATGCATGGAACAATAGTTTTTATCTACAGAAGTGTTGAGTCTGGCTGTCTGAATAACTAATACAAAGCAGAAGGAAAACACAAGGGAACATTAGATTCATAGCACAGTCATCAACAAAGCATTGTTACAGTATTTCCCTTTTAATAAAGCTGGCAGCTGCGTGGGGTAAGCTGCCTTTCCTCTTCCCTTCAGCTATGCCTTGTAAAGGCTAGGAAGTCTGATTAACAGTAGCTGGTTTACAGCTCAGTCACAGCAAGCTAGAGATGGAGGACTAGTCCAGTACAGCCTGGAAAGGAAATGTGTTTGTTTAGTGGAGAACGGGGCCATTTTTTGTTAAAGAGCTCTGTAGCACTTCCAGCACCATTACACACGAGCAAAGTGTGCATCCTATGAAATCAACCTTTTGCAAGTGAGCTATTTTTAGAAAAAAACTGATCTAAAGTTTTTAAAGGACTCTAATTTACTACCCAATGCAAATGAGATAGAGAACTGACTGGGAAACAAAGTCAGGTTTGCTAACTCAAACCAGTGGAAAGTTACTTCTATGTATTTCTGAAAAACAACTACAACTTGGAAGGTCTGATGGTCCACAGTTAAGAGCCATAAAATTTAAACAAATTTACACCATCTAAAAGTAGTCCTATCCTTCACACAATTCCAGCATCATGGTCAGCACATCCACAACAATCCTTCTGCTGAAGTTCAACAATAGGATTCTGAACCAACTCTGGGTCATAATTCCAAATCAATCCACTAATTCCACCCCAAAACTGCTACCCCCTCCCTCCATCCAGTCTATATCTTTGCATGTGTATGCCAGCTCCCATTATCTTACCCAGAGGAATGCAACGGGCATTGTAGCCTAACTTTTGTCCAGTACGTTCAACTAATTCCAAGACCAATTATCCTAAATCTCTTAAAAAACTAGCAGACAGGGACTACAAATTAGAGTAACTTGCAGAAAATAAACTGAAGCAATATTTCCCATTTTTAAAGGTTACCAAAAATTACTTTTAAACAGATCAGAAGGAATTCAAAAGGTGGATATTATTGGTGTCAGGGTTACTCATAGGAAAAAAATAATAAAGCTGCAAACACTTTCAGTTTCTCATCCATCCCCTTCTTTTCTATTGGAAATTTACTACATATCTGCAATGCCACTTCAAATTCTAGAAAACAGGAGGAAAAGTGCAATTCTTGTACTGGAAATGACCACTGAATCATTGAAAAATAGCATTCCTTTACCTAGGAAGAAGGTGTATTTACCTTAGCTTTCTGGTGGGGAATAGGGCTACTTTTTGTTCAGAAACAGGTCTTGTAGAAATTTACTGTTTGTGGCAAAACTTTCATTCATACAAATTTCTCTGGCCTAGCTAAAGTTTTAAAGCAGAAAGAATAAAACCAAAATCATTTCAATAAGCACACTCTCCAGAACAATGCATTCATTTTCACAATCCATATTTATATGAGCTCAGTACAGCTATTTGCTTCTATAAACTTTGATTACAGAAATAACCTGATGAAATTATTTGGCCTAAATTATATCCTTTAGCCTTTCAGTCTCTAAACCATTTATTTCATTCTACTATCCACAATTTTCCTGGCCTCTACTTCCCCTCATTATTTTAACATGCCTCCCATGATGTAAATTTTTATCTGTTCCTGGGAATCTTACTACATTAACTTACAAATTAAATAATATCTGTTTTAAATAGCCTAAGCACATGTTCTGTAGGAATTCATTCCTGTAGTAGTGTACAATAAATATGGCAAGAACGCCAAATATAACCATATGCCATTAATTTGTTTAGAGAAAGCTACCTCATTAAGACTTATAAGTTTCCATGGCTATAAAATAGGGATGATACCTCTTTTACAAAGATCTTTCAGTTACAATACATGTAAGATGTAAATATCATTCTTTTTTACTGAAAACATTTTAAGCAGTAAAGAAGTATTTATTCATCACAGTTCTGTTTCTTAGAAAATAAAGGAAAACTATAACACAGTAATCAAACTAATTTCATTGAAATTACTTCTTAATTATGCCAAATCAAAGTTCCATGGAAAACCACTGAGATTAAAGGTCAGTCCATATTAAAGCCATTCATTAGAAATGGTAGTCAGGCATAACAATAGTTATGTCTTCAAACATTAAGGAGGCATGATTCAAGTACTCAAGTTTAAAAAACATGGCACATTAACTTGCAGCAGCAATGGCATTGGAATGTGTTGTGAAATCATCAAGTACATTTCCAACATACTCAATAACTGCACATAACAGAAATAAACATTCACCACAGAAGTCTTTTCTGTTTTCAAAGCTATATTAATAAACCTGCTTAAGCTATGTAAGTTTGCCTCCGAAGTATTAAGGTTAAGTATTCAGCGTCAGAGGAAATTATACAGAAAAACTGTATGCACCAGTCATCAACAGTTGCGTACCCATCTTTGTGTACGTGTCTGGGTGCATGCATCAACAAAGTCTAATCCTTGTTTCCTTCTGGACATTTAGTTACCTCTTAAAACAAAATTCCAGCATATTTAGGAAAATTGGAACATGGGAAAACATCACGAATAAGAATCTCAACCCCAACTGTAACTAAGGCCTAATAAGAATAAAAGTACCTTAAAAAAAAAAAAAAAGGCAAGCAACAGTAATAGATCCTCTCCATGCAGCTCACACATGTAGGGTACAAAACCAGAGGATTTCAATAAAGATTTTTACTATATAGAACAGTCAGGATTGTTGTCCTGCACAACATTTACACTTGAATAACAATGAACTGGAAAATATATCAGATTAAAACTTATCTTAAAAGAAATGTGGCAAAAATGTTTTAGTTCAACTTTTCTTTTTTTTTTAAAAAAAAAACCCAAACTTGCAGAGAAAGACTTGGGGGTATTGGTGGATGGAACAGTGACTATGAGCCATCAATGTGCGCTCGCAGCCCAGAAAAGCCAACTGTATTCTGGGCTGTATCCAGAGAATTGTGGCCAGCAGGTCGAGGGAGGGGATTCTCTCCCTCTGCTCTGCTCTCATGAGACCCTCCTGCAGTGCTGTGTCCAGCTCTGGGGGCACCAACATCAGAAGGACACGGACCTGCCTGAGTGGGTCCAGAGGAGGCCATGAAGATGATCAGAGGCTGGAGCACCTCCCCTGTGAGGACAGGCTGAGAGAGTTGGGGGGGTTCAGCTGGAGAAGAGAAGGCTCCGGGGAGACCTTAGAGAGGCCTTCCAGTACTGAAAGGGGCTACAGGAAAGGTGGGGAGGGACTCTTGATCAGGGAGTGTAGGAATAGGATGGTGGGTAACAGTTTTAAACTGAAAGAGGGTAGATCTAGATTAGATGTAAGGAAGAAATTCTTTACTTTGAGGGTGGTGAAACATGTTGCCCAGAGAAGCTGTGGCTGCCCCCTCCCTGGAAGGGTTCAAGGCCAGGTTGGACGGGGCTTTGAGCAACCTGGGGTAGTGGAAGGTGTCCCTGCCCATGGCAGGGGGGTTGGAACTGGATGATCTTTAAGGTCCCTTCCAACCCAAACTATTCTGTGATTATACGATATGATTCTATGTTCAGGCATTCCTATTGATCAGCCCTATGTTTCACTGCCAGAGGCTGCAGCAGGTCAAACCCCACCGTTTATGCTATTCTATGTCCATCTTGTTTCCATATCAGGAGGAACTTGGTGTGTTGTCTCTGGGGTTGATGAGGGACCATGGGAATGTTCCTCATGCTGGGGAGTGCTGCCTAACACCTGCATACCTCCCTAACTTCTTTTAACAAAAGAACATAACGCATATGAAAAGATATAGGTTAAATTGACAGAATCTGGTAACCTTTCCCGAGTGCAGTTTGAAAAGTAAACTTTATAATCTATAACTCCACAGCGGAACTAGTCCATTAGCTGACATACTTACTGTAGTACAGAACCTTACTTTGTAGAAGTGGAGGTCTCTTCCTTTTTAAATATATGCAGTCATGCCAAGCATCTGAAAAGAAAACTCCATTTAGTGTTTCAAATTACGTGTTTTAAGCAGAATAAGGTAATCATAAAACATCACAGTTTTGCATCTGTACTATTGAGAAACAAAATTATTTTGCTTTGCGAGAATTAATGTCTTGAATATTTTATTATTATCTCCCACCACAACTGTATTAATAGTGAGTTTGCAATTAAGCAAACCAAAACTCAAGCTGTGAGCTTGAGAAACTGTGTTCCACACATTTTGCAGTGTACTATGAACAAGGAGGACAAAGAAAAGCAAGAAAGGCTTTATTTTAGCTGAACGTTTCACAAAGATGACAAGGGGCAACTCCTCATCTCCTGTGTGGACTTCTGCCAAGTTGTCAGACTCCAAACACAGAAATTCTTCATGCTCTAAAGTCTTGACCCCTGTCCACTAGTCTTCACCATCATACAAAGTTTATCATATCAAAGATTAAGTTACTATCATGCTTTTATTTTATGGAAAAATAAATCATGCACATTTCAATGACTACCATGAACACTGTATTCAAAATATACATTAAAAAGGACAGAGATCAGGTGTGGAAAATATCAGGGCAAAATGGAAGTTACAAGCATGTGGAAGAGAGGCAATATAACAGAAAGTTTTACAACCTCAACTGTAATGTTTATTGCCGTGGACAGCTATAACAAAAAGAAGGCTAACAGGTGACATCACAGCTCTGTACGATAGAGCTACTTGCTTCTAGGCAGATGAACTGATCTGTGAAAAAAGCTAGAAGTTCTATCTGAAAAAAAAACAGTACACATGTACTTTTAAAGGACCTTTGCAGTCTTCATTCAGTCATTTTCATTTACCTTGCCTGCAGCTGCTAATTCTGAAGCCTGTTTATTTCATTGAAAATGGTCTGTCAGTGACAGCTTCCAGGACAGTTGAGATTCAGAGATATATGGCACCTGTGAAGTCACTTAACCTTTATGGACCTTCAGGTTTTTTGGTGAAAAATTTGCTAGGAAAAAATCTGTCTCAGATGTATATCCTTGCGCCAGGAATAAAGTTGTTGATCATGCTAAACTGATTAGATTAGTGGTCAAATTTCACACACTAATTAAGCACAAGCTGACACTAAGAAAAAGCCAATTCTATTTACGTATCAGAGTTTCCTGGCTACTAAGACTTGATATGGAACAATTTTGACAGACATTACTATTGACTATTCCAATCAATACTACAAAATACTTGTATAATAATAATTCTTACCTGTTGCTTTAGCCATGCCACCTGATCTCTTCAGAGAATCAGAGTACTTCAGTGTAACTATCCACTAAGCTGTATACTTTAAGCGTGCCGTCTAAACACAGTGAGTCAAAACTGCAAATATACAGGTGCACAGATTTAATTTGTTTTGATTAGTGTCTACATTTTTTTCTGACAATCTAATCCTACATCATTAAGCCTTTACCTATATTTCTGACTAGTTTTACTTCCTATACGCTTGCCCTTCCCAAGCCCTAGATGTCAGCTTTGATAGAGCTTCTTCTATCACATATCACCTTTACAAAAGTACTAAACAAGCTTTCACCTTCATTACTCTTCCTGATGACTCACATCTACCACAAAGCCACAGGGACATAAAGAGGAAGATGTTAATGAGCTTAAAATAAAAGGACATCCTCAACACATGCTTATTTATTCCCATACTTTACTAACAAAATTATTTATAAGCCTTTCTGGCTTTGATATTCAGCTGCAATATGAGCCAGAAGTTACATGTTCCATGGCATAAAGATCAAGCCTTCATTCATTAAGGAAGTGCAGAACCTGAGTTCATTCAAACATTAAGAGAGTCAATGAAGTAATTTACTAATAAATTAGCTGTCAGAGAGCTGTGGACTCATGCTAGTCTGTACTAAACCAGCAGTACAGATGTACCTCAGATTTAGTTGTTAAACAATTAGCTGAGAAATTCCTCCATCTCTTGAGTGTACATTAGGGTAAATGACTGACAAATTACTAATTATGACTTCTCAGCCCTTATTTTATCCTTCACCACAAAAAAATCACAATAAACCTAAACAATCAGGAGAGTGAGCATCAGGAAGAGTAGAAGGGATAGACAGGACACAAAGATGATAACACAGCTAAACAAATAGACAATGAAAAGCACTTTCATTCTACATAAATTTTCCATTTTAATGTTATACAGATTCACCTTAATCTGATATCAAATCATGGAATTTATGGGATATGTTAACAACTACCAAAACCCTAGCTAAATACTGTAATGATGACAGTCAAATACATGTATCACTATAATATAAATACATTTGAGCTTCTAGGTAAGGGGTGGGAAGAAAAAAAAAAGATCTTTTCAATGGAAATAAGTGGTCTTAAGCAGAGGCAAGAGACAAGAAATCAAGAGCTTGAAATGTAACTACCAAGTAAAACCAAGACAATCTTACCTGTGCTTTATCAGTGAATGACATAGGGTGGGGGGAGGCCAAGTAGATATTATTTTTTTTAAAATGCCAGACATAGCAGATGAAGCAATAATGAGCAGATGAGGCATGAGAATTTTCCACTAGAAAATGGCATTCAATTGATGGTTGTATAGTTAATTAAATGCTGTTCATTAAATGCTGTTAATTAAATTTGAGCTCATCTTATCTGGTAATGGTTGTGTTTTGCTATATGCGGTATATAATTTGTATAAATGTGCATTTATTAATTTTAGAATGAAAAGGAATACAATAAAATTTTGATGAATCAGAGAAATTTCCATTTAATTTCAAAATATCAAGTAATAAAAAAACCTAAATTGATCAATATATTTGTTGTTACCAGGCAATTCTGATTTAGAAAAGATGTCAAAAACATTTACAATTAAGAATTCATTGAATAACGTTACTGAAGGGTTTTTTTTGTTTAAAAACAATGTTTTTAAATTTAATTTTTATGACTTTAAAATGAAATATTTGTCAAAACAAAACAGATAAGACTCTTTTCAAATTCAAATCTTTTACTAATAGTTCTTCCTGCTTCCGCCATTTTAAGGGGGTTGTTTGTTTCATACAAACCCTCCAAAGTAGTCAAGAGTAAAATAATTGTCTGTGAGAAATGATTCACGTGTACAACTGGTCTAAATATACTGCAAATTAACCAGTATTAAGAACAAAAAGGGCAATTCTGTATTGTCAAGCAACACTGTACCGTTAGCCTTGCAACTGCTCGGATTTAGCAGTACAATTACATATCTGAGCAATGCAAATCAATGTGATTAATGTCCTGCAAGCAGGAAGTGAACTAACGTCACTATTTACTGAATGTTGTGAAATTACCCCCTGTCTTCCCTAACTTTAATACCTAGGACTAAACCTGAAGAGTATTTTCTACCACTGTTGAAGTCAACAGTACATGCAGATAGCTTATGTCTCCAAAACAGGGACTGTGCAGTACAGGGCATCTTTTGACATATTTTGTAGAATTTCACTTTCTCTAGATTATGTAATTCATTTATGCTTTCTGTTGCATTTATCCTCTCTGTTTCTAATGATTATTACTTTGGATACTTTTCCCGTGGAGAGAGGGAAAACAATAACAGAGAAAAAAACATAAATTAAACCAGAAAAACAGCACTCTGAGAAGTTTCATCTGCACTTCTTAGAGGTATATCTGTATGGACGTTCCCCTTTGCCTATCACCCTGAGGCCAGGAACTCAAAGCACCTCTGCCCCGCACAGGTAATGCATTTATCGTCTGAAACAGCGCAGCTGGCACTTGGCCCCTGGATCCTGTTCAGCATGCAGTAGAGCACTGCCTGGTAGGCATTTTTACAGGTATGGACTTTTCCCATTTGGTGCTATTGCTCCAAGCTTTTCTTAAAAGTTCGAAGTTCAGGAAGGCAGCAGTGGTTGGTAATAGCAGAATACTTCTGTATGTGACCAAAATAAGGGATGATAACTGGTCAGGTATCCTACACTGCATTTTATTTTATGCATAGTTCTGACAATTACAAGAAAATATAATTTAGAATCCCAAATATTCTCAAGAAAGACATATAAAAATGCTCCTACAGCTTTCAGTGGGAAATAATTGTGTTGAAGCCAAGAAGCAAACAGAATTTTCAGATCATGAAAGAAAATGCCACATGTGAAGAAAGAACATTATGTTCCAAATCAGCTTATACCTTCATGGAAGGGAATTTACGAAGAAAAACAGATAATAGTAGTGATTAAGTATTACATCTCCTGGCTAAGTAATACCTTTTAGGTTGAACAAGTTCCATTTGCAATAAAGCTTGATAGAGAGCTCTCACATGTATCAATGGTGTCTATACTTCACCTTATCAGCCCTGAATGAAAGGAATTCTCCACATAAAATAGAATCAAAGAGATGGTAAGGATGGCATGCTTTCCGCTTTTCTCTCAAAAACCTGTTCAGCAAGTCATATATTTTTAAACATAGATTTGAAAATAGTGTATGCATGTTTAATTTTTCAGGTATTTCTATCTCCAACATATGACAATCAGTGTTTGGGCCTTGACAGGAAAGATAGCCAGAATCATCCCAAACTGTATGTCACACCTCTGAGAGACTGACAGGACCCTTTCTGGAATGCATGGAACATATGGCAAAGTTCTAAAAACATGTCAATTTGTTTAAATGTTATGAATTACACCTTGACGTAAGTGGTTCCTATTTTCTCTACAGCATCTGTCAACAGACCACACATGCTTCACCAGTTTCTTCTTAACATTAAAATTAAACATTTCAGAACTGAACTGAATTCAAAACTGAGCTGAATTGTTCTGTGGTCTGTCTGTCCAGCCCACTGAGCAACTCTTAACAGCTGCAAAACAGCAGCACAAAAGTGTTTTGAAATGATGAAAGGAGTAACCTTCCACTCTGTAGTAGCTAAGGATCTGGGAGGCTGTGTGCTTCTTTGGGCCTCTGTGGTCCCAGGAAGAGAAATTATGCATGAACAAAATTATTTTGCATAAGTATGTCTTTTTGTACAGTATGTCCGATGTATCCTGACAACATGTACGATTTATTGCATATGACTACTAGACATTTTATAGGCACCTGACAGTCTAGGCTTTCAAGTACCAGAAAAAGCCACCAAAAGCTATAAAAATATAGCAGAAATGACATCTTGCATGCTTTTTTAATGGGAGACAGGATTTAATGGTAAAATGTGTGAAATCCCATATTATACCAGAGTGCTTGGATGCATTAGCAATCACTGTTGTATCAAACTGGACTTGGACCCTCTACCCTCATGACTTAGGAAGGCACTGTTTCCACCCACTGCCTAGGATGCTTCCATCTCTTCCAGTAGTTCACATAAAGGCATGTTGTTGAAGCAGTTTAAAAATGTTTTTATAGCTGCATGACTTGTTCCTCAGAGACAGAAAGGATTTCAGCCAGTGTGGCATCTCTTAGAAAATGTACTGTGCTGATTCCCTCTGTAACCTGGCCTTGAAAATTAACTGCAGATTGCTGGGAACACTTCCTAGAATCAGTTAAAGGGCTAGCATTAATCTTCTTTATATTAAAGTGAAATTAAACCAAGCCAAATCCCAACCAGCTCTGCCTGCCAAGAAATTTCAGAGGACTGGCATCTCTAGAAGAATCCAAATGGGCACAGTGATGGCACAGCTCTAATTGGAACCCAAATAAGTTTTATAGCAATGAGGATGTGTAGATAAGAAAGCCAGAACTGAATAATAGCTACAGAATGTCACTCTTCAGGTCACAGGCAGCAGTCTCATAGTATGACACAAACTAAAATTACATACTCTCCACAGAGAATCCTCACAGATGTCAGGAAAGGGATTGCACAATGATCAAGGGAGAAATGCAGTCTTTCCTTATGGCCAACCTTTAGACAGAAAATTTACTTTTCTTAAGCTCCGTTTATTCCCCCTTTGTTGAATCTCTTCCTATTATAATATGAATTTGTCCTCCCAATTCCATTTTTTTGTTTTGCTTTGGTTTTCCATTGACATTCACTCCCTGAATTCTCAACCCAATTGGTTCATATCATTAAAAATATCAACATGTAAATAGTTAACATGGAGACAGGTGCATCATTACTGGGATTTCACTATTCTCTCATTATCAATGTAGGACATAATAATTCCCATTCAGGTTATTCCTTTATCTGATTGCATAGTAAACAAGATGTAATGCTTTCATTTTGCACGATTTTTTATCCATACCTTTTATATCATTTTTATGTTAAAGGAAAGTTTAAGTTATGCCTGATTAACTAAATACGCAGAACACATGTACTTTGTAATAGTTCTGCATTTGACATTAAAATATTGCAAGTATTAATATACAAATATAGATTATTATGGCTATGGATTTCAAAACTGGCTAGTACAATTATTTCTCTAATGTCACCCTAAGGTACTACTGAAAGTAGTTTTATAGCATTTAATTTCTCCAGTACATATAGCATCAGCCATATAACTTATGATAACAGTGCTCATAGAAATATGATGAAGCAGAGATTTTTCCAATTCCAGTAGCTTCAAATATCCCCATAGTATGATATATAGCGATGGCATGCATACAAGCAGAAAGCATGATTAACTTTTCAGCTTGCATAATGTAAGCCATAGCAAGTAGCAGAAAACCATGCTGGCTACTGAACACATCCATTTCCTTTTACAATTGGAACTGGTGATGGATGTTGGTGTCTTGAAAAATAACAAGGCCAGAAAACTGGATTCACAGCTCTCCAACTGAGGTAGTTTATTATCTGGCTCTGACATAAAGAAAAAGAATTGCAGAGTAAACAAAATGTATTTTAAAACCTGTAGTAGGATATATGCATTTACTCCAGCCCCACATTAGTCTGGAATAGGGTCAGGATGTTCATTAGATTTCTTCCTGCTTCCCACCAGTCAATAACTGATACATTAGCTATGTTCCATCATGGATACTCCTCTTATGGATTCAGTAATATACTGGCAAATAAAGAAGAATGGGTAAACTCATGTGTCTGATGCACATGAAAAGTGGACAAACATTAAGTTGCTTAATGTACTAATTCACATTTACCTAAGATTCAGTGTAGGAGTCTGGGCCGCGCTGGGAGAAAGTTAGTGCAGACAGAAGAATGCAAGGACGAAGACAAGGCCAGCAAAATAAGGCTGGCAAAAACACACAAGATAGCAGATAAGTGAGAAACACCTGTGGTCAGCAAAAGCACACAAGTCTGAGCAAAACAGGGTATGAGATAAGGGAGTTTTGGCAAGTTTTGGGCTTTACGTGCTAATTGCAATTAACCAATGCAAATGCTTGTAGAGGCGCGTGAACAGCGCGTGTAGATGACCTGTAGCCTATTAGAAGATAGATGAGTGCGTGTACAGAACTTAGTAGAGTATAAATGTAACCAGAAAAGGAATAGAAAAAACTAGAACAATAACTATAATAAAAGATGGACGACCTGATCATCACATTGGTGTTGCATCGTTTCTGTTCCCGCACGGAGAAATAAGGACCCCGGCTAATGGTGACTCTGACAATTCAGTACAGGATGGTTTATATGAACCAGAGTTTTATTTTAAGGCATTAAAGTCAATGTGGTGTTCTCCCATGGAAGTGTCTTTATGCCTCAGTTCTGCCACCTTGTCTTTCCTAGGCAAGCTTAAAAAAAAAAAAAAAAAAAAAAAAAATCCAGAAACTCAGGTCTTCTTGTATTATGGCTAATATGACAGACTTTTCTCCACTGAACTACTCTGAACGCAGAAGAAAGCTCAATTCACTAGAAACAGAGCGAAGTTCTTCACGGTACAAGCTTCTCTTCACTCTCTCCTCTCTCCTTAAATTAACCTTTTTCACAAGAGTATATATACATATGTTACAGTATTTGAACATTGCAAAAAGGAACACTTCATTCACTTGCTTTGGCTGGATGTACCAGAAGAGGCATTCTCTGTGTGTCTACCACTTGACAGAATTCCTTAAACAACTCAGGGAGAAGGAAAGGTTACGAACAGAAAGGAAAATGATATTGTTATTTCTTTTACATACAACAGATTGTCAATTATAAATATAAATTTTCTGTTGTCTTTTCAAAATCTTAATTTTCTAAAATTTAAATCACTAAAAAAATCTATTTTTTTCCTCAAATGGGTATAAATTTGTATGGAAAAGCCTTAAATATTAATTAATGTATATGCTCTACAATATTAATTCCCATATTAGATACGTTAATACATATTTTAAGTTACCAAAACAAAGTTTTGAAAAGTATCACTTTACTAGAAAAATTTGAGGTCTCAGTTAACTGAAACTGACAGTAAGCATTTTGCCAAAGTTTGTGGCATGTATAGAAAAAATATTTGAATAAAACTTGTAACAAAAGAACCCATGAATACATGTCTGTGTATGGGTAAGGTCAAACATTTCACATCTATTATTCAAGGAAGACAGTTGAGTACAGTGTTGTTTCTTAGAAGGAGAATGTCCCTGATTCTAATGTTTCCTATTCTAGCTCACCAAAAAGATGACTTTGATGTGAAAGCATTACTTGTCACTTACCAGATATATCTTATTCACTGCTGCCACAAACCATAAATTTCCCATTTATTCCTGTAACATGCTCTGATGTAATGCAGACGCTCACAGCTTTCATAGAGGTTTTTTTTGCATGCGAAGGAAGCCCTTCTAAACACATCTGATTCAAATCCCTAGTCATGGAGGAACTAAGCAAAATGGTCTCCAAAGCCCCCATCTCACACTGACCTGTGTGGTAGGAATGCTGCTCTCACTCCTTTGTCATTCTGCCCAGAACCTCCCACAGATTTTGTCCTAGGTCAAAGGTAAATCTACAAGTCCTTGAAACACATGGCGCTCTGGCTGCTGCAAATCAACTGTTCCACTGATTCTTCAAAATTCATTGTCCCAAATTATCGTAATATTTTAGCTGACCCCACAGTTTTGTGTTTGTTTCATATTTAACTGCTGATCACTGGAAATTTGGGAAAATTAACATTTTGCATGAGTTTTACTTTTAAAAAGCTAGATTTGCCCAATACCACACATACTGGAAATGCTTCAGAATGCCACACACTACACTGATGAAAACCAGAAAATCTGTTGCTTCCACTATGCAGTGATCTTATGCTGTTGCATCATTTTGCATTCTGGCAGGGACAAGGAAACTCTTATCCATCATTTTGATGCTGACACTTTGGAATGTGAGTCTGAAATTCTGCATTTTACAATGCCAGCATCACGAATTTCACATTTCAAATACTGTGAGCCCAAAGTCTACTTGAAGCTATGCAACTGAGTGTTACGTGGGGTTTCTTCCTAAAGAATAAAGTATTCCTTCCAAAGTTACTTGTGGCTGAATATTTTTATTTAAAAATAAAACATCTGAAGCAAATTATTAATTTCATTTCATAGGAAACTGGCTTTATAAAGATGTTCTGCTGAAAGGGTTTATTGTGAGTCATCATATAAAGTTGTGCCCTTTTGCTAATTTTCTTTATTAATGCAATGTCGCGTGTCTACTGCAACCAGTTAGAACCAATTAGAAATCATTGCTTGAGCTGAGGTCTTTAAAATGGCTCCTTCAAGTTTTTATTCTGTGTTTATATGGTCTCACATTCTATTTTATTTACTTCAAATCGCAACAGTTTCCTTATTTTCTCTCAAACTCTGATGCTTCAGAGTTCTAAAAATGTTCTAAAAATAGAATATTTTTTTAATATCCAAAAATCCTAACAATAATTAAAAGGTTCATCATCCTCCCAAATTACTCTGCATTCATATAGCTCCTTAGTCTTACACTTTTAGAGGCAGCTCCAGTTTATCTGCTTCATCTCCATATGGATCTATACCACGTAGCCTACAGAGCAGTAGGTTATGGTTTTGCATTTCCCTGACATGAACTATATCTCATAATAAAGACAAAAGCCTTCTATGAAAACTGTCCCGATGCTCAAGGGATTCAAAGAGGTAAATTTTGTTGATTCACACAAATGGCTGCCTTGCCCTATTTATGATATTTTATGATTAAGGCCTTGAACTAGTAAAGTTCTTAAGTACGTACTTAACTTTTAATTCAATAGAAGCATTCATCTGTTTGAAATGCTTAAATGCTTTGTTGAATTGTGACCCAAATAAAGTGAACAAGCAATGAAAAAATAAAACAATAAAATTTACTTTATGCAGTAAATACTCTGAAGTCTATTTCAAGAAGCTGCCCCAACCACCAGCTATGCAGCTGCAACCACCACATGCTGCAAGTGTACTCAAATTTGCTCACGCTAATAGTGAAACTGAAGCACTCAAACCTGTTTCCTCTTCTCTCTCTTCCCTTCCCCGAAGACATGCATATCTGTCTTTCACTCTGCATAGCCATCTATCTTGAGGGATCTATGCTCACTTCACCTGTTCTTCTATGAAACTCTTGAGAGCACACATGGCAAAGAATCAGAGATGAAGTTCTGGCTCTTTTACAATGCTTCAGTGAAGGAACTCATAATACAAGAAAAAGTTACTGTAATGCTCTAACTAGAACATCTATCCAGTTAAAGAAAGGTTCCCAGGTAGCTTTTCTAAACAAATAGCCATATGTAAAAGAATTCTGTAGACTCCCTGGATGTTGTACCCTTCTCCCATGAATAAACTCTCAAATTGCAATTAACTCCACCTTTATCTGTGGTCTTCTCTCTTTTCTTTAGTTTTCTGCTGCTCTTTGGAACTTTTCCATTTATCAAAACTTTTTACTAGTGTTCAGTATAAATAGGCTTGATCTTACCTCTTTAATCTTGATTTTGGCTTTCATTTTGAATCACCTACTTTATTCTCATGTGTCACTTTGTATTAATTTGTTATGCTAAGTAGTTGCCAAATAAATAATGAGCTTTGAAATGAGTCCATATGTATTAAGGCAAGGATTCAATTATTTCTAACACTATTAATATTTTACTATTGTATCAGGGTCATGGCTGAAAATATGATAGACAACACCTTTAGGATTTTCAAGAGCTTCAGTCTCTTACTTGAGAAACTACTCAGACACTGGCTTCTAATGACCTGTAATAACGACAAAGAAGGGACAATTCTTTGTAGTGATCCCTGCAACCAGACACTCTTCTTTCAGTACCAAACTTAACTTATTATAAAGTCCCTGCCTCCTGCTGAAAACCATTATTTTGGAGCGGAGAAAGACAATCAAGAGTCTATGGTTATATTTTAAGCCATAAATATCTTTGAGTTAATTTTGTTTCCTACCTGATTGTTCTTAAAACCGATACTTGCATGACAGCCACAGGTAAAGTTATTAGCTGCATTTGGGGGCCCACTGTGTGAATTAAAGGTAATCTCCTGTAAAATCTCTAGAGATGACAGACAGATGAGAGAAAGAGGAACAGAAGCACAAGCAGCTGAGGTGACTCCATACCACCCACCAGAGGTATGTGGGAAAGGGATCCATGCATTCTATTCCCAACTCCTGAAGCTGCCTTTGCCACACTGTGAATACTAACATCTGGGCTAAGACAGTTTGAGGTATATTCTTATTCACTTTTCAAAATGTAGACTGTCTCCTGGGATTGAGTCAGATTCTAAAATAATATAAGATCATTCACAAATTCCCTTGAGAATTCTTTCAACACCACTGTAAAGAGGTGGAATATTATTTTCTTGAAGAAAAAATATGCAGTTCCAAGGATTTGATTTTTCCCAGTTTTTCTGTAGCCATTTTGCTGACAAAAATGAAACAAGGGTTTTGAAAGTACAAGATCAAAGAGAAAAACCTGCCATTTGCATGTATTTCAGAATTTACATCCATAATTACACATTCAGCTCTCCTCCCTATTCTATCTACATCATTAGAAATGGACAAAAGGAAGCAGCCACTTGGATTGCAAGCAAACAGTAATCTAACAGGATCAATACCTACATGTTTTTGCATACAACCAGGCAGAAAGCAATTTCAACACCTTGGAAGAAACTAAAAACTGAATGTCCAAGACACACAGATATAAGGTGCCACAGCAGAGCAGGAAGGCTAGAGGGGAGCATCAACATCCCAGGTTCTACCACCAGGAAAGAATTTGTGAAAGATTTTGAGGCCATGTTGCCTTGACCACTGTCAAGTACCCATCTACTTCTGGAGATCTGGAATCTGAAAACTCAGAAAACATGTCCTGTAGAGTGGCAAAGCTCCAGTCCAACTATGTGAATGAATCCTTGCACCTTCAAAGAACCTAGGGCCTAAACGAGGTGACAAGTCTCTCAAAGAGGCCTGTGTATGATTGCTGACACTAAACACCAATATCTGGTCAAGGAAGCAGTGAGGCAGAGCCCCGCTCCAAGGCATGTGCTCTATTCTGAGCTTGCATAAAGGGATAGAAGAGTATTGCCAAATAGACCAGTATCACTGTTTACTCGTCATGTAAAATGGCAATAATGATTCTGGTAGATAGAAGAAAACTCCTTAAAGATCTCTGAGGGGCTGTGCATTTCAGGTCTTTTATAAACTCTTTTTAACTGTGCCAAATAAACAAACAAAAAGCCATATAAAAGTACAGAATTATCACTATTGATCCTGGTACTGTGGAACTGTGTCATAAATCATATCATTGAGAAAACCTAGTGAAGGGTGCAGTTATGCAACACCATCTCAAGTTTAGTTCTTTCTTGTCTGTATATTAAATTATCTTTCTGCCAAAAAATGACCTGAAAAGAAGCCATATGTGATTCATTAAATTTAGGCCAGAGATTTGAATGTGGTTACACATGTATGCATTAGATGGTTTTCACCTCTTCTCTCTTCCCCAAATGTTCTTCTGTTTGCTTAACTGGATTGTTTTCAGTGGTTTGAATCGTGACAAAACAGAATTATACTTGCAAATTTCCCCTTACCAGTAGCTGCCTGTGTGCAGCCCTAGACAGAATACAGCCCTTGGCACTAACAGCCTGACAGCAAGGGAATGATATTTCCATTTGCAGTAAAAGAGTTAATGGGAAAAATCCACGTTCAGGGCAGTCGTCTGAGGTCAAAGACTGTGAAATGCTTTGGGGGCCAAATTGGATTTCTGTGTAAGGAAACAAACACCATTTCTCACATAATTTCAGATGATACTTGATATTTTCCAGAAAACCCTAAGAAGATGTAGCATAAGTGAATTTCAATGTATTCATTAATGAGCAAACTAAATCTTCAGGTTAGTTTGTTAAGTATAATTATGCTTCATTCAGTCATTTCTTTTTATTAGTCATTTTATGTTGCTGTAGTAATTATAGCCAAGTACATTTGCATGTGGGTTGGCAACTGAAGATGTGTTCTTTGCAGAATGTTTGTCACAGAAAAAGTGGACTTTAGAGAAACTGATATTACATGATTGTTACTGAATGCATTTGGAAAGGTTACAAGTAATAAACTAATTACTTTAACATTCATAGATTTGTCCAAGAAAAAAAATAGCTGCATTGTGAAATGGGTGAGCAAATAAAAATGTAAAACTTTTAGGAGAAGCCCTGGTAAATAGAGTAGGAGATTTTGGTTACTTAGAACTAGACTGGAATACATTAAGGAAGATATAAGATTCATGTGGATTTGGTATGAGGTTGCTTTGAAACTCCATAAGTTATGTGTGAGTGCCAGGCAGTAAGACAAGAATATTATTCTTATATCTGGAAAGAAGTACAACAAAAACTGTGAGCTATATAAAGGTAGTGAAAAAGCTAAAGAAGAGTTATTTCAATCTCAGTAAGGGTCAATCTCTCAAGCTCTTGCTCAATTACAGTCAGTCCTTACTCATGCAAATCTCCCACTGACTTCAAGAAGTTTTACCTGAACTGAAGCAAAACCAGTAACAGTTGCTGGATGAGACTTTTTTAACCCATCAGGCAAAAAATGTGATGCATTGCTGTGCGGGAAGAATCCATAGAAATGAAGGGCTTATATTAAAAAATCAACAGTGCACAAAACACATTTCAATCAAGTCAGCTGCTGTTTCAGAGATAGGGTCTGAAATGGTGGGGTGAGGCAGAAAAAAAAAAAAGAGGCAGGAGTTTCCCTTCTTCAATAAACCCTTAAGTGGAAATTATCAGTAGAAATGTAAAGGGCCTAGAGAGCTGACACTTCATTTATTACCATTAGCAATGCACCTATAATGGCAAAATAATCATCTTAAATGGAATTGTTCTCAGAAGGTAAGCTGTGAATGTAATGTCATGAGAGACATTTAGTGTGAGATGGAAAAGTTACATTAAGGAACACAGGAAAATCAGCTTAACAGGTAGGGGTAAAAAGAAAAAAGGGAAAAAGAAAAAGAAATCGCACTTCATAACCTTATGTCTCAGACACTGGGGTAAAATCAGCTCATAAGCCAACAGAGGTGAGAATCACCCCTTGGCTAGCAGCACTCTGCGGGGCAGTGGCTCCATGCAGGCTCAGCACCTGAGGAGCCAGCCCAGGCCCATGCTGCTGCTCAGGCACCTCACCCCTGGCCGCCATGACTGGCCCGCAGGGATAGAGGCTTGTAGCCTCAGAGTCCAAGGCCTTACCTGAGCACAATCCAGCCCTCCAGTAATATGCAGCCCCTGGCTGGACAGGCTGTGTTCTCCTCCTCCTCATGGACACAGACATCCATGAGCTCCCTCACCTCAGCAGCACAGTCCTCATCTCCTCACAAAAATCTAAGCAACACCTGCATCTCTGGAAGACACCTTGGAGACACAGGAAGATTTTTGAGAGCCCAGAGGCCGTTATAGCATCAGAAGCCACCTCACAGGGGCAGGAAGGCAGTGCTGCAGCTGCTTATGGCTGCTGTGAAGCGGCTGTATCTTCTCCTGCCCTGCTTTTGCTGAGGCACCATGGCTGTGGCCTAGACCCTCCACCTCACCTGCTGAAAAGACAGGACCAACAGCAGAAGTAAAGTGAAGCATGTGCATGCCAGCTTCTGGGGCCAAAGATTTTAGTTTTATGTTTTAAAAAAAGAAAAAAAAGCCCGTTTGCAAAAGTAAGTTTTGGGGAGAAAATGGAAATGAATGGTTCCAGTGAAAGAGACACAAAAGCAAAAGAAAAGCCCAATATGGGAATTTCTACCACACTAGAGCTTTCTAAAAATAAAAGAAATTTAACAAGAAAGTTGTGCTTTATTTTGAAGGAATTATTTCTAGAGCAACACTATCCAAGCCTACATCAACTTATCAATTATGTTTTAAATGAAGATTCCTTCTCTCACACACTTTATGCGCATAGGCATATATCAGATATAGTATAAGAGATGAAAATATAATGCGTCTTCAAGTTGTCTTGATGACTAGAAGCCCTAGTCAAAAAAAAGCAAAGTCATAGAATAATGCAGTTTTGTGCTGTGGTTCCAGATAGTCTACAACTTATAGATTTAATTATTGAGTTTCAGTGAAAAAGATTACTTGAAATAGATGTAGAAATACGGAATTTTAATATATATAAAACAAGCTAAGGAGTAGGTGTTTCTGATCAGTGCTTCTGACAAGACACAGTCCAGTAAACCTGTGCAGGATTTCTGTTATCTAACTACAACTTCAGTCTTCTGAAAGTGAGATATTCAGCCAAAATTATCAGTCCCCTTTCTCACAGCCAAATGAGACAGGTAAATACCACCAACATATTACTTATCCCATGTATCTCAAAAGTCATATTTTCATTATGCCTATGCTAATTTAATAATGAGTTACTACTCCAGGGAGCATCAATTTTTTCTCTCCACTTCTATCAGGCTTGTACTTCACCGCCTTCTCTCTCTTGTCTCTTGCACTTGTCTGACAGTGTGATAAACTGATTGTATCCGGTTTGCATGGCAACATTTTGGTAGTGGAGGTGCTGCAGGGGTGGCTTCTGTGAGAAGATGCCAGAAGCTTCCTCTATGTCTGATAGAGCCAATGCCAACTGGCACCAAGATGGACCCACCACTGGCCAAGGCCGAGTGCATTAACGACGGTGGTAGTGCCTCTGTATTTAAGGGGAAATAACTGCTGCGCAACAGCAGCCAGAGAGAGGAATAAGAATATGTGAGAGAAACAACCCTGCAGACACCAAGGTCAGTGAAGAAGGAGGGGGAGGAGGTGCTCCAGGAGCTGGAACAGAGGTTCCCCTGCAGCCTGTGGTGCAGCCCATGGTGAGTCAGGCTGTGCTCCTGCAGCCCATGGAGGTTATCAGTAGAGCAGATCTCCACCTGCAGCTTGTGGAGGACCCCACTCTGGAGCAGGAGCATGTGCCTGAAGGAGGCTGTGACCCCATGGTAAGCCCACACTGGAGCAGGTTCCTGGCAGGAGCTGTGGCCCAATGGAGACAGGAGCCCACACTGGGCAGGTTTGCTGGCAGCACTTGTGACCCCGTGGGGGACCCACGCTGGAGCAGCCTGTGCCTGAAGGGCTGCACCCCGTGGAGAGGACCCACACTGGAAGAGTTTGTGAAGAACTACACCCCATGGGAAGGACTCATGTTGGAGAAGCTCATGGAGGACTGTCTGACATGGGAAGCACCCCACACTGGAGGGGGGAAGTTGAGCCTGGGAAGAAGGGAGCGGTGGGGGAAAGGTGTTTTAACATTTAGTTTTTATTTCTCATTACCACACTCTGATTTGACTGGTAATAAATTAAATTAATTTCCCTAAGTTGAGTCTGGCTTTTGCCCATGATGATAATTGCTGAGTGATCTTCCCGACCTTGTCACAATCCATGAGCCTTTCCTCATATTTTCTCCCCCTCTCCAGCTGAGGAGGGGGAGTGATAGAGTGGCTTGGTGGGCACCTGGCGTCCAGCCAAGGTCGACCCACCACCCTGATTCAGGGAACTACAACAGCAAAAACCTAATCCTCAACAGAAAGTAAAAATAATTTTCCCCCTGTTTTAAGATGAAATAATATTTGGAGCGGCGCCTCTCAATTTTGACTTAAACAGGAATTTACAATGGCTATTCTGGTGTCTTGATTGTTAGAAGACAAAAGTTTGGACAGTTTATTTACCTAAGATAACCTATTTCTTTTTAAGTTTAGAACAATTAAATCACAGGTAGTGTATTTCAAAGTTAGAAGGTATTACTCCAAGAGAACTTACACAAGGTTAAGGGAGAAGCAGAAGTGGGAGACTTCTGTATACATAAGATGTTTACCTGTTGAGAAGTCAGAATTTTAAAATTTTGTTACCAGTTTGATAGTAAACAAATTGGATAATAGTTGAGGACACAGTTTATGGAAGTTGGGATGTTACTTTTAATTAACATAGCTTGATTTATTTGCCCAAATAAACTCCCCACATGATATAATGAACTAGTTATTTATTTCTTAATGTCTGGGAATCAAAACAAACCTTGGAGGTCACTTACATTTGGAGGTTTTGTTCTGTCATTAGACACTCATAAAAGTTAATAGTCCTTGCTGTTTGCCTGAGTTCAACATTAAATTCTAAGACCAGTTAAGAGAATGTGTTAATTATTGTTCATTACTGTAAGAGTTCATGTGAAGCTACTTGGAAATTAAAGTCAACAGAGCTGATGGAGAATATTCTGGTGGGGTTTTTTTTTGGGGGGGGGGGCATTAATAGAGAAGGTCAGAGGGTCAGTAAAAGCTGATCTGTCAACAGTGAAACTTTTTGACAGTATCTGTCTTGTTTGATGAAAGTTTAATGGGAAAAGATTTCTTACTCTCAAATAGGGATTGATTCCGGCTCACATTGCAGAGAAGGTCAAGTAACTTCTTGAGGTAAAGTGACTTACTGCAGTATGAGAGATTTTTGGTTAAATATCGCTGCTTGATTTGTTTTAGGTGTGGAATCTCTACCAGGTTTCCTCTGTGCCAGGAGTACATGTAATCAACAGCAGGTTTTGGGCTATTTTGTCAAGTGTGATTTTCTCTCTGCAGGTTTCATTAAAATACTCCAGAATGATCTGGGTTCCTCCCAATAAAGATAGATCTTGAAGAGATGACAAGGATTTTACCAGTCTTTTTAAGGACTGGTTGTAAACCTGAACGGGAGATGGATTTCCTACCTCACAAATTTTCTTGACATTTTTTTTTGGGGCAGAAAAAAAAGTGTATGTGTTTCAACAACATTAATATTTCATTGTAGCACATTCTTATTCACCATCTGTCCATCTAGTTATCTCTATGTATGCACAAGATCTGAATTGGAGGTCAGGAACTTTTTGTTACTAGATGCACTAGGAAAATGGAATGTGACATTGACACTTCTTTTCTTGCATTGATTAGTTTAGCATGCTTAACCAAGTTATGGGAAATATCTCATCCGAGATGTGAATGAATACCTGACTTTACTTATGGAGACCCAAACACCTATCTCCAAGTCTCCTGGCCAGGACTACAATACTATGAAGTGATTTGGGGTGGAGTAAAGGGCTTCTTGTATCCACCATTGAAGCTGTTTAACTCTGTAAGAAACCTATCAAGATCTCTTTAGACAGATGTGTATACGGTGAGAGAAAGCATGGAACCAGAGCCTGCATATTTTAAACGAAACATGCTCCTGCAGATTATTTCCACATTTTACATCAAAAAGTTTCTGGCTGCCTTATGAAGTCATTTTCTGTAGATGAAGACTTCTGTTGGTTTTCAGCTTCACAAGTTGACTGAAAATTAAGATGTCTCAAAATGGGAATCAAATCTGATGGATGTACCCAGGCGCCTCATTCAGAGTTATGAATTTTCATGATGTGTTTAGGTCTTTTTTAGGATCTGGCTTTAAATTTAACATAATTACATAATTTAAGACACGGGAAGACAGGCAGGATGTCAGGATGTTCATATCAACTCCATCTACTGGACTGTGGACAGAAAAATTCTTGTTCTGCCCTTATACTGAGCAGCATCCCTGAAACTATCACTGTGTTCCTCGACCTTGTAACGCATACCGAATTGAAGCTGTCTTTTTTTCTCTTTAATCCAGATCCTTTCACCAGCCCAGTTCAAGGAGCAAAGATAGTTCTGAGTAAGCAGTGGTTCTGGTTTAATTTTCAAAGTACTTTACCAGCAAAGTAATTTATCAGCAGCTTCATGTGTTATAAAAGGCAGGTCTGCTGAGCTGATTAGTGTTCTTGTAAAGACACTTTAATTATCCCATCTGAAGCATGTCCAGTTCTCTACCTTCAATACTTTTTCAGTTTTGATAATGTCTGTACCCTGGGATATTTTATATATATATATATAAAATATTGGTCTTCCTGAACATAGGAACAGTGGTTGATACTTCAGAGAAAGATATAACATTGAAAGGAAGCAAAACTAAAGTAGCAGCCTGCTTGAATACAGGTTCATGACTGTACTGGATGTGAAACATGGTCTTAATTACAGGCCCCTGTGAGTGGGTATGGGAACATCCCCAAACTCTAGAAGTCTATGGCCTGTTGAAATCCTAGTATCACTAGTGCTGGGGACAAAACTTTCATTGGCTTTACAGGCTTTGAGACAGGCCTGCCAATAGAGGAACCTGATCTCAGCTGCAGCTTAGCAGCTTCTCAGCTTCTAGAAATGAGACAGTACAGGCCAGGTGATATCAAGCTATTGTAATATCTTTTATTTTTACTTTTTTTGAGTCAGTGAAAATTAGAGACAAATGAGATATTATAAAATCAGTTAGATAATACACATCAAAAGAGATTCTAATGAAGATGAGAGAGTTAAGAAGGAGAAAGACACACTAGAAATATGTAATTTCCTTTCTTTTTTTTCCTAAATTAATTTTTCCACATGAAAGTCTTTATAGATTACCTGGGGAATTAGGAGATTTGAAATAATGTTAACTTTTAACTAAGAATAAAAGGAAAACAAAGAAGAAGCATAATTATGAGCTAACCATTAGAAAGTTCTTAGTGCCAATGTGCGGCAGAGGTCAGAATACTCATGATTTATAATCGACATCAAGAGAATAAAAGACTGCTAAGAAGGGCTTCTCTTCAGAGAACAGAGAATGCTGTACAGCTAATAGCATTTTCTTCATGCGGATGACTTTGTCAGTGAATACAATAAGCTGATCCATTAGACAGACCTATTCAATGTAAATCCACTTAATATTAATCCCTAAAAGGTTTAAAACATTTTAGTGATCATCTTGCACAGAGCTATTGTTAAAAGGCAGAACTATGTTTGCCCTGTCTCACATTCAGAAAAAACTCAGGAACCAGGAATATGAAAAGGATGGACAGATGGCCTTTAATGCATAAAAGAGTATGATGGGACAATAGGTGTGTTTGAGTGTTGCTCATTGTCAAAAAACAATAAGCGTATTCCTGTAGAATGTTCAGCAGCCTAAAAAGCCATTTAACCAACAGGATTTTAAGATCATTAACAACCGGTAGGATGAAAAAGCAGTAAATATGAACCATTGCAAAAGGTTCATACTTGCATTTGAGATAGCCTTTTAGATCTATGATGTTGGAAACTATACATTTCCCTCTATAAGAAAGTCCCAAGTTATCAGAGCTATCCTGGACTCAAAAAGAAGGCAATGTTAATTTTCATCCTTTTAAAGCCATTTGTCTTTCTTCTACCTGTTAGCTGCTGAAATACATCTCCAAAGAGCTCCATTTTATACACATGCTCTTACACAAACTGATCCAAATAGATTTGGGACTGATCCATTAAAACAATTTACAGTGTTTCCCAGACCCCATATTTTCAAGACAGTACACAAGTAAGCATCTGGTGTACAATATTCAGTAGCACAAACCAGCCCAACAGTATTGCTCACCACTTATTAAAACATTCTGCCTATAGACAAAGTAGAAAAAAGCTGGACCAATGAAGCTGTTTATAATATAAACAAATTTCACTGGTTCGGCAAAAATAGGATGTGTCTACATAAATTTCTATGTAATGGTATTTTGTCTATTGACTCTGTGTGTGTGTACCTATAGAAATACACCTTCTGTAACACTCCTTGTAGATCAGAGAGGCTATCAAAACCAAAGCAAACCGTACTCTGCAGACTTGATGGACAGGATAGAGTCAGCTGTCTCAGCATTATCTTGTAATAGAGTTCTGGAACGGCAGATCACCAGTGTGTCCTCACTGTTTGGTCCTTGGAGGTAACGTTAGGAGTGGGATGACAAAATTGGAGGGTAAATCCACAAGGCTGCTCAGACATTATTAGCGTCCTTCAGACATCCCTAGTGATGCCCTGTTCAACTTGGATACTGATGGGGGACAGGAACAGGGAGATAGAATCCTCTACAGTCAGAATGACCTCCACATATTTCTTTTGTCCATACTCATATAAACTTTAGGAGTTAACAATGTTAACCTTCTCACCAAATGAGGCAGAGAGAGATAAAACATTTGGTATTCTGCTGGGTTTTATGTAATTTTTTTTGTATCACTGCAGGAACACCTAAAAGCATTAGTTAAAGTGGAGTTTGTTCTGTCAGGCAGGCGCAACACAAACTATGAACAAAAAACTATTTGAATGTACATTGCACAAATGTTTTAAAATTAGTGTTGTGTTTTAACTGGTGGGTGAACTTTTTGTGTTTGTTTTTTGTTTTTTTTTTTTGTCAGATATATGAGTGTTTCCACCATAATAACGGGGAGGTACAGACATCCTTGTGTATACAGAGATTTTAAAGAGGTAAAAATACGTGGTATTTCAATATGTTGTACTGAAACAGGATGGAGCAAACATAATAGTGTCTCTGAATTAAATTCTCTATTAATACTAAAACGCAATGTCTAATAGATCTTTAACAGAAAATAGCATAATTTTGAATTTTTGTATTTTCTGAGTTATTATCTTTGCTAATGGGCGGGTTTCTGATTACTTACATGCAAGAGCTTCAGTGGTGAAAACTGCAAGACACTGCGCAGTAATTATGAAATTGCTGGCTGCTGATTTTTTTGTCTCTGAAATATCAAATTATTGTAGGCAACAGCAGGACACTTTCAATGGAATAGTACTAGGATGGGGAAAAAAATGTAAGCAAAGGCTCCATCTGAATAATATCTTGATTGTTACTAAAATCCACAATGAATGAGAAAATTGAGTTAAGCAAATGTCCAGTAGTTAAAGCACTATATTAATCTTGCACATAACAGATTATGGGTGATGGATTGGTTGTTAACAAATAGAATGGGCTTTGGGAAATGAAGGAGAAATATAAATGTTATAAGTAGAAGCCAGCCGTAGCTGCAGCATAAGAACAGATTTGTATCCAGTCTGTTTCATTCCTGGAAGTCCAGGTATCTTAGGTTTCAAAAGCCTGATGCGAAGAAGACCAAGATATTTAATAAATGCTTTTGTGACAATGGAAAAAACAGCAACACTCTCCAAGAGGCTAAAGGTGAAAGTGAGAAAATATCTGACAGTATGCTGAAAAAACTTGGTGTCTCTTGACTTAGTGTCACAGATTTCTCTCAGTGGTGCCCAGTGACAGAAGAAGAAAAAAATAGAGGAAATTCCACTTAAACATAAGAAAAAAATCCTTTTTCACTGTGAGGGTGATCAAACACCCTTGGAACAGGAACATAAAGAAACACACTAGGAACAGATTGCCAAGAGGGGTTTTGGATTCTCCATCTTTGGAGGTACTTAAGATCTGATAGGACAAGGATCTGGGCAACGTACTCCAGCTGATCCTCCTTTGAGCAGTGTGTTGGACTAGACCATCTCCAGAGGTACCTTTCAACCTCAACCATTCAGTGGTTTTGTCTACCAGTACATGTACCCAAAGATAAGAAGAACAAGTCTTGGGATGGCAAAATAGAACTATGACTTTGAAACTTGGAATGGTACTTGCTATTTTTCACAGAAACATGGAATCATTGAGGAATCATATCAGTCTCAAGAATGACCTTTTGTTATGTTAAACTGTTTGAGCAAGAAATTTTTGCAAGTTCTAAAAGACAAACTGGGAAGAGGTGAGAGAAAGGACAATATATGGCTCTTGCAGTGGAAAAGAAAGGCTTTTTCCTAGGCTGTCAAGAAGACACTTTTTTGATTAATTTTCAAATTAATATTATTAAATGTGTGACTGGAAAAGCAACTGATGCATGACTGTAACTAATCCAGGTTCAGTAAGTGCTCTCTTTAGTATCATGTGTATATGTTTTGGCAAGTTTGGACCCTAGTTGTCATGGTTTAACCCCGGTGGGCAGCTACATACCACACAGCTACCTACTCACTCCCCCTCAGCAGGTAAAAGTGAGAAAACTCATGGGTTGAGATAGAGACTGTTTAATAGGTAAAGAAAAAATCCACACATGCAAGCAAAGCAAAACAAGGAATTCATTCACCACTTCCCATCAGCACGCAGGTGTTCAGCCATCTGCAGGAAAGCAGGGCTCCATCACACATAACAGTGACTTGGGAAGATAAACACCACCACTCCGCACGTCCCCCCCTTCCCCCTTCTTCCCCAAACTCTATATGCTGAGCATGACGCCACATGGCCTGGGATGTCCCTGGGGTCAGTTGGGGTCAGCTGTCCCGGCTGTGCCCCCTCCCAGCTCCTTGTGCACCCCCAGCCTCCTCGCTGGTGGGGTGGGGTGAGGAGCAGAAAAGGCCTTGACTCTGTGTAAGTGCTGCCCAGCAGTAACTAAAATAACCCTGTGTTATCAACACTGCTGTCAGCACAAATCCACAACATAACCCTGTACTAGCTACTGTGAAGAAAATTAACTCTATACTATCCAAAAACAGCACAGTGGTACATCCTCAACAATCTTTGGCAGATGCATAGGAGAATATACTGTGATTCTCTTTACTATCTCTCCCCATTAATCTTAAGGTGAGCTGAAAAATGGTCTGCTTTTTTACATATAGATAGGGGAGATTGGCAGACTCCTATAGGAACCCCTGAGAGAAGAATAAGCTTGTTTGTCTATTGCTTGTCTGAATTTCTTAAGACAATCTCAATTTGTCTGATCCATAACAGTGTATATACATCACATTTTAAAAAGTGATAACAGAAACCAAAGACCTTTTTCCAGCTGAGGTTTCATCAGTGTTAAGAAGGGAGGAATCACTTTCTCCTTCCTGCATGTTGTGGGCTTTTTGTCTCTCAGAGTAAGCTAGCTTTGCATTCAACAGCATTGAATGACTGACTTGCATTTCTGTTGTAACTCCAGTTCTTCTTCGTAGTGCTGCTGCCTAGTGAAAAAAATAGTTATTTGTTTTGGTGCCTTTGTTTCCAACTTCCTTTTTCCTCCACCCGTTTAAATATAATAGTCTGCACATGCTTCTAGATTTTATCTTGCTGGTTTCAGATCTTTTTCTAACATATGACCATACTGAAAGCTAACTCTTGATTCAGTCTAAATTTTATAATAGTTATACTTTCCCATTCCTTCTAATGAAAAACTATAACAACATTCTGAACAAGATTGTCGTATTTTCCTCCTTGTTACATATTTTTGCTTCATTGATTTGCAATGAATGATTCTACATGAAGTATCATACATTCTTTTGTATTGTATTTAACACCTTTGAAAGACTAATTCCTTTCTTAAGTGTATCAAGAAACTTTACATCAACGAAAAATGTCATAGAAATGGAGTGTATGTAGGAATTAAATATGTGGAGAAAAGAACTCACAAAGCCACACTCTTACTGTACTTGTGTAGAGTAAAGGTGTCCAGTAGATATGATAGTCTAACAAAGTCTTTTTAGGAGCGGACTTGTTGATCTTGTTAATCCTGCTGATATTTTAAAAAATATGTATATGTCTGTGAATAATATTTAAATATTCTTTTTATATCATAATATTCTTCTTCAGTTGATAGAAATCTTTCAATTGACTTCAGTGGACTTTTGGTTGGATCCTTGGGCCAAACAAAAATGGAAAAACACCTCCTAAGAACTAAAGGAGAATACCTGCATATTAGAAATGGCTCCAAAATGGCCAGCTTTCTTTTTTATTTGTATGGATATTGTTAGCTTAAATTTATAGCTTTTCTTTGGGCATACTTTTAAAGAAATATCTACAGTATTCTCTATGTTTGAACTAGAAAGCTTTTGAGAATCATACATTGATTCCTCAATAATACCTTAGCAGTACTTTGCTGGCATAGTACACTATTAACATCTTTGGGAAAGCTGACATAAAGCCCAAGTCATAAAGAATAAAAACTCATTTTTCCCCCAGAGACTTCAGGGTAAGTACTGCAATGCAGTGGTCTCCTCGGCTTTGACATATAAATTATGCTCAACTACTGTATTTTGTTTTCCTCAGTTTGAAATTGGGCACTTCTCAATACTACTCAAGAATGTATTAGATGGGAAAAAGCTTGTAAAGCTGTAATTTTGGGATTCACACACTGCTTATCACCTTCTATTTCTTTCTCTTCCATGTATAAATATATTAAGGTTATTAACTAATTGAAGGGCAGAGAAATATCAAGCTATTAGCACTAACATCAAATACTTATGAACCTTGAAACCCTTCTGTGTTTCACAACAGGGTCTTTTTTTTTCTCTAATTTGAAAAAGAGGTGTCAGACCTTTAGTGGAAATAAATAAGTAAATAGGTGATAAGATGATTAGGATGCATACAGATTCTTTGCCTGAAAAAAATTGTGCATGCATGAAAAATTCCTCTAAATCCTTGCACAACAGGGAAATGCCAAACAGAGGTACAAGGCAGAAAATCGCAGCTTGTTTCATTAAAAAAATCATAACACAGGTCAAGAACAAAAACATACACTCAAATCAAATACTTTATAAAGTGCTTTATGAAGAAAAGTAATTATCCATGCTCAGATGAATTCAGAGTCTTGACAGTTGTTGACTTAAAGCCAGTTACTTACTTTTAGAGTTGTTTGTAACTAAGTCCTTCGGTCTCGTTTCTTATCTTCAGTATCATCCTTGAAATGATTAATCTCCTCATAGACATTACAGTCTGGTATTTCTGTAAAAGGAACAGCTACTCTACCACCAATCAATGGCCAGCACTGGGTTCTTCACAATTTCTCTAGCTTATGTGGAAGACACGAATGATGGGACTTCGATAAAAAGCCTGATAATTGGTGATTCTGAAGACTTCTCTGCTTTCTTCCCAAAGGAGATCTTACATCTCTCAACTCACAATTGCAAAGAACCCTCCTGAACTGGGGATTCACTACTAGCTCTTTGTTTGATTTTTCTCCTAAAATGTTTTTTATTACACTCATAAAGATTCTTATTGTTTGCCCTTATGAGAAAGAAATGTAATTATCCTGTTGCAAGTCGTGGCACTGTCTAGAAGACAGTATAGGTCAGATGCTGACTCCCAGTTTTCCAGTGCATTAAAAGTAGACTATGTACTTCATTTTTAAGGCTATTCAAAAACCTTCCCTATTCCTCCTCTCAAAGCTTCCAGTTGCACCATTGTTCTAACAGTGGTACCAACTTTCATTTCCTGTTTTCTTTGGAGTATTTGTATTTTTCCTCACATGCATAGGGACTCTCCATCAAAATACAGAAGTCACCTAAAGATTCATGTCACAATGCCTACAAATCCCTTGATACATTGAGCATGCTTGGTTTGTTGCACTTATCACACTGCCTGTTACTGCAATGGTGATGGTAGGTGATCTATCTATATTTTGACATTGATCAAATAATCACTGAAAGTGTTCTTGGGACTGCTGGAACTTTGTTGGTTTTGAATTACCTTACCTTCACAATGAGACTCTGCTCTCTGTTAAAGGAGACAGGAGCAACCACAGCACAGGTCAGTGGTAAGCCCTGATGGTAAATCCATCCAAACTCTTCAATTTTGCCTCTGAATTTCCCAGACTTGTTCACAGTCCTGAAATTTTCTAGTGATAAGGTAATAAGCATAACCTTATTTTCAGAAGGGTGTTGGATTAGAAAATAATAATGTTTCTGACAAGATTATTAGTATTAGAGCAATATTCTAACATTGTTTAGGAGTTAGAGCTTTGCTCTATGACATCTTATTCTTATAGGAAACTAAGCAGATTGTACATAACTGAATATACACACTATGCTGTACAAAATCTTTGCTCGGTCATGTACTTTTAATATCTTGCTCAAAATTTGGGAAATATAAGGGGCTAAATTTCCTCTCCCTTGTTTATGTATAAGACAGAACCACTAAATTACCCCCCCACTGTTCATTTACATGAATTGAGTACTGAAGCATATTGAGCGTTAACTTTATTAGGTTGACTTTTAACTCAAACCACCTTAAAAAGGTAAAACGCTGTTAGGAGCCCGTGCCTATCACATTTTTGTATGGAACTTTGTGCATTTTTCATATTACCTCAGTGAAACAGTGCTCTGTTCCCATTGTTGGACTTCAAGATCAACATATTTACTGTCTACAGCCTTGGTAAAACCTTCCTGCATTGGCTTCTATATGCAGCATACCTTCAAGGTTTCTATCGAGACCACCATGACTATCCATTTTTTAGAATATTCTGGAGTATTACTTGAAAGGTTTTTATATAGTTCATATATCACAAGGGATTTTAGGTTGGCAGTTTCTAAATTGATCAGAAACAGGATGGCAGGTGCACAACTGGTATTTATAAAAAGAAAAAAAAGTGGTTAGTATTACTAATATGTGCCATCAAAGTGTCAAGTTTGGGTTTTTTTCCATTTACAGAGTCATTTGATAAAAATTTACTAATGGATGGGCTGGGATAAATTGTGGAAAAAGTAGGAATTGAAAGATTTATTAAAGAATTAAAAAGTCTCCAGGGCTTGAATGCAAGAATAAAATGTTATTACTTCAAATCTTAACTCTAGTGCTCTTTAAGTCTGTTGATGAAAGAAAATTAAATCACTCTGCACTGAGAATTGTTAATACTTGATACCAGTTCAAACAAAAAGGTAGCATGCATTGTGAGGAGACAAAAGAAGAATATGAATGCCATACAACTGGAAATCATAATTCAAAGAGGTGTTGACCTCTCTACTGGTACATATCCCAATCACCAATCAAAACTAAATTTTGCTATATTTTGCACACATGAAAGGCAAAAAAGATTGCTTCCTTCCTCAAAGGACAAGTAGAAAATATATACAGTAAATAGAAAATGTATAGTCAGAGCTGGTGTGATGATAACAGACTATGTAGTCCTTACTGAGGGGCATTTTAAATTTTTTCTTTGTGAGTCTTTGGCCTTAGTTAGGCCAAAAAGTAATATCAAAAAAAGAATGAAAGGTAATGGACATAGTTAGCAATTTAATAACTAGTCACCCCTGACAGTCAGACTGACAGGGCATAAGATCCAATTGAAGTGCTTGCCAAATTTATTGTAATGTAATTAAATATGAGGGATTAGATGACAAAAGGTATTCATCTGGTACTGAGCTCAGTTCACATTGATGTTCCTTCCTGCATATGCAGTGATACCCTTCTCAGTTTAAACATCTGAACCTTAGAAAAGATTCCCTTTGATTAACAGATCATCTCTAGGTGGGTTTTAATCTTTTAAACATACATGTTTCGTGAAAATTCTTTTCAGTCTAACAATTTTATCCAACTATAATTACGCTATATTTTTATTCACATGGTCTATTTTCTGGCTAATATTTTTCTGTGGAGATCTTTAAAAAATAGTGCTTTAAAGTACCTAGTTACTTTAGGGCAGAATTCTTCCTTCTCTTGATTTACAGCTCATGTTTGGGTCAGCATATGTCAAGCATATGCTTGGTACTACATCCAAAACAACTTGGGGCATGAAAATGTTTAGCTAAATATATTTAGACATTCTTTAGAAATGCTGTTTCAAGACCAGCTTACTTGTTATCTGGGTGTGCAGTATTGCAGAAATACCCTGTCATTACTGCTACCAAATTGGTTTTAACATCTTTCAGTTGACTTAATGCACATGCCTACAGCCAAAGGCCTGCCTTTTTTTTCCCCAAATGAAGTACTAACTACTTTAATAGAATTTTTGAATCCACAGTAATAACAGACACTAGATGAAAATTGCTGCATTACAACATGGTGGATCCCTGTCAGGTTTTCCAAGAAAGACTATTATAAACTTTAGGGCAGGGAGGGACAAGTGAAAAAAGGTAATTTTATCCAAATGTGAAAGATTAGGGGCTAAACGGTTTTAAAAGTTCATCCCAAAGGTACTGTTATTGGAGTATTCTGGCACATTCAAATGCTTAAGAGCCTTTTTTTAATTATTATTTTATAGTAAAAGTGTTTGGATATTTTATCTGCTGCTGCTCTAGGATGGCCCTTCAGGTATCTAGGAAAAATTCTAAACTGCCCTTTCAACCTCATTTACTATACATATGTATATGTGTGTGTAAAAAAACCTATTTGTTTATGTATTGAAAACTGAGTTTCTTTGAAATACTTCTGTGCTACTCTATGTTTTTGATAAATATAGTTAGTAGCAGAGTAATAAGAATTATTATAAAATAGTAGAAGCAATTCTGAAATCTGGTAATATATAATGAAGTTTATGGCTCCAGTTTTAGGACTGTATATAGCACTTATTAGTAATAAAGAATATCTATTAGTAAGGAGGGAGAAGAAAGGATTAGGGTATTGGTATCGTATACTGATTATCCAGCTTGTACTAATTATTCATGTATTTAGATGCCTTACTTTTATAAAAATATCACTTGTAATTTCCCACTGGATAAGTTTCTACTGTGAAGAGCTTTTACCCTAAAAAAGTTGCTCCACAAATACGCTCCATAAATAATTGGATTTGTAAGTTCTCTGAACTACCAGCTGAACAAAATATGCATGAACTTGCTGGTTGCCTTTTGACCACTTAAAACACTGTCAGAGACCATGAATTTCCCAACAAGTCTCAGAGTTTCCTGTGTGGAGCCAAAAGAATGACAAGAAATCACATCATCATGAAAATGGATTGGCTTCTTCTAATTGTAGCCAAAAAGGTCATTTTTACCAGAAACATTTTCAGACACCAATTTGTTCAATGAAGATCACTTTCTGAGTTCTACTCCAGCGGAACATAAAGCTGATCTGACTTTAAAGTTAGCCCTGTTCTGAGTACCTCCAGCAGCGAGTCTTTTCTGTGATTTTATGATATGCGTGTGTTATATTAAACTTCACTTTTTTTTTTTTTAAGTCTACTGGTCCCTGTACAGTTTGGTAATTGTACATCTGTTTCTTGCGTCAGATTTTCTTACAAATACATCTTTCTTTTGAAGACCCTTTTTGTAGCACCAGTGCAACAATTATGCTAATAAAAACTGCACCTATACAGGCTCTTTAATATCTCCCTAAGTGCAGAAACAGGATTCAGCCTGCTTATGAAGGATAAAGTTGAATGTTACCGTGATGTCATGATCAAAGAGGATAAAGGGCAAAGGCTTAAATATTTCTGCCTTCATTCTTGTTTCTCAAAACGAGTTCCTGGCAATGAGAAAAACATGCAGGACTCTGTCTGTCCCGGACGTTCAATAGATATTTGCTGCCATATTGGCTGACTAGCTTTTTTATGAAATTGGAGGTACTAGAAGTCTAAATCCATATGGCTTGAAGAGGAGAACCAAGCTCTCTAACTCAAACTTGTAACAGACTTGTGCACAGTAGTATCAGATACAAAAAAGTGCATACAAACATCTCAAACGGTACTTACATTCAATACATGAGTGATACTATAAATTCATGATAAATTTATTTGTCCTTAGGGATTTGTGTGCTTGAATGCCTCATTTTAAATGCAACAGTTAATAGAATTTAGTCCTCTTTTGTTAAAGTAGCAAACTAATGTAAAAATTTTTCCATACTACCACATTTTAAGTAGTCAAAAGTGGTGCTTATATAGGAATGTAACTAGCTCAGAGGATTTAAAAACCTGGAGCTAATACTACTTTTAATGCATATTAACCAGAAATCTCCTTATGCTGTCTCCAACTGCACATCCTAGTAAAAAGCTGACTTTTTTTTTTATTACCCCTCAGCAGAAATTTAAACAATGGCACAGAGTTTCACAAAACTCAGCACCTTTGCAAAGATTAAATTTACTATTTGAAATTTAAAGAAAATACACTGCAACTTAAATAAATAAATAAATCCCTTTTTATAAAGTTTCAGTAGAAAGTAGCTCAGAGTAAATATATATTTTTAATAGGTTTGTTAGAAGACAAAAGTCTAAAACAAGTTCCTCTCTAAGGAATAGAAAGAACAAGTTAATGATAAATCTGATTATTTAAACTCTAAGTGGCCATGTAGAACAAAATTGGTTTCGCTCCCTGAAGTCATGTTTGGATGAAGGAGGAGACATCAAAGATATTGTATGTGTCAAAATAGAGAAGAATGCTGTATAAATTTAGTGGATGAAATTGTATGCAACAATTTTATTTTTTCCCAAATGAGTGTTCAGTGATAATGTACTCTAAGGGTCATGGGTGGTTCAACGTTGAAAGCAGTTGTCACTGCTACTCTGCCTGTGGTGTAGATGAGGGGAACAGACCAGCTGTATCTTTTCCTTAACACACGTGTCGGTGTGAAGATTGTATCCCAACTACTATCAGAATCCCTGAGAAACAAGAGAAGTGGAATTAGTGTTCAGGAAAGCAACTGTTTGTTCATTTGTTTGTGTTGTTCACTATATCATGAATACCTGTGCTTTATGATCCAATTAGCCAAGCTGTGTTTTTGGTTAAGATTACTCTGCCTTCCACTGAGGTATCCCACTTTTCTACCTGAGAATTTTAGTCCTGAAGCATCATCACTTTTACAATTAGCAAAATTACATTCTCCCATTTCTTTAATTAAATGATTGATAAAACTTCCATTGATCAGTCACTAGTCTTGATGGTATCATTCTTTGCCATGTGCTCTTGCAGTCAAGTGCCCTGGAAAAAAGATAACTTTGAAAGTAAGAAAATCCTTTTGCTGAAAATTAATATAAACTGTATTATTATCATTATTATCATCATCAATCATTATTATCATTATTATTATTTCACTGTATTATCTTCTCAGAGTTAATCATTGCACTAAGATTGTCTTTTAGTGTATATAAGGCTTGTCTCCTGAAGTGTTTCCTATTATTATCCTACTTCTGCCCAGTTATTTAAGAGAACATGTAAATCCTTTTTCAACCTGAATAGAGACTGTTGCTGGGCAAACTCTGCTATCTCACTATGGCAAAATCAGTTTCATTTACTTGCATACATTTGTTGCTTTAGTGAGGTGCTATAAATCTTGAAATGTTTTTAAAATATCCAGATTTGAGGTGGCCTTGAAGTGGAGTGTTAGGAACCTTAGTGGGGCAACTACCTTTTTTTCCCCTTTCAATAATGTCAACAGTGATGGGAAAATTAGTATTTTTTATTTTCCTCCTCAGCAGTAAAACAGCATTCAGACAACTTTTAGCAGGACACTTTTTTGAAAACGATCTCTTAGCTTCTATCATCAGTCACAGTCATCATCAGTAATCCTGTAATGTCCCGGCACACTAAAATATCAAAAGCCTTTTTTTCCATAGTGCTACTAATTTACACTGCCTTGACAGATGTCATGATTTGGGCTGAAGAATAAATGGAGGAAAAGAAAATTATTTCTTTCTGTGATGGGAGTTACAAGTCCCAAAGAGTAAAACACAGATAAAATCAGGGAAAGCCAAGGAACAGATAAGAAGGGACAAAATGTCAAAAAGAAAGAGAAAAAAGATGCTTGGATAAAATATTCTGTGTAAAGACCAAAAGAAGCATGATGAGCTTTGGAGACAGATCAGATAGATTGCTCCCTTATTTGGAATATCTGTCTTATATGGGGGGATATATAGGTAAGATGACCAATTCATGGCTCCCTGTTGTGATGTATTCTCATGGCAGAAAATACTTGAAGGGAGAAAAACAGATGAAAGGGGTTTTTTTGTTTTGAGTTTTGAGGTTTTGGTTGTTGCATTTGTTGGTGCTTTTTCAGGGCATTGGGTTTTTTTGTAATTATTGACATATGAACCCCTGCCAGCACTGTATGGGCAGAATTTTTCAAGGTTATATTTATTCTGTTTCATAATTTTAAGAATTAATATTTATTCACAATTCAAGTTATTTTTATATTAAACTAGCATTTAACTAAAATACAGATTTGTTACACGCTTTCTCAAAGACTAGTCAAAGCTTCGATGTTTTCCTTTGTAAAAAATTATTGTACAGTTTATATTGAGTTTAATCTGAATGAACTATTACTTTTTAAATAATATATTTTGTCCCTAAATACTAACATCCATTACATTGAGAGTTTATTTCTTCCTTATTAGGTAATTTTTTTCCAATACCTTCTTATTTGATTTGTCATTCATATCTTCCATTCTTGGAAGCCTGATCCAAAACCCAGGAAACCTACTGGAGTTTTAGTTGTGAGAAATATATGCAAGAAACTATTTTTCTACTTTGTTCCAATTACGTATTTCTCATGATTATTTTCTCCTCAGGTCTGAATATTTAATAAGATTTTTGTCTATTTGCTATGCCGCTTTTTCTGTCATTTCTTATTTCCTTTCCTGGCTATGTTCAGACTCCAAACCCCCAACCATTCAACACCTTCTCCCCAAATAATTACATTTACAAGGGCCCAGAACTCCTGCATGCTAAATTCCATTTTACTTAGGCTGTCCTTGTGGAAGAAGGAGAGAAAGAAGAAAAAAGCTTTAGTGTCTCTCTTGAAATCAATTTGAAAAATAAACCAGCTGTTTTGCACCTTCAGAACTGCATGCATACTCAGGCAGCTATTTGATATAAACATCAGAGTCATTATCTCCTGTATATATTTTCATTCTACTGTTCCTAAAATTTTTCTTACATTTGACATTATTTCTTCTGGTGCTGTGAAAGGGGCTGGATCAGGAACGTTAATCAGCTTTCCAGATACTTGAAGTCATTACTATTAGTCCTATGATTCTTTAGTCATTCCTCTTCCTTAACAATAATTTTCCTCTAGCTATTCCTGATCAGTGAGTGAAGCCAAAATCTGCTGCTGTCTGTTGTGGCTCCATTCCCTGTTGTCCAAGGTATCTGTGTCGGCATGTGCTTTGGGCGATGTCCATGGTTATATTGCTCTGCTGGATTTCACAGCTTCCAGAAAAATTGTTCTCCATAAGCTGTGGGATCAGTTCACTTTCGTGGTTAAACATCACGTATTGGTCATAAATGATTGTCCTCTTTTTTTGATCTCAAACACATAATAGGGAATGGAGATAAGAGGTAATGTAAAGAAATAAATAGCAGCGATAAAGAAAAAATTAATCATTGTTTGCCCTTACAGTACTTTGAGCCTTTTAAGTTTAGGTTTAGTCATATCTCTGACAGACTAGAGTGAACAATGGCTGCTGCGGGTCCTCGGTAGTGTTCTTGTGTGAAATCCTTTGTGGCTTTTGATGCCAGAATAGAAGACTGGCGTCCTTTTTCTTGTCAAGACATGGTGCTTCCAGCATGGGTTTGGGCAGTGGTAAAGGGGAATGTGTTCTTCCATGCTTTCCCATCATCTTCTCCAATTTGATTTGCAGGTTGAAGAGAGTGCAAAATTGGGGAGCTTGCTTCCAGCAGGACTGCTTTGAGGGATGAACCCTGCCTGCAGGCAGACGCTTCCTGGATGCTGCAAAAAACGCTGCTGCACCTCTTCTGGCCAGGAATCCAGTATTCATGGTTCCTGGTTTTCAAGGTGAGGATAAATTAACTAGAAGAATCCTAGTGGGAATGTCCATCTAGTTATGGGATTTATTTGTCCCTACATTATAAAAACTGTTTCTTGCTTCCTTAAAGAACAGTTGTCAAGCTGTGTGAGCCCGTTTAACTGATTCGACTCCTCCAGCAGAAGGAAAGTGTTTATTAGTTGCTTATATTTCTGTCATCCATGTATTACAAAGGTAGCCATTAGAATCCAGTGCTCAATAGTAGTTTTTGTTCTTCTGTATTTGTTCTGTTTTTTTCTTTCTGTATGTGAGATCACATCACACATTTAATTCTTTTGTGCAAGTCTGGAAGAGTGTGATAGCTTTAAAAGAACAGAAGGTGAAAACTTTGCAAAACACTGAGCTCAAATTTCTACAATTAAACAGAAGTGCTTGCTGGCTGCTGTTAATGAAAAATTGGCATTTTTATTAGAACTACTTCTAGTTAATAACACAACCACGTTTCAGTACCTATCTGTTAATGGGAGGCAGTCATTCTTAGGTCATCAGTAGTTCCTAGCATTTAATTGTTGGATAAGATTTCTGTAATGGATTACTATCTCTTAAAGTTGGTGGTTTGGGTCTTTTTCTGATCTACTTACAATTCTGTAAAATGACACTTAGCTACATCAGAGCCAAAGGAAAACCATTATGACATAATTTAATGGAAACACATATCTTTCAAGAGAGATGAAGGATATTAGTCCCTACATGAATGATGTTTTGCCAGAATCCTTGAGTTAAAGGCTCTGAAACTTCATGTCCAAAGATGCACAGGAGGCCAATAGCAGCATGAAGAGTGAAGTCTGAAGGCAATTCCCTAGATTCTAACCTACTTTTTCCTTAGAGATCTGTTGCTGTACCAACAACGGAAGCCATATCCACAAATGATAACTGGGATTATCATCGGTGAATACTGCTTGTTCTGCAGAATGTTTGCTTATAAATATCCGTGTGATATGATGCTTACTAGGGACCATGCCATCTTTTTGACATATTCTTTGTGAAAGGTAAACAAACACTTGCATCCTCAGTAAGTTCAGCCCAACAAGGGAAGAGTGATGTGATATTTTGCAGTGCTTTATTGACCATACAAAAAGTGACTGTGATTTTGTCCTTTGCATAGGTTCATAGCAGAGAAAAAAACATTGCTCTGAGACTCCTGAATCTCTCAGTAATACAGTGCTGTCAGATCAAAAAGTTAATTCTTAGCCCTGGAACCTTTTTGCTACTAACATTGCACAATAAAAGGGTATATCTGAGGAAACATGGCTAAAATGTCTAGATAGCTTTGTATGTACTTGCAGTGTTACAATACGTCCCCTCTCTAATCATTCACCTCTTTATTCTCTTAATTAAAATACTCTGTCACTATTCTGACATAAATGGTAGCTTGTGAAATTGCCTTTGCTTTTCGATACATAACATCTCATTTGTCAATCAGTAATAACTAAAGGTATCCTCTACAAATTTCACAGCAGAAAATACAATGAACTGCCTATCACCCCTATCTGCAGACTACCCTTTCAATCAAATGCTTTCCAGAAGCAAAGTCATAAGGACAGGTCTTTTCCAAATCCTTAACTCTGATAAAGGTTTTTGCATCTGTGACCTTAAGTACAAAGGGAGGTACAAACACAAAACAGATAAAAACTACCTAGCAGTCCTCTAACAAATAAATATGGACCAAACTCTTGGTTATCAAAATTTAAAAGCAGATGATTTAGCTTATGATGGTTAATGGTAGTGGTTTATAACAGAAAAGGGAAAGTACCATCTTGCAGATATGTTTTACTATTTGTATTGGGTTTCTGTGACAAGATTTTGGAAGCAGTGGGGCTACAGGGGTGGCTTCTGTGAGAAGGTGCCAGAAGCTTCCCCCATGTCTGATGGAGCCAGTTCCAGCCGGCTCCAAGATGGACCCGCCACTGGCCAAAGCCGAGCCCATCAGTGATGATGGTAGCACCTCTGGGATAACAGATTTAAGAAATAGGGAAGAAAAAAAAAGCTGTGCAACAGCAACTGCAGCAGGAAAGAGGAGTGAGAATACGTGAGAGAAACAACCTTGCATACCCCAAGGTCAGTGAAGGAGGAGGGGAGGAGGTGCTCCAGGCGCTGGAGCAGAGGTTCCCCTGCAGCCTGTGGGGCAGCCCATGGTGAGGCAGCTGTGGTGAAGACCATGGTGAGGCAGCCCGGGGGACACCCCATGCCACAGAATGTGGATACAACTGAAAGAGGCTGTGACATGTGGGAAGCCCGTGCTGGAGCAGGCTCCTGGCAGGAGCTGTGGCCCCGTGGAGAGAGGAGCCCATGCTGGAGCAGGGGAAGAGTGTGAGGAGCCCTCTCCATGAGGAAGGTGGAGCAGCAGAGACAATGGGTGATGAACTGACCACAACCCCCATTTCCAGTCCCCGGGCGGGGAGGAGGTAGAGAAATCAGGAGTAAAGTTGAGCCTGGGAAGAAGGGAGGAGTGGGGGGAAAGTATTTTAAGATTTAGTTTTTATTTCTCATTATCCTACTCTGATTTGATTTTTCCCCAAGTCGAGTCTGTTTTGCCTGTGACGGTAATTGGTGAATGATCTCTCCCTGTCCTTATCTTGACCCATGAGCCTTTCATTATATTTTCTCTCTCCCTGTCCAGTTGAGGAGGGGAGTGATAAAGCAACTTTGGTGGGCACCTGGTGTCCAGTCAGGGTCAGCCCACCACAGTGCTTCATTCTGACCCTGATTCTTTCCTTTGGAGTAAGTAAAATCCCTGAATGTAGTAGGCTGAGCACAGGCAGGAGCTTTCTGTAATATGAAATCCGTTTACCACAGAACTCCTTGTAGACTTTGAAACCTGCACAATTTTAATGTTTACAGAATGGTCTTTTTGATTTGAAGCTAAAGACTGGATTATTTAAAACTTATTTATACCTGCCTGTGCATTCTGGAATCAATAAAATGTCTGACATCTGAAGCTACACTAAACTCTGTCAATATTGGGTGCAAATGAATATCTAAAAGAAAAAAAAATAACATTTTGAACAGAAAGAGCATTTATTCAGCAGAATATAGGCATGTGTTTAAGTTATCACCCCTCAGTTAGACTTCCTGCATGTTGTATTTAAGTGTTGAACCAGGGCCCAAAAATATAAAACTTTTTACTGTATGTAGTACTGGTAATTACATGGGAATTGTGATGCATCTGTTGCTAACCACCCCTAGAAAGGTTGTGCAGCTGTTCCTCTTAGTGTGAACCTTTGGGGAGGCTACACAGTAGAAATATTTGGCTAGACCAAAGATTATCCATTCACAAAGTTACGCCATTGAAGTGACTACATTATGGAGTAAACTTTTAGGGGAAAAACAGATGCTGAAAATGTGTTGATATGTTGCATTTTATCATGTGGCCAAAAAGATTTTTAAAAAATTTAAAGTTCCTGTCTTAAATTCTAGAACTACAGTGAATTTTTTATTTGCATAGATAAAGTACTTCAGATTAGCTGATCTCAGGCTGACTCTTTAAATAGATTTTATAGCCCAGCAGTTCTCCCAGCTCCGTCAATAAGGATGGGATCTATGATGATATATAGTGAGTTACAGAGCCTAGGCTAGGAGAATTACATTTTGAAATCAGATCTTGCCAGAAGATTTCTACGATTGATTATTATTTAACTTTGTTATCTTCCCATATATAAAAAAGGTATCTTACTGGATACACTCAGGAGTTAATATGACCTTCAAAAGTACACTTTTAAGGGCAGTTTGACTGGTTTTTTTGAAGATGAAGGGTTTTCTCTGTTAAAATATTTCTGAAACATTCAGCATTGAAGAGATTAGAAAATTTCTTCCAGTGAAATTCAGGGAATGTTACTTAATGCCTTTTGTGTATTATTGTGATCTGCATGGTGTTGGTAAAAGTGATAGACTGGGAAGAAGGAAAACACCAGCTGTGTACTGGCCAGTTTGTGAACAGGAACAGAACTAGGAGTGGCTTGGAGCATCTACTTGCTGCAGGATTTGATGTAACAGTCACAGAGAACCTAGGCTGCTATTGTATCTCTGTAGCAGGCTCACATCTGGCAAGAAAATTTCAAGTTGTCAGTGGTTGTGTGCTTCACTTGTGCAGCCCAAAACAACCCCTCTTTACTCAGCTACTGTAGGTTTTGTATGGTGCGTTGCAAAGATCTTTCATTGAATATAACAGAAATACTAGGTACTTCAAAGTAGCTATGAAACTTATCTTCTGCATTTTGAATAGCAAAACCTGTTCTATTTGGTTTAATTCGTGCAGTCTGAGCAACTTCCTATTGAGAAGAAGCACATTTCTTAAAATCAGTTTTTTAAAAGAAAATAAAATGTTCTTTTAAGAATATTCATTCTTATTGACATTGTTCTTCATGCAAAATTAATTCTTTCTCCTGATCTCTCTCCTAATCTGATTCTGGCAAGATCTGAAGATTCAAATCTGTTGTACAAGCAATACAGCAATTCCAGATGTAGTCTCATCCTGAAAAGTTTTGAGAGAAAATGGATAACTTTGCCTTGCCAAAAAGTCCACTGAAGTCAGTAGAAATTTTTCTGCCTTTTCAGATTCAAAGTTTTTTGTGCCAAACTGAATGCAAGTTAAACATCACACTTAGTTTTTTCATAAAATTTGAGTGGCAAGAATTTGACATTGTACCTGATATGCAGTATGCTGGGCCCATGTGAAAATAGTGCTGATGTAATTTTATTCTATAATGACGTATACAGAGCAAGTGGAATCATGATCTGGGCAATGATCAAAATCTCAAAACCACAGTTTTTTGATCTTCTACACTACTTTATCTGAGCTTGTACCAGTATTTCCTTTTGTTGTGTATTCATCATGAAGTAGTTTTGTACTGGGGAACAGTATGGTGAAGTGAATAAACAGTGGGAAGAAAGGAAATGTAGACGTACACTCTAGGAAAAAATAAAATAAAAAAAAAAATAGAGACATTGTGCACTATTAACAGTTATTTGTGCACCTAAATTAAAAAAAAAAAAAAAAAAAAAAAGGAACAGCTAAAACCTATAAATGTTTTTTATACACAGATCTTATAAGCCCGTTTGGACTCCCTTGACATAAAGGGAACTACATTTTCTCTTGGTACATCAGAAAGGATATTTTTTTTTGCTGAATAACTATGCAGTTCTAAATGCAATTGGTTGTTTGAAGGAAATGAGTGGGAGAGAGGTATTAGAAAACACTAAAGCACAATGAACACACAAAAGGAAGATTGATTATCTCCTCTCTGAAACTATCTTTGTGTGTATAATTAGATAAACAAAATTGACATCTGCACTTAAGCTTGCTATCTTCAGATGCTCTGTACTTGTATTTTACTTGGGCAGTTGACAAGCATTCATTGGAAATAATTCTACTTCTTTCAAGAGGGTTTTATTTTGAGTTTTTTTTAAATGCAGTACCAGCTAATAGAAATCTTTTCTCTTCTTTGTTGAGAAAATTCTGTCCTAATATGTTCATGTCCACAATCCTTTTCTGCTAAAGAGCTTTCTATTCTTCTGTAAAATACAGTAGACACTCCTCAACATCACTTGCAATGTGATTTAAAGGCATATATTGTGATAACTATTTGATTAAAAAGCATAATTGTACATCCAATGCTATTAACTGATGTTTCTCCAATCGCTGTAGACAGATAAAAAAATACCTGCTGCTTATTTTGTACAGACTATGTGTCTCAGATGGAGTGACACACTTCACTTGTAAGAGAGAAGTATAATATGTTTATTGATATAAAACAGCTATTTAACAAAGTTTGATGGTAAATGTGACAGCGGTTTAACAGACAAGATTCGATGGCAAGGTTCACTTGGTATTTACTGCACAGAGGACAGGGTCAGACAAAACTGTCAGGGAGACCCTCCTGTTCAGTCATGACATTCAGAAAGGACACCCTTGCTTTCTGAACTCCTTCTCAGAGGGGTGTTTAGGTGCTACTGAATTCAGACTTAGTCCCAGACTTGGTCAACGGTTTATGTCTAAAGGATTATATGTACACAAACAATCCTTTGTATCACTTAGAATTTCAAAGTTTATCATGCTGTTAATCACTTACTGAGAATCTGTTGCAGGAAGGGTGCTCTCAACTTTGAGGAGTGACCTGGAGAGGCGTCCCTTCTCAAGGGGAGATCCTGGTGTGCAGCCCGCTGCCGTGCTGAGAGCTCAACAGGCCCTGGGCTGTCCACTATTTATGGAATGAGATGACTGACTCATGGTCATATTTACATACCGACTACAGATGTTAGTTTCTTCTGAATTTGGCTGGAGTGGACATTGACCAGCACTGTGGTTGGGTGGGCTCATTGCTCAAATGAGCCCTTGGCTATTGTGGTGTTACCTGTCTGCCCTGAATCCACAGGACCAGACACATCCATTACTAGTGCCCCTGGGGGCTGTCACCTGAGCAGGGTTACAGGAACTACAGGTCAGCTTTGGAGGGGAGGACACCACCACACCATGGATCAAGTATGATTTCACCACATAGAAAAAAAAAGAAAGAAGATACGATTCAAAGTGTTTTGTTCTTTCAGATACATTTCACACAATCAGTTCTTCAGGAGTTATCAGTTCCTCAGGAAACTGGACCCTAGGTAGGGTTATGCCAATTACTGATTTATATGGTGATAGGAATGTACAAAATTGTCATCTGAATAAATTCTGCAGGCAGATATCTGACAATACCGTGTCTCAAACCACTGTTTTAGATTTAACTACATCCATCATGTTTCTCTCTTCTTTTTTTTTTAAAAAAAAAAAAAAAATTACATGATACTGTTATTTGAAAACTGTATAGGTTATGGTCTGCTATTATTTAGTCTGGCTAAACTGTTGGTTTTGCCACTTTACTCAGAAAAAAACACCCCAAAGGACCCAAAAACCACCTAAACAAAAACGCCCCAGAACATAAAACTCCGCACATTAACAATGTCAAAGAATTTAATATATGATCACAGATGTATTTTAATACAGCATAAATATATGAGAAGGCAAAATACCTTGGAAGGCCCTTCCTAGTCCTAGAAAGGTAAGGATGAAGCTGTTAGTAAAGGATGGGTTAAATTACTACTGCATTTAAATGTCTTTTCTCTCAGTCTTTTGGAATACAAAGAGGAGAGAGCTGCTGCTGTTTAGTTTGATGCTATTTTGTACTCCTCTGCTGATAAGCACAGTTTGACTGGGTGAAAACAGGAGAGTTTGTGCCTAATGAAACTGCTGAAATTCTTCAGAGATATTGCTGCCATTATAGAAGAGGCAAATACAGTGAATGTGATGTACTTAAATTTCCAAGAAACATTTTACTAAGTATTTCATCTGATATTTCTGGCTTAGTTGAAATGCTATTGAATATTAGATAAACAAGATGCTGGATGTCATCAAAACAAGAAAAGCTACCATATTAGTAGAGATCTCACGGACCTAACTGAGCATCTTATATACATAAGGGTTATCTTGACCTTATTCAGTGCCATACCATGACTATTCCAGCCCACTGACTTTCAGTCTAAAGGTTTTTGATTGAGAATATATCTCTTATATTCCTGTCTTTAGTGTTCAGATGTGTTTTTCTCTAACAAGTTATAGCCAATTTATGGCCATAAAACTACAAATCATATATCACAGCAGACCAGAAAAAGAAATATCATCATCACAATATTCATGTTAGTTCATACTTTTTTAATTTATACCACAAGTACATGCTTATAAATGAGTTGTGAAATTGGGAAGTAATTCCCAATTCCAATGTTCTGGAATTGATGATATACTGCAAATTTCTGTTTGTTTGAGGAAATCAGTTCATTCTGTATTGGTCTCATTGAAAAATCAGCTTTGAAAACAAAGTTTTTTTCTTTTTTAATAAATCTTGAACTGTACTCAAAGTCTGATGGACAAATAACTGATAGAAAGGCAAATTTGTTCTTCTGTTAAATGACTGAATTTAATATGGGTTACACTGCTATCACTGGAGACAGGACAGATACCTGCATATTGATTATGGCCATACCTTTTGCTAAGGGTTCTGACACATTTTAATTAACCCTTCTTAGTCAAATATGTAACTGTCTGAGGTTGTGACTGCCTCAAGATAAGTTTTTAATATTGTGTAGCCAGTCAGATCAGGCAAAACACATTGTTGTGTGTTTTTCAAATAAAATAAAAACTGTGGTGATTTATCTTCAGCAGCTAATTTCAATTGCCCACTGTTTTTCAGAGCTCAACTTAAAAACTACTGTGATCTGTATTTGCCCAATATATATTTTTAAAATGCACAGGTTAAGATGGTCAGAGGCTTCTTGCTGGTTATCACCCAACATTTCAGATGCCTAAAGTTATGATATGGGGATCCTGTGGACGACACTGGAGCCAAGCTCATGAAATGAAACAAGGGCACTTTGCCTGTGGTTTTGGTGTCCTTGTCTGTCCTGTTTTTGACAGTTGTGAAAAAGGGGACAAGACCTGCACTAGAGTGTTGAGGCTTAGCCAAGGATTAGATGTAAAATATGTTTGGGACTGGCTGATGTAAGACACTTGAGTTGAGGATCTGCAACTAACTGGAACAGTATATGTTAGAGCTGGGAAACATTATTAGGAATGGAGTCTCGGTCTAGGAAAGGTTCAGGGAAGAGGAATGAAGAAAACTTCTGTGCTGAATATGACAAGATAAGAGGGGATCATGGTTGAGGATCAGGTTTTGAGGAGGGAGATAAGAAAAGTAATCTATGTCTTAGAGTCCAGTTTTTCAGGAACCTAGAGGCAGAACTCACATTTCCTCAGAAGATTCTGTTGCTGTCCACAGTTACAAAACTAGTGACAGTATGGAGCTCCTGATATTCACTCAGAGAACTACAACCTACAGCAGTTATCATTTTTTCCATTAGTTCAAATGGCAGAAATCCACAAAACATCTCTAAAAGCTAAAACTGATTTATGAATCACATGGTTGTTAACATTGACTCAAGGAGTTGAATGGCTTTTTTTTTTTCTGAGGTTTTGAGGCGGTTGTTGTTTTCAGATGACTCATTAGAATATGCAGGCTTAAACACAGTGAGGTTTCACAAACACACTCATGAAAACTTGGGTTGCCAGGAACTATGTACACTTTTATTCAGCACAAAATTACATATTGATGCATCACGTTCTAATTAATTTGACCTTTAGTTCCCCTTTTATCTGAGATTCATGGTCTAACAGTCCATTACTCATAAAAAACTTCACATTTCTTCTGCAATCTCAAACTCCTGTTCATTTCAGCCTTCTGTTTTATTTAGTTTCTGAATGGGAGATTACAACATGAAAGTAGAATTATCATTCAACATATGTGATACCAAATGGCAGGGACTCACGCCCAGACCTTCAAGAACTGAGAAAATCTTTCATTTCTGCGAAGAATATAATACAGCTTCTTTACAACACTTTTTACATGAACCTTTTCCCTGTTATAGGTTACCATGATTGCTAAATGATTGTTTTCTTATGATAATATTGAGTTCCTGCATTTCACAGTTCAGCTGTAGGACAGTCAGCTATGAATCGCACAACGAAGTGAAGCTTTTACTGTGAACTTAACACACATTTCTGGGCTATATCATCTTTGACGTAATAGCTCTAATTCCACAGATGGTGTGAAATGTAGGCCAATTAATATTTGATCCTTGCTGGTAATGGTAAAACATTTACTACTACAAGCAATAGATGTACAGGGATATGATTAGATTATTTCTCACTGTCCCTGACAAACCATTGATTAGAAATCTGAGGTTGAGGATATCTACCAGTCAGACAAAGATGACGGCAGTCTAGGAGCTGAGGATCTGCTCACCTCTGTCATAGCTTGCTTAAAACAATCATAATTTTATATGAAAACTTACTAGCAGGTATTAGTAATGGCAGTGAAACACTGAAAAAGAATCTTCAGGAGTGTACTGTGCTTGAGCTATTATTTACTTTGTCCTCCCTTCTGAGTGGGCTGTTAAAATAAATATGTGGTTTTGTTAATCCATTGCAGTAGTTCCTCTGCAGAGAGTAGCTCTCTTATCAGTGCTACTAAACTAATTTTCAGACCTCTGCACTACTGCTAAGCGCATAATAGCTATTGCCCTTACCCACATGTTTCCAGTAGCACTTTGGGACACTTGGAATATAAATGTACTGAATGAAAACTGATACTTAAAATTTAAGATCCTTCAAAGAAAGGAACTACAGGAATGTAAAGCATCATTATTAAGCAATAACAACTGAATTGCAGGCCATTAACCCAGTCAGTCATTAATCCCAGAGAAATCCTCTATGCTGAACTTTTTAGTATTATTATTATAAGTGCAATACAAAGCAAAGAATCAATCCCACAGGTATATTGACTCTTTAGTGGGTGATACTGCTGTTGTTATACTGCCTACTATAATTACTGTGTACGTTAGCTAGTCTGTTCTCCCTGTAACGCTAGCAATATCCAGTAAAGGAGGGAGAGAATGCTTCCTAACTGTTAAATCCAAATATGAGAAATATCTGTTTTAAGCAAAGCTACATGAAATGAGTCTCTCTCTCCCAAAGAGGTAGCTGTTCCCTATGCCTCACAGTCCTTTGTCCCTGCAAGCACCAGGAATACACTTCCTACCTTGGTTTAGAGACAGCAGAGGCCAGTGTCCTTGACAAGATGCTCTGGGCCACAACGTTTCCAGCAGCAGATCTTCACACCTTGAGAAGAGATGGGCCAAAGTGTCATGCACTATGACAGCCATCTTGATAGAGAACTACACCTCTATTTCTGAGTTAGGATTATAAAGCAATAGAGAATGAGGTACAGTAGGCAAGCCCTCATTTTGGAAGAGCTTACAGGCAGAGTTTTTATTGCTAAAGTATAGGCCCACATAGCAGAAAGAAAGGAAAGAGGAGGCAGCTGCAGCACAATTACCTGCTGTGGGTCTTCAGTGAACATCCAGAGATCAGAACACCATGTCTTCACAGCTGCTGTTTTCTGTGCTAGCTGCAGTTGAGCTTGTGTATGCTACAGTCTCACTTGTTATGTAGACATTTCCCTGACTATGCATTTCTTTAAGTCACTCCTTTGTTTTGGGGTATTTCTTTTTTTGCTTCCCCTCCCCATTAAATTTCAATCACAGTCTATCACCTCTGGTTCTTTGGGAAGTAATGGTCTCAAAGGAGATCTTGAAACAAGTTAGTGCAACCTTCTAACTTTTTTGTCAATATTTAAAAATGAGGCAGGCAGAACTCTTTACTTGTTATTTCTCATTTTCATGAAAAGAAGATCAATTTGCAGCCATTCTGCATGTTACAATGACAGCAAGATCTTTTGTATTTCTTCATTGTTTTAATAAAGGGTTTGACAGGACCTGTTTTAGAGTCTCTCTCATTGACAGCAGGGTGTTGGGTCTTTTTCCTTGCAATTTGCTTGACCCAAATATAATTCAACTGAGAAAAGGAATGGGTTTTTCAATGGCAGTCCCCTTATTTGCACATTTTTTAAACTTCAGCGCTGACAGAGGCCCAGAGAGGTTTAGTGAAAAGTTCACATGGTAGGTCGATCACTGGCCAGGGGTCACTGATGCTATCACAAGTCACTGTACTCGCTGCACACATGCAGGGGGTAACTTCCCATAAAGGACAGAAATTGGAAGCTATTCAAAAGGCAATACCATCCACAAAAATTCAGCTGCAGGTATTCAAGTATCTAATTCTTACTATGAAATGCTTGTCTTTTGCCAAAGGAGCTGAAGTTCATGTAGCGATTTGTACTATAATGTAAGAATATTTCAGTAGAAGTAGTTTTACATCCAGGAAAAATCTTGATGCACTGTTTTGAACAATTTCAATTATTCTGTTTAGCGTAATTATAAATGTAGTTATATAACGTTATTTTTTCTTTAAACCCACTTGTAAACAGCAATTTGGTTATAAAATTCTCTTTTGTGAAAACTTAAGGAGTAGGAGTGTCAGCTAACTGTCATGTACTTTTATTTCCTTGATCACTGAAGTTTCTTTATAGATTTTAAGTATATAACTTCTGTGAGATATCAAAGAATCGCCACATTAATCCCAGTAAACTTTATTACTTTTTAAGTTTGACTGACAAGTAAAGCCTTAATTGTTTAAAAACTACCCAAAATTCAATGGCATAGATTATAGAATATGATGATTTATGATGAGCTTGTTGACTATAATAATTGGTGCATTTTCTGCTGAGATTATTGATTTTTCAAGATTGTTCTCAGGAGTCTCATTGAAAACCTTTCAAGGCCAGTGGTGTCAACAGTGATGGGCTACAATGAGTTTCAATTTAATTTATTCCTTTTTGTTTAAATCCCTTGGTACTTTACACTCGAACAGATATGACAGATCTTCTGGCAACATTTATGTGAATATAAGATATATTAAATAATATGTAACATTTCAAACCTCCTTGGAGGAGTTTCCATGGAGACCAAAGGCATCCACTGGAAATTAAAATACAGAGGATCTCAAGTTATGGGATGGAAATATTTGATACAAGGTTTTGAAATCTTGTTTCAGGAGGTAGGAATTCATATGCCTGGTTAATTAGGGCAATATTAATTCTGTATGCATGATCTTGCGAAATATATGGGAAGCAAATCAAAACACTTTTTAAAAGGAATAAAATATTTTTAAAGCTATGTGCTAGAAAGATTAAATTCACCCCTCAATGAGCAAATAATCAGTCTTAACGCAGAGAATTCTGTAAAAAACTGTAAGGAATGAGATCCAGTTTTCACGGGCAGCTCAGACAATATGGAAGAGAAGCACCGTGCTGCAGCTGCATAAACCCCAGCTGAGGTGTGCACAAAGGCAGCTCCCTGCTAGTAAGCCCTGTCTGCTGAATGCGGGTAGATGTATAAGCTCCTTCTTTTGGTCCTTCCTCCATTCTTGTAATTCTATACCTATTACAGAGGAATGCTTTCTATTATGACAGACAACTCTGCTCCAGTTACATATTGCCCCAGCATAAAGCATGCCGAAGTCATGCCCTGGAAAGCCAGGCATGGAGGGTTTTGCCCTGAAATGAACCTACCTTAACAGAAAAAGAAAAACAAACAAAAATACCCCATTGCCTGACATACACGAAATAATGGTATTAACTATTGAGATGAACACACTTTAGGCCCTGGGTTCTTTGTTTAGAATTAATATATTATGCTTAGACTGCTGTGCAGAGAATTGCCTTAAAGTGGGACATAGCTCCCAGGAGGTGATTTCCATTTTGTTGGTTCAATCTGAAGATTGACATGCCCAGTCTAATCTCTGATATTAAGTCTGTGATTGTAGTACTTTAAGTCATATTTAGCTGTCAGAAATTGTGTGTCACCAGCAGTGGAGCTGCTTATATCAATATCTAAATACTTCCAAATTGTTTTGATTAACAAATATAGGATTGCCCAAAAGATGTGAGGAAAGAACCAGAAGAACAAGAAAAAGAGAATGAAAATAAAATGGTTCTTCTGTTGTGAATTAAGAGTCTTCTTGGGGATGGGAGGAAATCTATCTTCTATTTTCTTATCAAGATTAATAGTTATAACAAGTATGATGTCTAATGACTGGTCCACAGTGGAAATACTGTGTAAACATCAGCATGTGATACTATGGTCAGAAGATCAAATAAGGGCAAACTGATAGTGATAATTATAGTAATTTCTTTCATTCTTTGAGAGATAGCTGCAAGAAGGAAAAAAATGCTAATTAAATATAAAAACAGATGGCAAAGAGACCTTTGCAAAGGTCAACATTAGAAAAATCTTAGCTCTGAACTATCTAAGTGGATCAGACACATGTAATTTATCTGAGAGAATTAAAAAGTAAAAATAAAACCTGCTTGATATTCAGAAGATAATGAACAACATTGCTAAAAGGAAGCAAACAGTACTAATGGCAGGAGATGAAAGATCACTCAGTTTGGCCTCTAATTACTGGCTTATTAAATTCTAGGCTGATTCAGAAAGTGGATGTGTGTATAGAAACTGTTTTATGGCTATATAATATTGACAGAATCTATATTTGATTAACTAGGAGAGAAAACATATTTGGCTCTTTCACCTTCTTCAAGTTGCTTTTTAGATTATAAAAGCCTGAACTCAGTTAGAGAGTTCTAGATCAAAGCAGCTAGCCTACTCTTGGTCTCCTTCAGCCAGAGGCCAGAATTTTTGTCTTCTCCAGTCTACATAGACCATCATTCTTCTTAGCATATATTTTTTAAAAATATGTGCTTCCTTCTGAATGGCATTATAAGAAAAAAATGGGAATTTAAGTGAGTTTTTGCAATATCTTCCATCCTTAATGCATTAATTGATTGCTGTTCACTGCTAAGAAAACACTTCCTATTCAATGGCACTGATATTGTGACCTCCATTAAATTTATTTTTTCTTAACTGCATAGCAGTAAATAGAAAGTTTTAGAGAGTTTAAAAGAAATCTTCTGAGGGATATTCAGAAGAAGAAAAAGAAATTTTGATTTGTCAGTGTAATCCTGAGATTTTAAGAAATTCACAGAGCCTTCACGTTGCATTTATATAATATTTTCAAGCTGTTTTCCATTGTTGTGAAGACTGGAAACTTGTACCTTTTCAACCTGTTTTGTTTTTTTTTTTTTTAAAGAAATGAGAGCTGAGTTATATAATAATTTGTCTACAAATGCCACTAGAGGCCATGAGGAAAAAGGAGATGAATATTTCAAAAGTTTTGATAAAGGTATTAGTGTTAGCAACACTACCTTGGTATTTTATATGAAACCAAAATATTTCATAGTAGGAGCTTCAGCAGGCTGCGTGCAAGTGCAGCTGTCTGCTATTTTTCTCTCTTAAAGTTGCTTTCTTTCCTTTTTGATAAGAGTATAAAAACAGTTGCATATGAAATATGTTCAAGTATGTTTCATTGCAAACAGAAGATCAAGCAGCATCTTGTTACTTGATAATCATGAGGGGTTCTTGTTTGTAGTGGTTATATGTCTTCATGAAGAAATGGGCTTTCTCCTTCAAGAAACTTCTCTTGTCCATGAAGCGCTCCCTGAATTTTAAAGAAATGGCGAGCCATGAAAGTGTTGGCCAGATACTGTAAAGAAACATGTATTCTAGATATGTCTGATTTTCTCTGATGTTCCAGATGTCTCATCAGTTACAGGGGAGGGCAGCACAAGGAGAATCTCTGATGTTTTTTATAGTTTGCATGGACTTTCTGTTTAAAATATATTAATTAGCAATTAGTACTAGAAAAGGAGTTGTCATTTGTCTTATTCAAATCTAGCCCTGTAAAGACTTAATTTTAATATTTTTCACATGGTGCTGGTATTCTGGCAGCACCATCTGACATTGATTGCGCTGTTGAGAGGGTGGTTTTGAAAGTCAAATAACATCAAGCATCAGCTTCTTTTATCTCAACATTGGCTTTGGAGAAACAACTGTTTCAGTATCAGACTTCTGTGACTGAATTTGGTCATCCCTTCAGCAGCTTATCTAACTTTGTTTGTTTCAAGTACAAAGGTTTTTTTTATCTGTATGAAAAAAATCAAATTATGATAACTGGAAAAAAGAGGAAGGAGCAATAATTTTTTTCTGATGTATGTTTTTTAAGTAACATGTAGTTTGAGGTGAGGTGAAGGATATATTGTTCTCTTTGTCACAGCTAAACTTTAGAAGAAAAAGCAGTGGTAGAGGAAAGAAAATGGGGGAGTTTTGTTGATTTACTCTCTGTTTTTAAGTAAGAGGTAATTATAGAATTTCTTTTTTTTTTCAGAAAAAATAGAAAAAAAAAAAAAAGAGAGAGAAAGAAAAGGAGATCTACACCTTATTTCATTTATTTGGGAATAATGTAAGTCCAATCCTGCCATAAATTAACATATATGGCCAGTCCCAAAGAGCAATATGCAGACATTTGAACACCTATATGAAATACTTTGTGGTATCAGGGTCTTAAACTTCTGCGTTTCTCTTGATATCGGATACAAGGGTTCAAGGTGAACTTGAAAATTTACATAATACTATTTTTTTGCATTCCTTTATTATAATACATAGTATAATTTTATAGTCTCTAGTATGATAGCTGTTTTTGACATAGACCTATGTTTGTGAAATATGCTTGAAAAAGACTATGGCTCACCTCTATTTAGCAAATATATGGGCAGCAAGGAGAGGATTATTCAAATATCAAAAGGAGAACTTGTTCTTGCCTAGCAAAACATTTGGTAAGTTCAACAGAGGCCTTGTCAGCCTTATTCAGAACAACTGTTCTTACACTGAAGAATGAATGGTTGCACATGACAACATTTGAGATAGTTTACATTTTTAATGGAATAGTTTTCTGTCAAGAAATGCTGCTCTGTTGCATTTGAAGGATTTTGTAGAAACATGTTTATTTCAACATAATACAGAAATAAAATATATTAATTTCAGGTGTATTGAGCTTGAAATACCTTACAGTATTCAAACCACTGTTTCCAAGTCATGAGGTTGGGAAATTGCTATTGCACAGAACAAACCCTTTCTCTCTATCCGGGGACAAAACTTATGTTAACATGTCAGTATTTTCTGCAGATAGTAATTTGGTAGTCAATCAGCTCTACTCAATGTAAAATCCAGACCAGTTCCATTTCCACTGGCAAGGTCTCCCAGGAAATTGGTCTCACTTTCACTGCTATATGCATAAGAGACTTGGAGCTCTGTGCTTTTTTTTTTTTCTGAACTAATAGTGAAGAAGCTGTGCTTATCCTTACACCTCCCCATCACTTGTGCAAGGGAACTGATAGAAGATTCTGACCCTAGCCAATAGACCTCCTTGTGCTGTCAAAGGGGAGTGAAGAGCTGATTCAGGCTGTTGAAATTCTTCTGTTCCTTAACTATGTGTGTTATTCATAGGAAGATAGCGTATTTTCTTCTGTTTTAAGAGAGGCAGGGAGATCCTCCTGGAAAAGAGATGTGAAACTAATACAGTGAACTTTGTGGCAAATACTGTTCTGCCAAACCTAGACAAACATGTTTTAAACTCTATTATGGTAAGCATTGTGATGATAACCATGTCATTGATGCATCTTCCCACCATGAAAAAAGAAAGAAATATGAGTGAAACAAACCTGACGGTGCAACACAATAGCGGGTAAAGGTGGTTGCAGCTAACTACTCCGATAGCAAAAACAGGAGTTTATTTTACTGGAGTTGACATGTGTATAAGGTTACTGGACAACCCATGACGCTATTCAGCCTGGTCACTTGTGTTTTGTTTCTGTGTTGGTTGTACGTCTGTATTGGGAAGATAGGAGTCTTTAGAGGAGACTTTGACAAACAATAATAATAATTTTCTAGATTTTTGTTTTGTCATGTGTTAAAGGATTCTCATGGGAGAACATAAAGTGGAGTCTTTCAAACGAAGGACTTTGAAAATTAGGACAGAATTTTGTGTTTGATGGTGTCAGAGAGAAGACAGTAATGGCAAGCCTGAAGGAACAGATTATATTATACTGGAGACAATCTAAGCAGTTTATCTTGTCAGAACCCTTTTAAATGCTACTGAGAAACAGTTGAAAGGCATCAATATAGAGGAAGACAGGATCAAGGCATGGACAAAAAAGGTGGATACCATTTCTAAATTGTGTAAGGGACTTACATTTTCTGACATTTGTATGAGCTGGGATGATGCATGTATATGGCTTAAGGTGGGACTGGAATTTGCGGAACTAAACCATACCAATTTGTAGCAACAGACTATCTAATGTTCAGTTTTCCTAACAACTAACAATCCGGAACATACAGACACATATTTTTCTATTTCATATATCTGCCCTATGTTTAGCATTTGTCTCTTTCAGTCTCATTTTATGTTCTTCCCCTTTGAAATTCACTGTTTCCACAGTAACTAATGTCATCAGTTCAGGCAACTATAGGTTACTCTGCTGCAAGTGTACAAAGCCAGTTTGTTGAATGGCTTTTAAATATATAAAGTGACCCGTGAACTTCGCATGAAGCTAAAGTGAGAAACATTTTAATGATATTTCTCATACTAATGAAGTATTTTAATACTGAAAAATGACCTTAATGCTAAAGCTAAATATAATTCTGTGTATTGTACAAAAGGTTTTGAGCAACTATGACCATCATGCTGGTACCTTCCAAGACTTTTTAATAAACTGAGAATCAAATCAAGGCTGCGAGAGTAGTTCTTAGTTAAAATAGACTCTAAAGAAAAATCAGTAACTTTTGTTTCTTTATGGATATTCAGTCCTTTCTCTTAGCAAAAATTTGGAAAAGTCCTAGATTTATCTGTTTTTAAAAAGAATGTGTGGCACAGGAATAATCCTGCTGCTAATTTTAAGGCTGTGCATATTATGAAATTGTGTTTTAGGTCATTGTTGAAATACCATCATGACTGCAAAAAGAATAGAAAATTGCTCACTGGCAAATGACATCTAAAGAAAAATCTTTGCATTTAGAGGAAAGAGACTTAGAACATATAAATTATAATTTAATTAATTCCTATGCTTTTATAAATTACTTAAGAGAAAATTTTAGGGTTTCCATCTGAAAATGTTCTTAGTTAAACAAAGCCTGTGCCCTCTTAAGCTTTGAAGGTCAGGAATTTTAAGAGTTTTATAACTTTATCTTATTTTATGGTTGAGATGCACCTCTAGGAAGATGTTTATAGTTAAAAAAAAAAAGTAACACATATCCCACAATAGTCTAATTTCCTGTTGTAGAATATGAGAAGGCTCAGCTTCTGAGATGACAACAAAAAATTTTAGTTTTAATATCTATAAAACAATTTCTGTATCTGAGACACAATTAGAGTCACTTTCTAGAAAAACTGATAATCAGATAAATTTCAATCAATATACTACATTAGCTTAGATTCCAGTTTTAAATAATCAATGGGAATTTCTTACCTTTGTATGTTTTTCCAGTTACAAGTCATCGGGTTTTTTTCTAGTGCAGGTATTTGTTTCTGTTCAGTACTTTTTTTAGATTGTACTCTTCTTTGCAATAATTTCTCAGAAGTATGAAAAAAAAAGTGTTTTCACACAAATTTCATACTTTTTACACTTGTGAAAACATTGATTTTTTCCACTGTTTCAGGAATTGAAATGAATGGGGCTTTTGTTTTAGCTTCCTTTCCTAAGGAAATAAAGCTCATATGACTGTTTCCCCAGCTTCACAAGCCAGATGAAAGAAAGATCTTAAAGGTAATTAAGTTCCTAAAGAATTTTTGGAAAATAATTAGTGATACAAAGGAAGAGATTTCAGTGTAGGTGTCGATCAGGACATAGATACTTACAGGTACCATAGGTAGCTGATGCTGTAGTAGATGTGAGAAAAGGAATCTAGCATAGTGTGGTGGAACTTCATGGGACACAAATTCACACAAAATTTGGCTTAATTACTTTCACGGTCTTCTGAAACTCTCCCTTGTTTCTAAAGCAATGAACCAAATGAACCAAGAGATTTCCCCATATAAATTAGGTAGAACTAGAATTCAAGATAATAGTTAACTAGTTGACTTACTATGAGGTTGTTAGAAGAAAAGGTAAAAGCACAAAATGCTCTGGATTCAGCTAAGAGGTTTTGGGGGGTTTTTTTAATGTTTTGGGGTTTTTTGCAGTTGTAGTGCAGTAAAAAATTCATATTCAAAGGACCTCATTTTTTCCCATTTGATTAAAAAAGCTACACTTCTGTATTGCTGCTTAAAGCAATTGGCCCGTTTCTCTTATTCTCTTTCATCTAGGAAGAGCAGCAACTTCCTTTGGCCTCACCAAAGTGACTTAAGATACAGCCTCCAGCCTTAGGCTCTTGGGAGTTCCTAGATGAAGACTAACCTCTCCTCCATTTGTGCATGAGATCATCTGAGTCATTTAGCTTCCTGACTTTCTCCTCATGTCCTAAAGGCAGGTAATTTCTTGCTCATTTCTCTAAAACTAAAGGCTTTTCCTCTTCCTTCCCTACTTTTATCCCAAAAAATACTCCGACAGTAGAACTTCCACAGAATTTTGCTGCATTCTGATTTTAGGCTGTGGTTTGCTATCCTGTGGACTAACATACCTTCTACAGATTTAGACATTTATGTCTAAAGAAAGACTTTCAGCTACCTTCTGCTTTCTCATTTTAAGTATAGCACAGTTTGTCCACCTTTCTTCCTACCTCTGTTCCTGCCTCTCTGTTTCTTCTTCCCTTCTGCAAAAGGTACATTTTACATGCTACATGAAAGACTTTATTTTGCGTTTGGTCTTAGAGACCTTAAGCGTCTCTGAGTTTAGGAGCCCTGAGTTTACTGGAGCCAGAAATTACCTCCAGCATACAGAACTACCCCAAAGTGCTTATTTTCCAATTTTTTTCACTGTACCTTAAGCTTATTCTCTGACAGTCAAATCCCAGAGCATGGAATGGTACGTGAAGTGAGGATTTTAAAGCACAAACGATTGCTGGGTAAAGAGTGAATAATGGATATGAGATTATTTTGAAAGACGACTTAAATAAAAATAAGCACAACAGTTTCTGGCAGGAAGGATTGGGGGAGAGGGGGAAAGAGTACCTTATCAGGTGTCTTTGAGATGTTCCTGCATGTTAACATTTGTAGATACTGCAACTAATTAGTTCCTCGCTGAAAATGCAATTTCTTCTTATAAGAACCTAGGTAGTGAACATGAAATATTGCTTTTAGTAAATATAATTCTGCACTGGAAGAAAAAAAAAAAACAAACCATTCCTCAAGGACACAACTCAGGACAGTGTTCACAAACTGATCTGAGTTACATGGAAATATTTTTTAAAAAATGGCATACATTTGGTAGTGCTGGTGATCGTTAGCTTTTTATAAACAGTACCAGAAATCAAGTGCCTGCATTGTACTCATTTCCTAGTTACAAATAGTTTTTTAAAAAAGTTACCAAAATAGCAGACAGCATAGAAAGAAAACAAAAATATACAGGCATGAAACTAAACCTGTTCAAATGTGATTTTGTTCTGAAGATTTAAAAAGGAAAAAAGGAATTGAGAGGCAAAAAGTAATTTTTCATATTCTTGCTATTGGGTTATTTCACATCTCTTTTTCTTTGCTCTTTGAATTTTTTGTTTCCTTTTGTTTGAATTATTCGTAATGTGACAACATCAGGTGTTCTGATTGATCAGAAGACTTTAAAATTGCAGAGCCATTTGGAAAAGTGAGTGTTGGTAATAGATACGGGAAAGCAACTTCAACTATTATAGATAACATACATATATTAGCAATAGATTTGGGAAACCCCAGATAATGCTCTACTGTGATGTTGCGAACACAGGATTTTAGATTCCTACTAGATTTTTTAAAAACTTGATTTGAATCCTGATAAAAAGAAACATTGGAATAATCTTCCATTCCAAAATTATTTTCCACAATCAAATCGCAGGCAGGACAGTACACACAGTGTTTTAAGAAAAAAAAATACTATATCTATATAGATATGTAGATATATAAATGGATTATAATTAAAAGAAACTTGTTTATTCCCAAAGTCTAATTATTTTTTATTAGCCATTTTTGTTGCTAAGTGTGTTACCCAACTCAAGAAAATATCTTTCAGCTAAGAGAAACTGAAGGTGTTCTTATGTGATTCCCCAGGCATTGTCAGATACATTTATCAATTATAAAAATGTTATGAATGAAAAAATGGGTTTTAACACAAAAACTGAGTGTCAGGGCAAGAAGTTTGCAGTGCTCAGCTGACAGCTGTGGGGCTGGTTATACAAAACTCTTTGCTGTAAGTAGACCCCTTTATGGACCATTCTTGGTTCCCCGCCTGAAGTAATATTACTATATCTCTGTTGAAATAAGTACTTGTCCTTTAAAATGACCATGGTGCTTAGGCACCTGGGCACAAGGGGATGAGATCTTCCACTTGCTATTCCCTTTATAGTCCTCTCTAAACTGCAGTTCTTGGCACGAGCTTTGGGCTTTGGGCTGTACACAAGAACAGTGCCTCTATGCATTTTATTTTTAAGCTCTTCTTCAACAAGTAAATTTACAGCACCTTCTCAATAGAGATATTAGTTAATGCTCCATTTATCTCTTTCTGAGGTCTCAGAAGATGTCTCCACTGGGGTGTTGAAATGAGACAGGCTGAGGAAAATGATAGTTATTAACAGTCTTTTTCTGAAGGACATGCGACAGCTGTCAGAAGCCATTCTCGCTGAACGGCCGGACTTTTTATTTTTCCTTCTCTGTCCAAGTACTTTCCAAAGTGTTTTGAATTTATGTATCTTGGCATGCTTCCTTGGACACAGCTAGCTATGTTGAATCATAATGTTAATGTGGAAATGGAACTTGCAGTTGTGAAAGATCCTGATCAAGGATAAGCAACAGCGTAAGGTATAAGCATTACAGAGGTGCAGGTTGCAAAACATCCATGAAATGGGCTGCTCAGGTAGTCAAGAAAGCAAAGTCTGATGAACATCAGTTCTTGAAGTGAAGGACATAGGTATAATTTAGCCAGCTGTCATAAGTACTACTAAACATCACTGGGGAAAACTACAATTACCTGAGAGAATACCTTTAACTGTGTTCCTGGGGCACCCATATTGTCATCAGTTAGAAACAAATTCATATGCACAAATATAATTGCGAGTGTGAACTGTGAAAACATGATGACAGTTGCAGATTTTCGATTGTAATTCTGGAACATTTCCCATTCCCTAATCAAAGAAGTTTACTGATCCAGAATTATGTTGAAAACAACCAGTTTTCTGTATTACTTTCCCAGTGTGCTAGAAAAGTTAATGTTTAAACAATTTCAACCCTACTGTAAAAGCTTGTTTTATATTTTGAAATAGAACCTAATTCTGCAGGAGGAGAGTATAATATCTATTAGAATGAATGTAGTGTTCTTGGTGCATGCACTGATGCTATCCCATTGTCATGTTAGCACTATTTCTTTGTCTCATTTATATCAGACGTTATGGGTAGTCTTTGTTTCATTGGTTTCAACTACAAGATCTTTACGGCAGGGACTTTCTTACTCGGTAGAGTGACTAACGATGGTGTTTAATATAGCCTGGCTCTTGAGTACTATCACAATTAGCATGGATTAATAGAACAGTTAGGTTGTGTGGTGAGTGGAATGGTTCCTAGCCTTATCATAGACAAGTTTAATCACTAACATTCCCTCTTTAATCTCCTTTATCACCTCTAAATACCTGTTTCTCAATCTGCTTAATTGCAAAGCAAGAGCAATGATTTTGCCATTTGTTATGATGAGTCTTGATACCTCTTAATGAAATGTGCTAAATGGGAGTTAAATATTATAAATTTATTACTGCAAACTGCAAGGAACATTTGGTTGGATGATATAATAATGTATTTAGTATTACTCTGCATCTATTCAAAGACTCTTTAAAGTAACAGGGAGATCTTTCTATATGTGTGTAGGAATCTTGAAATAACAAATGTTAACATATGTTGAATTACAGTATAGCTACAGTACACACAATTCATCCCTGCCATTCAGTTTTCTTTACCTCCATGAAATTAGAAACATGAATTCATCTGAAGGGCTGAAGGATCTTCAGTATTTAACATCACATTTATATGCTCTTCACCACATGGTGTGATAGAAATTTCAACACTGTGTTTCTCTAGTGAACAACCACTAAGAGGTTCTGTTTATGTACATGATTTTATATTGCTTCCATCCCAACAGTTCTTTCCACCCACTCCCATGTGCACCTGAATTAAAAATATTTCACTTCTCTCTATTTTTGTGGCTTTTATTTGAAGATCACTAGCTAAATCTGAAGGTAAAAGCATCTTCATGTAATCTGTCGTCACTACTACTGGTACTAGTGTCCGTGAATAGTTTCTGGAGAGACCAAGGACTAATAGAGATGCTAAAGAAACTGCCAGTACTTATTTTCTTACACATGCATTTGTGTACACTTGCTAAGTTTTCATAGGTCTGAGAATACTTCTGGGGCATAAGGAATAATATTCCAGTCCAGTTTTATGTCTGAAGAAACCAAAGTGCAATCATAGCTAATGATGCTCCAGATCATTCTGCAGCTAAGGGACAGAACTGGGAATAGTTACCATGAAAGCAGATTGTTTGCTATAAATATACTACCATAGACTTGGCTGTTGCAATAACAAATTCCTTCTAGCAAATCATGTGATAAGATCTTTGAAGGCTGAAGCCCTGTTTTTCACAAGTGACTCATAAATCTGTGCTGCAATTCATGATATGAGGGTTTCAAAATCACTTAGTCATGTGGTGATAGTAATGTAGTGACAAAAACACCAAGCAGAGGCTATCCAGGTCTTTCATACCTATGCCATGCAAGGAGCATCAGTAGACATGCTCAGAGTGTGAGTTACGGACAAGCCTGTGCAAAATGCAGGGAGAGAGAAAATATTATATTACTGAACACCTTGAATATTCACAAACTGATTGGAAGAGCTGTATTCCAGTTCCCCCTTAAATGACTGTTTTGGTAAAACTTGTATAAATGCCTAAATTTGAGAAATCGAACTGTAATATCAATCTAAGAAATTATAGTCAATAAAATAGAAATGGTTATGTGGTACCTGCAAAGTTTAAACAAATGTATTTACCAGAATTGATCAAGTTAATCTTCTCATGGACAATCCTGGGTAGTTGTCACCTTGACGTTTCTTCTTTAGAGCAACGTCTTGACCCTACAGAGTCAATAGGGCTCTTTGGCCCCTTTCTGTTGACATTAGTGCAGCCTAACTACTTCTATTCAAATAAGATACTAAAAGTGTTTCAGAAGAGGACATCCGATCCAATTGTCTCGTGGAATGATTACATTTCCCACAAACTTGCTTTGTCTTCTCTTTTGTATCTTGATTTTATATTGAGTCGCAAGTAAACCAAGATAATGATGTTATCATATTTTGAATTAAATAAAGAAGTTATTTATGTCTGGGCATTATGAATATATTTAAATTAATAAATCAAAACTGCATTTGCCAGACCAATGATAGCTTTTGTTTTAGGGAGGATTTCTGGTCTAATTGTATTAAGAACCTGTATTCACTAATAAAACATAACACTACAAACAGGGATTATCTGGAAAACAGTGGACTGCTCTTGTAACTTAAGTTATCTGCATGTAATTATGAAGAAAATGGTTCGCTATACAGTCATTTCAGTGCTTCAGAATATCAAACCTACAAATCATTACATTTTGTATTCTCCTGCAGAATTTTCATATGAATTCCAGTGCTCTAACTTTGAAAGATATTTTTTGAGACCAGTGCAGCAATGGGAATATTCTGTGACTGGGTCCATAGTTGTTTTCTGGTTTTCAAATGTAATTCACACCACAAATTAAAGGAAATTAATATTACATAACACTGGGTTTTATAGTTAATTTATGTTGGATGCTAATTATAGTACTTAATACACAACTGAGAAGTGCTTAGATAATCTGGCAATGAGGGCATGATAAAAAACAATTCAGTATAAGATGAAATTTATAATTCAGCATGATGTCTTCATTATTATTATTATTAGGCTTTGATATCTAATTCATGATCAGAATTACTTTCCATTCTTTTAGCAACCAGTACTGGAAAGTGCTCTGTGGAACTGCTGTCATTTTGGAAGACATACTGTATTTCTGCAACACCTCTTCGATTAGGGTTTTGACCTATCAGTCCTACTCCAAGGCACTGTTGTAGTATAAATAATCAACAGTTTGTTCAGTCTGGAAAAAGACCTCTCCAAATGCTCATCTGTAGCTGTCTGTTGAATTTTAGCAGCACTGCAGTGCTTTGAGCTGGCAATTCAAACATCTTCATTTAGAAACAAAACACCATACGGTACAATCAACTCACCACAGTAATTTTCTCCACTGCAGTATCATTAAAGAAGTATTCTAGCATAAAGAGGAAACTAAAATATGCTTGGCCAATGAGAAGGCCAACAGCCTTCTGCAGTTGAAGTTATTTTTACTTATTTTGCTACTGTAATGTCTGATTTCTTCACAGTCTTAATACATTCTCCTAACACATCCCTGTCTGCCTTTACATTTTGAGCAGAATCTGAGTTACAGATGCTCATGTTTGGAGAATCAACCATTGCAGACTCTCATCATCATCTCAGAGGGCTGTGTAACTTTCTGATAGCCAGAGGATTGCAATCATTGCTGTGGAGTGTCTTCTTCCTCCATGGCACCATTTTGCTTCTGCAAAATTTCTGTTGTGCTAAGATTCAGACAGGAACCAAGGATTCAGATGGTGTACAAGTAGGTAGAAGATACAGCAGATACTTTTCATTTGGGCTTAAACTTTGATCAAATATAATTTGGTAATTAATTCCATATTAATGCTTTCATTATCTCCTCTGTGCTTTGGACCTTTTCCCTTACAGAACAATCTGAAAGGTGGAAGCAGTTGAAATATTTTTTTTGTGACTTGTTGCTAATATGTTAAGCAATTGGAGGGTGGGGGAATCCTTAAAGCTCATGCTCAGGATTCAGAATATGGATTTTTTTTTCTCTTTGTCTTTTATAAAATGTTACTGAATCACCCCAGAAGAGCCTGTGGAGGGACCTTCTTTATAAATAGGTTGATACAGACCAGCACAACCAACACTGAAATTACTTGGCAAAAGAAACAGCTTTATATAAATAGCTGAGTCCAAAGGTGTTAAGAGTTCTTTGCTTTTTCATCAAGACAGTAAATCAGCTGTAGTCATGAGTGATTGTCCCTTCATAACCCTGTAAGCCAATGTACAAAAAAATGCACAAAACTGATGTAGAGTATTAACAAGCCTTTTTAAAATGTCTCCTACTGATGCAAGAAGACAGTAGCATTAGAAGCAAACAGAATGCTATTTCTACTTTGGGAAGCTCAGCTGAGATTCTGCTGAACAGAAGGTACAGAAAATAGTTTTTGAGAGAACTGCATGCTTTTAAATAGTCTGAAAGCTAAATTATTAGGTCAGTTCTATCAACCTTCACATTAAAACTGCTGTTTATATTTCCTGCCAGACACTGTATAGAAAAAGAGAAAAGGATCAAAGTCGTTCTCGCTGGTGCTAGACTCTGTTGTCCGTGTCATTAATTGTTTCTCAAGACTAAACATGTCACTGCTGCAGTTAGGGTCAAACTAATAGAAAGAGCACAATCTCAGGACTGAAAACCCTTTTTATTTGTTGTTCATTTAGTTTTGGCATCTCCAGAATTGCAGTCACACCAAAAAGTTGAAGATTTGTTATGTTTATTTCTATACAAATCTTATACAGATTTGTATGACTTGGATTTTGCGGTAATGTGTACCCATTCTAAAACCAGTGGAAGACCATTCATTCAAAATAAATATTGTAGATATTGTAGCACGTCATGAGGCAAGGAAAGATAAGAAAATATGTGGGGATAATTTTTCTGTTCTTCCTATGAGTTTGGTGAATTTGTTCCACTTTTCCAGCTTGCAAAAGCTGATATCCCCAAATGGCTATGTTTTTCCATCTCAAGAGCAAAAATCATAGAATTATATAATCATAGAATCCTAGAATGGTTTGCGTTGGAAGGGACCTTAAAGATCATCTAGTTCCAACTCCCCTGCCATGGGTAGGAACACCTTCCACTAGACCAGGTTGCTCAAAGCCCCGACCAGCCTGGCCTTGAACCCTTCCAGGGAGGGGGCAGCCACAGCTTCTCTGGGCAACAAAATAAAGCCTATATTTGCTTTATTGATCTGTCTAAGATTTCAGGTATGGATATACAATGAATTCATTACATCAAACTGATCCCAAGTAAATATCTAATATGTTCTGAGAGTATTTTCCATGAGCTATTGTCTTCTGAAAAAATAACATCCCTTTCATTTCGTGTGAAGAGCTGAACAATAGATGTGTAGTGGCTTTAATGTTTGTGAAAAATAAATTTCTAAATTACAAGCTTCAAGTATGACAAAGCACATCCATATAATCCACCGGCAAGGAAGCTGGCACAACCATGTTGCTTACCTGGCAAATCAAAGAAAGGAGTAATGTATAAGTTTTAAATATTAACTGACATCTACTTAGAAGTAATTAATTATTTGATTCATATAACAAATTGTGGAAGAAATTCAAGTAATCATGAATATGTTTGAGAAAATATGTCTGCTTACAGGAAAAGCTTTTTAATTATGTAAATGATTCTTTGCAGTTATTCACAAAGATATGATCAGAATGTTAGCATCCAATCTTGATTCACAAATCTATGCTTACAGTTCAGCTTTCTTCTGAAATGAGAAACAGATCAAAGATATCAGATTTTATAGTGAATTGTACCTTCTTATACAATTATTCATCTGACTTTAGTAAAGATATAGAAAGGCTGAGCGTCTGTTCTTAATGATAGAAAAATTTCCCAGTAGGTTGAGGGAGACTTGAAATTAAATCTCAAATTTATTTATGAAGCAACACTGCAAGTTACTAAACGCAGGTGTCATTTATGGGAAACAGGAAAATTGATCTAAATGAAAATGTTGGGGCAAATATTTAAAACTACTGAAAATAGTTTCAAGACAGTGTCTGTATAGCTTTGTGTCAAAGATGACAGACTTAATTTAAATAGTTGCTGAAAGGGTGTGTTATTTTACATGCAGATTTGTTGAAATGACCATGAGCCATATTCCAGATGGGTCCTATTTAGTACTGATGTAATCCTAGAGCAAATCACATTTAAATTTAAAATCTGGTTTATGATCTTCAACTTTTGAATTTGGATCTCTACTTGGATTCCTGCGTACTGAAGAAAAACGTGTTACAGATTTCCCAAGCTGATCACCTGTAAATCGGAAATGGTTTTATAGGCCTATCCCTTCCAAGAGACAGGGATAAAAATTGCAGTTAGAGTGAATAATCCTGAATAATTTCTGGGTAAAACTGCTGGGGTTCATTTTTCTCTTCTCACTCCCTTTTAGAAGAAAGGCAGGCAGAAGAGAGGTTCCACAGAGTCTGAAATGATCCATGGATTACAAGTGTAGGGCTCCAAAGTGGCACTTCTAAACAAAGCAGTTAAAAAGTTGACATCTTCTGGGAAGGTATGCCAGCAAGAAGAGCTATCTTCTTCCTTCCTTCTAGACAATAGCTGTCTACAAATCTTACATGAATGCTAAGTATGAAAGGAAACATAGTTATCGTATATGAATAAAAGCATTCGTGCTCTCATGAAGCTCAGCATTGCGGAAGATTTGGAACTGGGCAGACCTAGAATGGAAGTAAACAAAAGCTGTATGGGAGACGTTTAGTCTGTGCTACAGAGAAGATGTGTAATATTCTGAGCAGTACAAGATCTTCCTATGCAGTTATGTTTCTTTCACAAACAGAGCAGACTGATGAAATAGCTACTCTCAGACACAAAAAGTAAGTTCTCTGCCCTTTCAAATAAAAAGCTGCACTGAAAAATTGCTAGATTATTTAATGTAAAATTTCCCCTTTTTATTTTGGTATTCTGGGAACATTTTGGTCATTCATATGTGGCTTACTGGAAGACCATAGATACTGTCTCACACTGTAGATGTTACTTACTCTAGAGGTCTGTGGCGTTGTTCCATTTGTTACAAATATATTTCACTTCTGCTTGGACAGATTTTGATGATGTGAGGAACCTGCGTTACACAGATCTGAGATAAGAACTTCAGATGCATGTTCAAATGTCTAGATTTTTGGGATATTTTGTACTGGGGATTTTAGTCTACCTCATTAAAGATGTATGTCCTAATCCTAGAAGCCTTCAGGCAGATGTATTTTCTTACTCAAGCAGACTATATTAAATTCCAGTAAATGAAAATACCTGTTAAATTTATTCATTTGCCTCACTTCTTTCTAGTGTTCAAGCTCTAGATTACACATATTTGGCTATATATTTGCATAAAATTAGGCATAAATTAACCTGTCAGGTCTTTCGCTTTGATTTTGTTTGTTTGTTTACAGTGGGAACAAGAGGAAAGCAAGGTAGCAATAAAGAGTGAATCCATGTAGTAAGGCAAATACTACAGGAGTAGGGTACCTCCCAACCCCTTACTTCTTAAAAGAAAAGAAATTACATTTTTCTTCAGGCTAAAATGCTTCTTTTTCCATAATACTTAGAACTGAATTGTCTTTTCAAAATATGGAGAAATTATCTTCCCTGTGGTGGTACAGGTGGTGAAAAAACTCCTATTCCAGTTTCTAAAATACTGGATGATAAAATACTTGTAGAATAAGGGTGCAGCATTGCTTAGAAGTACCAAAATCCATAATATCTGGAATACCTCCTTCTCACCAGAAGATAAGTTTCATTTTTTTCACTTTACAAAACTCTCCCTTTCATGAAAGCACCTAAATCAGTGATGTGGCAGAAAAAAACCCCAAACAAACAAATAAACAAAACTAGGTTTAATGAACTGCCATTCCTAAAGAAGGGCTTCGGATACCTCCTGGTTTAGTTCAGTGCTTTGAGAAGCTCAGACGTTTGTCTTATTTATCCAGATTCAGGCAATAGCACTGGAACATAGTTTCTGTTGAAAAATAGTGTGATATTTGAATGTTAGTGGTAAAAGTTTTGTTATTTTTTATTTAGTTAGTGCCCGAGTGGTTAAGTAATAGATGATGAAGAACTATGTATAACAATGGAATGGATATTCACTTCTTGATAATTTTAAAATGCAAGCTTGCAGGACAGTTAGAAGTAGGTGGGATGGTCAATAACGGCCAATATGGTCTCTGTTTTTCCATAACTACATCTCCAAACTTGTTTCTGGATATAGCCTTCAAAATGGTATAGATAAGGGAATGTAAATAATTCCTAGCAAATAGAACAGATACATTTTCTTTCTTAATTGTATATTTAAAATTAATGGATGATAATTCATCCGTGTATGGTAGTTTGAAACTAAAATATTTCCTGGACCGTTTTCTGCTTGTTAGGCATTCACTACAAATGCATTATATATAAAATGGTTGCAGTTCAACCAGATTAATCACAGATATTCTGTTGTGTGAACCGATACGTGTAACTGTTAGAATAATTTAGATTTCTGGCACAAATACTGTCTGTTACTCATTTTAATACCCTCTTTCTGAGAATATTTTCTAAGATCGGCTTAAAATTCCTTCTTTTGGTAACCTTGACTCTGCACTTGAACAGTGCTGCAGGCTTTCCACAGTAGATGGAGTATGGTGGTATGAATAAGGTATTGGCTGAGGGTGGGAAAAGCTAAGTGGGTCACTTCTCTAACCGATGCTCTGCCATTGCAGATGTGCTAGGCAGTGCATTTTTTTTCCAGATGATCCCATCTTTTCTATCCATCATGAGTTAAATCCGTTTCTTAGAATTGCAGAACCTCTCTAGATTCTGACATCCCACTGGTGGGAGATAGAGTGAGGAGGAGAAGTTAGCTGAAGGATTTAGGATTTCCTCACACCTCAAAAAAGCAGAGGGAAAATTTGCCGCTTGTTCACCTGTAGCTTTCTGCCCAAAATTTGCCTCTTGTTCACCTGTAGCTTTCTGCCCACAACTTGGCTGAAGTTGGAATGCTTCCCTTATGGGCTGTCTTTGCTAGTACAATTGTGTATGCATGTTTCTTTTCTTTCTTTTATTATTTTGCCATTGCTTATCTTCTTGCAATGTTATCTTTCTTTCCCTGTTTCCTCTTTAAATTTATGTTTATCTCTTTTTATGAGTATATACTGACCTTCCACTATTGTCTCTTGTCCTCCTTTGCTGATAGAATTAGGTGTTTTCAGGCCTGGAACTAGAAATAGGAAACCGAGTTAGAAAAACTGTTGAGAGGCACAGCTATCCAGTATTTCTGACAGAATTTTTGCACAAGGTAATGCTATTCTAATGAAGAACTACAGTTCTAGAATATCAAAACTCCAGCTCCCTCTGAAACACCTTTTAAAAATTAAATACACATACAGACTAGAAAAAAAGCAGCCTATTCTTGAAAGAGGGAGTGTGCTCTGTGGAGAGCATTGTATACAACAAGGAGCTAACCCAAGGCAACTCCATGTACAGTTTCTGATAGTGCAAATATTTCCCAGAAGCTCATAATTGCTTGGTTCTTTGATAACAAATAAATGAGATACTTAAACATAATTAAAATATTTCACTGTTTCACTAATGAAAATGTTGAAAAATTATTATTAGCAAGTTTCACATTGGAAATGTACAGAATTCAACACTACCTTTCAAGCGGAAAGTATTTCTGTCCATCTCATACAGTAGTTTGCCATCCAAAGTGAAATTACGAACTTTGTCTTAAATGCAGCAACTTAGGAAGTGACTCACTGTTTTATTTCTTCATGTTTAAACAGAAACTTACTGTGTCTGTTATCATTTGACAATCCCTATAGGCATGCACAACTGCCATAAAGAACAAATACGCCTGTGCCCTTACCTGGAGAGTGACAAGGTCTCAGTAGTACATGTCTCAGTGAAGTTGCAGTTGCATTAAAGGTCAGTAACACTCAAGAGGCAAAACTTTTATCTTTGAGGAAATTTGAATCCATCGTTATCTGTTTGGGTCCCTAAACCACACACATCTTTCTCTGTTTTTTTAATGCATTCATTGTTTTCTGTTCCATAAAAGTTTTGGAGAATTCCCACTAAGCAGCTGATGTTGTTGCAAGTAATGTCCCAACTTACTCTAGTTTTTAAAATAAATGGTGTCTGCCAGAACATTTTCTTGTGTCCTTAATAAATAAGGTTGCCTATTCGTAATAAATAAGTGCAGACTCCGACAGATAATGTCTGTTTTGTAACAAAGAAAAGGTCGGTGGATGCACATTTCCTTAGAGAACACTTCCTAACTTCTTGTACATCAGAAATATTTCAGATTTACATTTTCAATATAGATCTGATTTGAGAGAAACCAGATTGCCTCATTAAGGCCTACTTCATCAAGGAATTTGTGAATGTGTCTTTGCATGCAACAGCATAGGGATTATACCAATGAGCTAGTCCAAATCACAAGATCAATTGCTTGCATTTCACGTTCTTTTGCAGAAATGCATGATTTAGACATAATTTCATCTCTTGCATTATAATTATGCCCAAATTGAATATAGGGTCCCGTTCTCAAACTTTTGAAACAAATACAGGTCTTAAATTCCACTGTGCATGTTGCTAAGGACATAATCCATTTCCTACTGAAATCAGCAGAAATCAGCTCAGATTTCCAGTGGAATTGAGGGGGTATCTTTCCATATAATTCAGTGGGAGTCAGATTAATGACAACAGATGTGACTGCAAAGCATTATGTTGCCTTATAGCCATCTGATTCTAGCAGTTCAGTGAATCATTCTATTAAATTACATAAATGATCATGTTGTGATTATGTCTTCATTATTTCTATAAAGGAACCAATCTAGACTGCATTTAGGGTGTTTTAAAGGCTATTATTTGGCCTCATTAATAAGTGTCATTTAGGAGTAATGACCATATTATTTATACTAAAAAACCATGAAATACTCTTTATATAAAGAACTTATGTTCCTCAGGCACATCAGCACAACTTCCAGTTATGCAAATGAATGAGCAACTTCAAAATAAAAATGAGTCACAAGTCTAAAAAAGGGACCATGTGTATGTATAATGCATACAGACACAACATATGATGAAAAGGTGACTTTGATCTTTAAATGATGTAAGTAACTGATCTACCTTGTTTTGTATAGAGGAAACAAATGCTTGGCCATGTACTAATATAAAATTATGGTATATTTTCATATCTATGTACGTTTTGTATGTGTGTGCATTCGCACACGCACATTGTATACATGGTGTCAATGTGCATCTGTATATCATATGCATGTATGTATAACTTTTTTCTAACTGAAGGAAATACACTATGAAGAAAATTTATTGTGAATTGAAAGCTTCAGTCCCAGTTTTTTAAAGTCAGAAAAAGCACAGATAATAATTTTTGTCTAAATTAGTTGCCTAACTCTCCTTGAAAATGATAGAGATTTAAGCATCTAATATATTTTGAAAAGTTGTCTGGAATATTTTGTTCTGCATCTGCTGTAAACTAATGGCCACTTAAAATTACCTCTCCTGGTTTAGGGTGTATGAAATGTTATATATGCGCTTTCTCTTGCAAGTTGGGTTATTACTCAAAGAAAAGTTATTTAATGTTTATGCTCTCCCTGATATTGTCACTGTTGTTGAGATGACCTCAATTTGACTTGAGGGTTCAGGAGTGGTCTCTGTTGCCTCATTCCATACCAGGATGTCCATCTGCATAACACTGTTCACTGGAGGAGACGTGTTTTCCTCTCATGAATCCTGTGGTACCAGATCTCAAACCTAACTCAAGTATCTTCTAGGATGAAGGCTGTTATCTTATGCTCAGGAACCGGGTAGCTGATAAATTCTCTATTCTGTAAGGGAGTGGTATCCCTTGATCTTACAAATCATAGTGAATTTTAACCAAGTTAAGGTAAAAAAAAAAAAAAACAAACAAAGTAAAGCTTTCACTTACAGTGGCTAACATAAAAAACACAGCTTGAAGTGCAGAATTATTAAAGTTACGGTGACATCATGAAGGAAACCTATGCTTAATGTGATGTTACCTGCAGGTCTGTCTGCCTCAGTCTGAAGCTGACTTGCGTGGCACTGCTGGTAGGGTGTTCTGTTTTCCTCTATGGCACCCATCTCAGGCTCTCTCCCCTTCCCAATGGCTTGTGCACATTTCAGTGTGGTATGTCTTGTCTAGTATTTTTTGTGCTTTCACAGTCCTTGCTGATACAGACACCTCAAAGGTATAAGTGCATGTAGCCTATTAGTGCTTCTTGGCTGAAACTGGAGATGATGATAAGCAAAGGGGTTTGGATAACTGCAGATACAAAGTGGTTTATCTCCAATATCTGACAAGAGATGCTGTAATACTTGTATCCAACGATACTTTGGTACTGAGTAAATTTGTGAGTCATCTACCAATACAAGGAACTACCAAGTGATAGTCTGACAAAGTGCGATAGAATAATCAGACCAGCAGCTAAGCAAAAATGATTGCAATGAAAGAGTTTAGAGAACGTGGTTTGGTCTGCAGCTCTAATATGCTTTGGGCAGCTGGAAGCCTAGAAATTGCAACTTCCAGGGTACCACATGATAGAGTGTGAGGAAAGGCTGTGCTTGCATTGAACATCCACATGATGCCTAGCCAGAAGACTAATTTTTATTTTTTTTAAAAAGAATTAAAGTGCAAGAACTGGACAGGAGGAAAAAGTCCTAAAGAAACTGCTATTCCTTCTAACAAGCTTACTATTTTGGAATAGCCAGTTACTCAAGTCTCTGGAGACTGTCTTAAATAAATAGATGCAATGTCTAGTCATTAATTACCTGCCTAGTTTCAAACCAAACTGAGCAATGTTCTAATACACATTATAGGATTCTGGTTTTAATTGAAAACAAACATGAGTAAACAATGAAACCACATGTTTATCAAGTGCCTATTTCCTGGCAATCAAGAGATACGGTAATTGCAGTAATACAAGGGCTGTTTATCAAGATGCTTCATTGTTGAGTGTTTAACTACACCTCCCTCCAGTCCTTGTTCCCATAAAACACCAGCAGTGCTGGCAACAGTGGGAAAATGACCCTCCTGAGGCCAGCAAGTTAGGGCAACAGTGGTAAAAATGTCCCTCTTGAGGCCTGCAAGTCAGTCTGTTTCAGAAGGCCTTATTGAATGAGAGGTGATTGGAAAAATGCTGCAGACTGGTCTCGGGGAAGTGGTTTCAGACACTGAAAAACAGTAGCAGGAGCACACAAGCATTTTATATATGTTAATAAACACAGATCAAATACCTCCTAATAAGCAAAATTCTATTTAAAGCTCCCCAAAGGACTTACAGCCATATTTTGATACACACATTCAGGTGTAAGCCACAGTATTGAGAAGGATCCTATGGTGGAAGTTTCAGGACGATAGTCCTAGTCAAATATGGCAAAGCTTGCCAAGATGCACTGGATGGTGCTTTTACAGGTAGATAGCTATAGCTTTTTTAAAGCTTGGATATTTCAATACAGGAGTTGAAACTCTCCAGAATCTTTTTCTGAATGCACCACTGCAGAGACATTTGCTGAAAGAAGCCAAATAAATAGACTGATAAAAGGAAAACAGGCTTGATTACAGAGAAATGCACTTTAATAACATTAGTGTGTCAGAAGAAATCAGTGTGCATTAAGCTATGGCAGAACTTCTGCTGGGTCTTCACTAAGATCCTGTTCCTTTAAGAATTAGAACCTGTGTTAGTTAGAAGGTTGTATCATTTATCATCTCTTACATAGATAGCTATGCTGCTATAAATGTACCCTATGTTGGTATGCTCATCACTGTGCATGAAAAATGTAATAATTATGCTGGTATGAAATGTTCTTTTAGTGGTTTAATGACGTTCAGGAATAATCATTGATCTGCTATTGCTTTAAAAATTAAAAAAAAAATCATTGACTTAATAAATATAATTCCACCAGGAAACATTTCCACTCTAAACTAGACAACACCTAGTTATCCCCCTGTTCCCTTCCTCCACCTATACACTTTAAAATATCTAAAATCTCTGTTTCCTGAAAATTTCTAATTAATTTATTTACATTCTAAATATGGAACAGCATCTGTTCCTTTTATTTCTTCTCCCTTCTCAAAAAAATGCATTTGGTTTGCAACCAGAGAATTAAATCTGCTTTTACCTTTACAAGTATCACTCATGAGATCTTTTGATGTCAAACCAGTGTCTTTCATACATGACTGATTGGAAAGCTAAAAAATTGATTGAATTTTTAAATTTCTTAACCAATCCTATGTTAATTCTTTTTCATTTGTCAAATAATTGCACAGATCAGGTGTTCAACTGATATAAACCCATAGCATTCCATTCGTCTTCCATGTGTCTCCATTGTTTTATATCTAATGAAGATTTAGTCCTGCTGTTCTAGAAGAACAAAAGCTAATCTGATTCTGTTTGTTAACCTGCTTGAGTATGCAGGAGAAGTACTGATGATATTAGCAGAAATGAGCACACCTTGGGAATAGCAGTTTTTACTTAATTACTGCTATACGACCATCTGGGGAAACTCAGTTGGTTTTTAATATACTTCTAAAAGTTCTGCGCATGTAAGGAATGCTTAGGTATTTGGTAACATAGTGCAAATAGTAGGTTATATAATGTGAAGGAATAAATATACCAACACCAAAGCACACAAAAATAGATATAAACCAGTCTACCAGAACAAACATTATGACACCAACACAGTGGGGTACCAAATACTTTGTACCCAATGGAGAACAGTTAAATGAATGAGTAACAACTTCACAGAATAAAGTGAGATAATACTCTAAGTTACAGTCAGTTACCAACTGGCCATTGTTTCTGCCTGAGAGTTGTTTTTGTTAGGATTTCTACAATTTCCATAGACTGTCTTATAAAATATTCTTGCTTGGATAATATTTTTTGCAAAGATCCACATTTTCCTAAACCATGTTTACTTACTCTGTGTCCTGGGCAGATCAACTCTACATGGGGCTTGTTGAGTTCATCCAAGTTTCTTGGGAATACTATGTACAGTGGCAATTTTTCAGGACATTTAGACATCCAGAAGCTTGCCAAAAGTAGCCTCCCATCTAGCAGTAGCTCTTACAAAGCTGGGGATGTATATCTGGGTGCCTGCATGATCTACAGGACCCGCAAAAATAGAAGTCACCTTTAAATAGAATGAATCTTTTTCTTGTTACCATGGCCAACTTGCATAATCTTTAATGTGCTATTCAGACAAGGGAGTCCTACTTTTCCATGGGCAAATGGATGAACAGCTTCTGTATCAGAGTAACACGAACTGAATTGCAGTGTCTTTATTGTGCAATTACTCTTTAATGCCTCCTAAGTCCAACATGACATATATGTTAACAGAGGAGAAGTCCGTATTTACAGGTATCTATGTTAATTCCTAAAGCTTCTCAGCATGTACATTTTATATAAATATCTATTACTACTACTACCATTATTATTACCTTTATCCTTTTCACTGGTTTTCTGAAACTTGGGGGAAAATAAATTTCTCAGATTGAAGCACAGTCAGTAGCAGTTCATTTTAGTGACAGACCTATTTTTCAATTTTCTAATACCCCGTTGTCTTTCTCCTAGCATCTTCATCAAAGCATTTATTTGTATTTTATTTTCATTTAAGTCCCAGTCTTCGAAAAGATGAATCAGCAACTTGCTACAACTGTATTAAGAAAAACGAAGTTATTATTCCCTTTCCTACATTCCCTACAAAATTTTGTGAAATATTTTTATGACCAGGATTGATGAAATTCAAAAGCAATTTTCCTTGTGGTCTTTCATGTGAAGAACCATGATCTGTCTCTGTTGATAAAGAAGTTAAATGAATTGAATGTAAAGCAGGCTCAGCCCTGGCCATGATTTATTGTAATTGTTTTCAAACATCCTGATTTAAGATTACTTGCCTGAGAGCAATGCAATATAAATGGCATTACTTTATTTTTGCATAGTAAGTTCACTTTATCTTATGACTATCTGAATGAGCTAGATATGGTTTTATACGATCAGCTGAAATATAAGTGCTTAGGCGAAAGACCATAAACATGAGGAAACATCTAGTGTTAGGAGCAGAGCTATACTGAGGTCAGAGAGTTTCCATTACCATGCCAGACGTCTCACTCTGGATGGCTTTTGTTGTGTGTAAAAAAAATTGTAATATTTTTTGTTTCTTTGTTTTGCATAATGTAACCAGGATTTTTAAAAGATTTCATGAAACAAGGCGTAAATTGAACAGATTAATTTCTGGGGCAGAACGTGAATAATAAGTAGCTTTTAAAGTGACTTAAAAGTAATTTAAAAATTATGTTCTGCAGAGCCTATTAGAAAAGGTTTTAGTGGAGACAGCTAGATTATCTCTAGTTTGAGACTCTGACACTATATCTTGGAAAGCTATAAATTCATGAGGCATATTTACTGTATCAGACCTACTTAGAATGAATCTGCCACCTGTCAGTAATGCCGGCTTCTCCAAGGCTCCATCAGCACAGGGGCAAGGAAAATCAGTGTCACTGTCCACTGTTCTTTCAGAGTAGTTGCAGATGCATCCTGGGACACAACTCCCACGGTTAGTTGTTCCTTAACTCAAATGTTCTGACATATATTCAGATGAATTGGAGTGAATAGGTCCACTAATCCAATGGAATAAGTCCACTGGAATACAGACATAAATTCTTCACTTTCTATTCTTCTTGAATTATCTAAGGTATCTAATCATAGGATTCCATTCATGGATAGTCCTTGCCAGACTCTGGCTCATACAAAAGAGAATACAAACAGAGACAAAATTTAGTACTTTTCAATTAATATTGTGTTGATTTTGCCTGCAAAACAAATGAACAAATTAATCTGGAATTTGTTAAGACATAACAGTATATGGAACAATAAAATGTCCATCTTCTAAAAGAACTGTGGTCCACCTTGTAGAAGGGAATCCTAACATGGTACTTTATTGTGTCAGTGGCTAACAGATGTAGTTTCCTTGTTAATCAGTACAATTATTTTCAGTATAAAAATGTACTGAACCCACTGGAAAAAAAATCTATCTAAGTTCCCATAAACCTCTTTTGACTGGATTCTGTTATCTTTCCAATATTTCAATAAGCACAAATATTAGCAAGGTGAATTTAGTAATGTCCCTCCTGCCAGCCCACTCTAATCAGTAGACAGAACTGATCAATTAACACATTAACCAGGAAAATTGTCTTTTGTAATGATGATATTTACCAACTTTCACTACAGCCTGTTAATAGTTCCTTGTCAGATACAAGAGTTTCTTTCATGATAATGGGTACCTAAGAAATTCTTGGGTGCCAATTCTTCAGTCTTCTCTGTGTAGGTAAGTGTAAGGGCAGAATCTCTTTTATTTGAGCCTTTTGAAAGAAGAAATTGCAGGATTGGCAATAACGTTGTATGCAGATTTTGTGCTCTCATAGCACAAGCCCTATGGTACTTTTAGATATAAGCAGAGGTATTCAGAACTCTCTTTCTTGTTGGCAGTTTCACCGCTGGCGTTTTAAAATACATTTTAAGAATGTTACTACTTTGACAAATCAGATATTTCAGATGATGTTTTAAAGCAGTGTTAGAAGGATTCTTCATAAAGAAAACTAGCAACAGAGTTTCTTGCCTACTTTTACATTCTGAAGTTTGCGATCAGTTATGGTATCTGAAAAGTTGTCTTCAAACCAGGACTGTTTGGGGGTTTCATTGATCAGAGGACTGAGTAACGTGTTTCACATTCATTATTGCCATCAAGAAAATGTTTTCTTGCAATATTTTACAACACAAAATTAAGTCAGGGACAGTTAACAGTGCCAAGTTTATTAGTTGACTATATGGAAAAACCAAAGTTACAGCTATGTCAGAATTGTTAATAGAGTTACATACACCTCCATGCATCTGGTGCAGGTAAAAACTGGCAGAATGAATAATTGAGATTTGTCTACCATAAAAGTTCAGTATGTTTAAATTGCTGACTCTTCATTTTCCTGCACAAATCACATTTCATCTTAGCTGATGTAATTTGTCATTAAAGAAAAAAGAAAAGAAACATGAAGAACAAAATAGACATGATATATATCTGCTATTCTAGGTCTGGCCCATTCAGAGCACTGAAAGAATTAGTATTGCTGTTTTGAGCAGAATGCCACCCTTGACTTTTTGAAAAAACGATAAAGATTAACAGAATCAGGGCCTCAGAAAAAATGCATTTGTAATATGTTGAACCACTTTTTGAATTATTTTTTTCTTAGTTACAGTATGAAACAGTACTAATCTTGTTTATTCTTATTGACTGCGGTTTATTTATGACTTAAATGCTTGGGTGCTGTTTATTTCCATCTGTCTGTAAGCACTTTGTACATCTTAAGCACTTAATACATCTTAAAATTTACATCCCTGCCTTTTCAAAGTATAAACCAGAAGAGGAGACTGTTCTCTGTGAATTTAACTAAGCCAGTAGTTCACACTGAATTAGTTCTTGAGCTGGCATTCATGGTTTTTTACATATATTCAACAGGGAACATTCTGAGGATGAATTTGTTGGAGAGTAATAAATGTGTTTATTTACTTGTTGCAATATGCCCTACTGACTCTGAAAGTCTTCTAAAACTTTGCATATCTTTATTTTTGTTATTGCTGAAATCCTAATAATTACTTTCATCAATTCTTAGAAGTTACAAGAACAGGGTCTATTTAAGAGTCTCGCTCACTGTGCTCTTTTAAACTGGGCACTTCAAAACTATTACTTGGCTTTGTTAAGCTTGGGGCTAGTTTTTTTTTCTTATTATTTCCATTACTCCTTATTTTTAAATAACTATTTCTACTACTTGCTAGTGTTACTGTCATGGATGGTTAAGTCACCCAAGTATGATTTTGCTCCTGGAAGAGCTTTCTGACATTTGCAGGTTGGAATGTTGAACTGGTTTTGATGCTGTGTGTGTTCTGAAAAGCAATCACAAGAAGAGTATTTGCCAAATGGTGTGCTGAAACCACAAATCTTAAAGCACCTTGTGTCCATGAGAACTTGCCAAAACCTTTCTGATTAATCTAATTTGCTGAAGCATTTTTTTCCCTGTTATTTCAGCAAATATTTACCTCCTTACAGAAATTCCTCTGATATTCTTGCATGGTTGTTTGGGATCACTATGAAAGTTTGAATCTATTTCCCTTTTTGTCTCTTTGCAAATGCTGCAGAGTAAGCAGGCACTTAGATATGTTCTGAGGTTTTGAGAGGTTTTCTCTGTTTCTGCAGGTTTTGTAAGGCTTGCTCTTCAGGTCATGTATAAACAGGTTTCAGGTTCAGTTTTGCACTAGCAGAGGAGCTGAATTCCTGATTCAGCATGGTTCCATACTCACTGAGTGGTGGTACCCTGAAAACTGATAATAAAGAGTTTCCATTTACAATAGTGGTACCTAGTAAGATGTTGTTAATTGTTGGTTTACATTTGCTTCTGAGAAAACTTGCTTATCTCCTGTTCTCACCTTAAAAAAGAACAATCTGGGTGATGAAATGAAATTACCTACCAACACCTAGCTCTTCCATGGAATAAGCTGATTAGCATTGTAATTGATTGCTTGAATTCTCTTGAACACTTTAGCATACTGAGGCACACATTCTGTACACAGTTTGGCACAGGTATGGGGTTAGCATTCTTACTAGTGTGTGAACTGTTTTCGGTTCTCTGGGTGTTGTATTTCCATTGCATAATGTGCCCCCACTACTGTGAGGGCTTAATTTCATAGTGATACTTCTCTGAAATACTTGTAACAGTGCATAAAGCATTGTTTATTAGTATCATGGTATCATGAGAATAATTGAATGAATAACATGGCAGTGTCTTTCTTACTCTCCTTTGGCACTACACATTCACAGGGAATTTTTGAAAATTGATTGTTATGAACCATGAGTGACATAACAGCCAGCCAAATTCCTTTTAATATTTCACTTTAGATTTTGGAAAACAAATAAAAACTCCATATTGTGACATAATCTACAGTAAGTATCAGAAGTCGTCCTTCAAAAAATCAAAAAAAATACCACCTTGGTTTTTTCCTACAAACCTTCAAAAAATAATTTTTTTAAGGGGAGAATAATTTTTAAAATCAGGACTTCCTGATTTGGCCAGACTATCTCAGAAGACCTCAGCATTGCAGTGCTCTTCTTTTATTAACAAAATCTGAACACTTATGAAAATCCTACTCTGAAATGGGCAAAGAGCTACTTCAGAATGTGACTCCACGTGTACGTCTGACATGAAAATCTACCTTTGATTCCACAGAACTATCCTATCTTTGAAGGTATTTTATTAAACTATACATATAATTACAACTATACATGCAACTAAAAGTCTTCAATAAGCATTCATTAATATTATTGCCTACTTTTGTATTGTCTTTCTCTGATAGCAGGAGAGATTCTTTATGTTGTTTTTATAATCTTTATGTTGTGTAGTCTTTCTTGCTGAAATAAAGGACAGCTGTGCATTTGATCTGTGTGGCATAGCTTCAGGATGTATAAAATAATGGGTATATGTATTATAGCATTACGAGAATAAAGCTAGTATTAGAGCTATGTGGATGCTGTTCGCTTACTCATTGAAAAAAATTTTTTTACAACTAACTTTGTGTCTGTGTGTGCATACATACAAATTCCCATGGCCTAATTACTGCCCAATTAAAAAGAATGGAATTTTGAGAGATTAAGCTCCTTGGTACAGTAGCCAGCATGTGAGATGTTGAGTGCTCTGACTACATTAATGGTAAGACCAATCTTTGAAATGAGATCACAGTCAAAAACATTAGTGCTTTGATATTTTTACTAGGTCGTTCAGTAGTTTGCAGGTTTCATCCCTAAAGTCATAAAATTCTTTTCTGAGTTTCTTCTTGCCAGGACATAGTTTTGTCTTAATTGCAGGCTGGGATCTCTACCCTCTTACTTTAACAGTTTCAATTGGGACATAACTTTGAGATTAATTTTATGTCAAGACTTTTAATCTTTTTCAATGTGGTCAGCCCCCAAGTAAAAAAGCCCAGTGCTGCTAAGTAGCAAAACATCACAATGAGAGAACAATTTCAGTATTTTGGGGTCTTTCAAAATATGTTTAACATGTATTGTGGAAAGATACTTCGCAGCACCTTCTCTGACTTTAGCAAATTATTAGTTACATCTTTGAAAGTGTTGGAGAGAGTTGTGGTACTGTGATGTTGTATGGTTTCTCAAAGACATACAAATGGCAGAACTCAGTTTCCATATTGCAACAGTTTTGCAGATGAGACTTTTCTTGTCTTTGTGCTGGATGCGTAAGTCATCCATGATGTAGATTCATGCTTTTTCTTAATCCATACAAAAAAGAAACACCAAGTTCTGTGGGCTAAGCACTAAAGAGGAAAGCCTCCCCAGACAATTCCCCAAGAATATTATAATTACCTGCAAACTGTAACAGCTCAGAGAGGGTGTCCCTTAGGTTTGAAATGGCTCATTTGGTAGTTTTCTAAGTCTTTATGTCCTAAGGAATTTGAAGAGTTCACAGACTTATAAACTGCCAGGATGCAACTGATGCCACAATTTTGTACAATTCATAGCAAGCCCATGCTTGGATACGGCAGCAAGTCAAAGAGATAGAAGAATCTGGTAGTGTTTATTATTTGTATTACAGGAGTGCCTAGAGGCTCTAATTGGGAATGGCAACCTTTCTGCAAGAGGCTGTGTATATCTACATGAAGCTAATCTCTGCTTGAAAAAGCATACAGTATGAGGCGATAAATAAAATAAAGAAAGGTAAATAGAGATTTAAAGGGTTAGGAACAGGGAAACAATAAGTACATGTGCTTGTATAGGAACTCTATGCAGTTACTGGTTTTTTTCCCCTAAAATCGTAATTATAGCAAAGCATTATGCTGTGGAAAAAAAAAAAAAAAAACTGTTTCTGAACCAACATGCTTGGAAGAAATAACTAAATTCCTCATTCTGCTGCAGTCTCCCTGTTAGACTTTGGAAGACAGAGAATTTGAATTGGAGTGGGAAGAAAATATATATAAATAAGCCATAAGAAGTAAAAATGACTTTCAGAATGTCATATTCTTCCAGAGTCAGATAGTAAAGAATTACAGAAATTTGATGTAGTTGCTTATGAGTAATGTCTATTTAATTTTAAATCAGTCTTCAATAGATGAATCAAAAAGAATGGTACACGATGGGATCAGAAAAACTGGATTTGAAAATGAAATTCCACATGCTGTGAGAGAAGTTATAGGCAAAAAAAAGAAATTAAAAATAACAATGACTATAAGACCAATAATATGACATTAATTAAAAGTGTGCTGAGTTAAAATTAAATTTATTCAATATGAATTTTCTGAGTTTATGCAATTCCCATTTTAAGAAAAAGAGTTCTGTACCTCCCATAATAATGATTTCTACAGACTGGAAGAAGAGTTCTCAAAATAAAATATATAGTGAGATCAGATGACAGGGTGAAGGGATAGAGAAATTGTCTCCTGAGACTAAAGCAGACAGAAAGTAGTCATTTACAGAGAAAGGGTGATATAATATATAATGAAAATCTGGTAGAATCAATAGGAATCTTTGATTTCAAAGCATGCTTTTATAATTGCTTTCATGGGGAGGTGAGTGTGTACATATGTATGAATGTATCGATCTATCTACACAGTATAGGTAAAATTAAAAAATATCACCCTAGTTGATAAAAATAACTGTTGGGAATATCTGCCAAGCAGACAAATGTTTCTGCTGAAGAGGCCAAAAATATTTCTCCACAACAGTTTCTGCTGGGAGGAATAATGAGGTATGGTATATAAACGGAAAATCATGGCACTCATGTCATAGAAACTTTATTCTTATTTCAAGGATGCCTAAGGAATTCCAAAGAGAAATATAACTTTGGAAACCCATGAAGAATGTTAGAAAAAAAAACCCCACAAACTTCATTGCACTCTGTAGCATAGAATTAAACACATGATTCTTGACATAGTTATGCCCATAGATGTGGGAAGCTGTCATTTCTACCATTGACTTCATAAAGTAGACCTTTGTGGAATAATGTAAGTGGTTTGCCCTTGTATCTGAGAGAGAGACCGAGGCTCTAGATGCCTAAAGTTTACACTTCCTTAATAATCAGAATAGATAACTAGTTGCATTTATGTGCAGCTGCCTGACTTTGAAAATCAGACCTCTTCAAAAAGCAATGCCATTCCTAAACCATCTAGCTGGTATTAGTGGAATGAAGGATGAATCAAAGTGGAAGTGTGTGGTTTTTAAGTCAAGTATGGTGATTTGCAGTTCACATTTTGCAACAGACTGGCACAAGGATTTTATCTTTACCTGCTACCCCGAGTCAGAATTTACATTATAATTTATTTACTACTTAGTTTAGGTACTGTGAAGTAAGAGCCCACGGTGAAATAATAATCATGCCTTGAACATGTATGGGTTTTTTCCCTCTTTAATAGTGAAGCAATACTCTTTTTAATATGTATTTTCCCAATAGCTTTACTCAAGGGATGCTACAGGTATTTCACCAAGCCAATAACAGTACTAAGAGGCTATTTCATAGACACTCCCTTCCTTGTCTCTTCTTCAGTCCCTAAGAACAGATAACCAGTCATGTGGTAGTACGGAATGGGAGTTTGTTACATATCCCCTTCCAGTGTCCTTCAAAGAGTATCATCCACTCCCAAGCTACTCCAGAATGAGTACAATTTATAAACTCATTGCTGCAACCTTAGACATTCAGTATAGTTTTGAGCAGTAAAAATTCAATGAGTTCACCTGAAATCTTCTGTTCTCATAGTAATGTGTGGAAAAATGTGTATTGCTGTGAAGGATTACCCCCCTGCACTTGTATTACCTTGTGGAGATGTATCATTGCTTACCTGAGGGATCAGGAAGCTCATGTTAGACTGTTGGATGGACTTTGGGGGTTTGTTTATTGATGGAAATTAATGCACAATAAGGTAATACACTGCAAATTCATACAATACTTTACTGTGTGCTATCTTCCAAACTGCAGAAAATCTTTGGATTCTATTTTGGTCCTAACTCACGAGGTTCAGAGATTAATTTTTCCCACCAATTGCACACGTGACCGATTTGATCTCTACTGAAGACAGCTGTCACACTCCTTTGGGTTTTGGCATGCAGATGTCATAGGTGATGGTATAGATCAATTTGGTACTTAGTCTGATCCAAGAATGAGTTTCTATCTGTGAGTGACCTCTGTGAGCCGAAACACTCTCTGATCATTTCCCCAAATTTCTCGGTTACTGTGACAGAGAATGACATTCTTATCTTCCCACGACTTGGCTTTTCAGTGTGGAGTTGGGTCATTTTTCCTTCTCTGGCTAGATTATGCTAATAAATTTTCTAAACATGGCCCTCACTGTGACCATCTGCACCCTGGAGGCACTCTGAGTTGTTGCACAATAGTGGTCTATTATGAAGAGGCTGCAGAAAAATCACATTGGAGTGTTTTGGCTAAAGCTGAAAACTAATGCTGGTTTCCTGGTTTATTTATGCTCTTTCATTTCAGGATGAGGATTAGTTTGCATTTGCCTCTTACTTCAGCTGTACATGCAGATAGTTTTCATAGCATATCGAACACACAGTGCAACAACTTGGTGTGTGTCTTACCCACAGCTTCACAGCAGTAGTAGCTCTTTTTGTGGGATCCCATCATTATTGTACTTCCATAAATATGTCAGCCACAACCATCATGGTCTGGTCAATGTTTCCTAAATTTCAAAGCAGAAAAAGGCGATTTTTGTGTAGTGGTTCTTTCCTTATGGGAATGTTGCAAATGGAAGTGAGGAGATGTCTGTCAATGTCTCTTGTACTAGCACACTGTTATACACAGAAGAACAGAGTGGAAACATTTGTTTGAACTTTCTTTGCCCCTGGCATTTGAGCAACAAGTGCCTGGTCCTCTCACATTACAAAGGGCAAGGCATCATACTCTGTGATGGTCCTCTGGGTAACAAAAAGTGAAATGACTCATCAGAAGGGTATACAAAATGCACTATGCCAGAGCTCAGAGAAATGAAAACATGATGATACTTTAGATACACATACACTACATAACATACCATTATCTAAACCACATAATAAAGGGTGAGGATATTACAACCTTCCTCTCCAGCCACAGTCTTCTACATCTCCAGTTAAATGAATAACCACTTGATTTGAAAGCCATTGGATTAGCCATTCAGATTATCCATTGCACTGAATGAAAACTACTGGCATTTAGACACATCTAGTAACAGGCAGTAGTACTACCTTAAGTTCTACCAAATACATTGCAGACATCATATATCATTAATAGCATTTCTTTCTATAATATTTCCCTTTTGAAGGATACTACATTGATGTACTGACTCTGTAAAACAGTTCTGGATATCAGAAATAAGAGTGACCCATTAGGTCATCTAAATCCACTACTCTGCTGATGCAGGTTTTGTACCAGGATCACTTCATACATCACCGAACTGCAGCCACTTTGGTGGTTGTTAGGCAATTAATCTGCCATACACCTGCCCATCATATCGCTTCTATAAAAGGGCAAATTGAAGTATGGGAAAAGCAGTATGCCCTTGAAAATTACCTTTAACCTTGACAGTCAGATAACCCACTAAGGGAAAACACTTTATAATTGCTTTCATACACTTTGCAAGAGCTGAGAATCTGGCCAAGAGAATTTAGGGGGTTATAGGATAATCAGAGGTCATTTATACTAGAAGAAAACAAAAAAGAAAGTTCTTCCTACAACATGAGTGTGTTTTGGCTTGTTCCCTTCTAGACTAACACATTCATTTTTGAGTCCAAAAAGGAATTGCTAAACTTGATACAAGCTGTTTAATGAACACACGCTGAAGTTATTAATTTCTGAATTATCTGTGTGCATTCACAATAGGCAACAGCAAAATTTGTTTGATAATATTTATATATATTGCAAAATATTATAAGAAATTATGGAATATTCTACAAATATCCATTATTATGAAACATTATTATAGGCAATATGAGGATTTTTCATTGAAACGGATTGAAACCTGGCTGAACAGCCAGGCCCAGAGCATGGTGATAAGTGGAACAAACTCTAGTTGGAGGTCAGTAACTAGCAGTGTAACCAGGGGTCAATATTGGGTTCAGTCCTGTTTAAAATCTTCATTAATAGTCTGGATGATGAAGCAGGGTGGGCCCTCACAAAGTTTGTAGATGACATAAAACTGGGAGGACTGGCTGATACACCAAAAGGTCATGCTGCCATCCAGAGAGACCTCAATCAACCTGAGAAATAAGCTGACAGGAACCTTGTGGAGTTCAACAAGGGGAAATGCAAAGTCCTACACCTAGGGAGGAACAATCCCATGTATCAATATGTGCTGGAGGCCACCCAGATGGAAGGCAGCTTTGCAGAAAAGGATCTGGGCGTCCTGGTGGGCATCAAGTTGAACATAAGCCACAATGTGCTCCTGACACAAAGAAGGCCAATTAGGAAAAGCACTGCCGGCAGATCAAGGGAGGTGATCCTTCTCCTTTATTCAGCACTGGTGAGGTCAGCCCTGGAGTACTGTGTCTAGTTCTGGGCTCCTTAGTACAAAAGAGACATGGACATAGTCTAACAAAGATTATTAAGGGACTGGAGTATCTCTCCTTTGAGGAAAACTCTTGAGAAATCTGGGACTGTTTAGCCTAGAGAAAAGGAAGCTCAAGAGAGATCTTATCAATGTATATAAGTATCTAAAAGGATGGTGCAAAGAGGATGGAGCCAGGCTCTCTTCAGTGGTGCCAAGTGACAAGACAAGAGGCCGTGGGCACAAACTGAAAAATAGGATGTTCCCTCAGGAAACACTTTTTTACTGTGAGGGTGACTGAGCCCTAGAACAGGTTGCCCAGAGAGGTTATGTAGCTTCACACCTTGGCAATATTCGAAAGCTGTCTGGATATAGTTCTGGGCAACCTGGTTTAGGTGGTCCTGTTTGAGCAGTGGGGGGTTGGACAAGATGACATCCAGAGGTCCCTTCCAACCTCAACCATTTCCTGTTTCTATGAACACCAAACGCTTGTTAAAGAGAGTCAAAGAGCTTAGTCAGAATCCCACAGCAGAGGATAGTGGAGAGCATACTGACCCAGGCGTCACTTAGAAGACTAATCTGCTTACTTCAGAAAAAGGCTGTGCCTCCTAAGTACAGACCATACAAAAATACTTCTGCATTTAAAAAACTCAGGGAATTGTATGCTTTTGCAAGACAGTGTGGCACTGAATCTTGTTTGTCCTCTCTCCCTGTTCCTTTTGCTTTCTTCACTACCTGATAGAGGAGTCAAGGTAGATACTACATGTGCTTACTCAAAAGCCTAAGCACTGCCATGAAACAAGGGTGCTGCAACTTTTTTCTCTTGCTTAGCTGTAGCACAGAAACCTTCAGCTTGTTAATGCTTTTGTGTAAATTCTAGCATACTATTATCAGATCTGCAGAAGTATGTGGACATAGTGAGACCAGACAAACCAAGCCAGAGAAAGCAAACATTTGATTGAATGAGGACTAGGACCTTCTGCTGTGATTTTCCTTCTTGGACATAGCAGTTGCTTATTTTTAAAACTAATTAGAGAAGAGATAACCAGAGCCATAGCATTGCACTGAATATAAGAAATAATGGTTCTTTGAATAAAAAATATACTATTGTATTTTTTATATGTAAATCTGTTTTACTGCCACACTCTTAAAAAAATAGTTCTTGAAATGGATAATTTTTTTCTATTTCACAGACTGTATGTTTGATTTTTTTTTATTTTAATGACAGAATATTAAAAGACTGTATATGGTATAATATTGTATAAAACTCTCAAGGGAATGTTTTTAATTTATGCAACACGCTTTTGATCTGCATGTCATCATTGTCCATTTGTCTGGGATTTCTAGACATCTGCAGTCCTCTCAGAACTAGCTGCTGCTCTGAGTACACTACTGATAATTCAGGAATCCGGGGAAATGACCAAAGGCTTCTAATTCCATCTGGCAACATTTCTGGACAGAAAAGTAGAGTGTGTTAGAAGCCCATATATATGGTAGACCTAATATTCCTAAATGAATTGTAGAAGAAGTTAAAGAAAAAGTGATTTTGGAGATTATTAGTCACTGTTCCTTAAAAATCTGCATTTTCTGTCAGGCCTTAAAAACCACATTTTTGAAAATTTGCTAGTGTAGATAACAGATGAAAACAGAACACAGGTTATTGTCTATCTAACTTGAACTTGCTCTTTACTAATACAATATGAATCCCAATGGGGAATTAAGAATGCATTTCATTAAAACATTATCACTTCAGAATTCTGAGATAAGATATTCTCTATTATTCAGTAATAGGAAACATAATCTCCATGCCATAATTTATTGATATATTTTCTTCACTTTAAAACCACGAATAAATCTTTTGCAATTTTGATGTTATTTACTGATAAATGCCAGGAACTTCTAAAAAATTATTTCTGATGAAGGAAGGTTTTCATGGGGAAGAAATTGTGTGGAAAACCAGTAGTATGTTAAGGGTGACATAACTTCATTTTTATTTTTTACATTTCTGTTTAATAATGGTGGTGATTTTGTTAAATTGTATACAAATACTGTCTAAAATGTTGCTCTAAAGTGACCAGATTAATCTCTTAATCTAACTTGTCTTAACTTGATATAATTGAATTTGTTATGTTATTTGCAAATAACATTCATCTTCAATCAGAATAGAATGAACGCTTCATGTCTGCTGAACGTGAAAACAAAAAATCAGGAAGACATTCTCATTTTAATGCAATAAAAGGCAGATGAATAGGCAGATTTGGGCAGGCTGTGGACCATTTTGCTGATACTGTTTTATAGATTAGGAGTAGAAACAAGTGGTTAAAACTGGCAACCACTGGAGTTCTGATAGGAAAGATGAGCAACAGAGGATCAGGAACTGGAGCCTCCTGAGCAATTTTCAGGGTAACATTTCTGTGGCATTTTCCTTGAGCAGGAACTTAAAATCAGTTCTTGAAGTGAGAGGAGTGGAAGAGAGGTTGTGAGCTTATGTCTGTTAAAGGTAGTTTTACAAAAAAAAAAAAAAACAAACATGGGAAGTCAATGGTAGCATTTCATTTCTATGAACAAGGTCTCTATTCCCTACTTTTCAGTGAGTTTGCTACTTAGGAGGACGTGAGATCCAGAAGGTGTCATCTCTCATAAAGATAAGGTAACCCTGACACATCTGATCTGTGGTGTTTTGGATATAGAATTCATAGTTAGGGCTTTTACATGCCTCCCTCCTCACAGTGCTTGCAGTTATTCGCTTATTGCAGGTCTCTGCACAAGCTTCTCAGTTCCTGAAGGTTTTGCAGACACACCCATTTCCCACTGAAATTTACACTACACTAATGTTCAGAATTTTATAAATGGAGGTGTGGAGCTGCTCTGCATCTTTGTCTTCCTCAAGTGTCAAACCCCATCTTGGTAACATAGTGTGGTGTCTTTCCAATGCTTTTCCATTACTCATTGTAGAAAAAACAAAAAAATTATGAATCCTTGACCCAGGTCCTCCCTCTCCCCTCCATTCTTATGTTTACCTCTAGCAATGAATTCCTAAATGTTTCCCTGATAGCAGTCCTAACTAATTAATGTATCTAGAGATCACGTTCTCTTCCTCAAATAATGTGAAAAGAGTTTTGACAGGAGACTTTCTATTCCTTAGATCATAATAACATTCTCACACAACTGCTTTTTGATGCCACAGTGAGAGTCATGAACTGTCAGTTAATAAATATGAATTAAATTAATGAATTCATATTGTCAGGAACAGTTGCAAGGGGCATGGGCAATAAGATCAGAAAAACTTATGGAAACCATGAGAAAAAGTGTTTTGAAATCAGACATAGATATAACTATGCCCACACTCCAGAGTTTATGGAAAAAACCTAATTCTGTATCTTGTGTTAGTGAAAACATTGACTCTGGTATCATGTTAGATAGAGTTGCTGGTAGTAAGAGTGGGTATGTCTCATGAAGACTCATCAGAATGCAAGAGGTAGTCACCACAAGATACATTGCAACTGTAGAAAATTTCAGTGATTTTAATGTTTTCCAGGTGTATTGCTCGGCTTAGACTCCTAGTTTTGAGGTATGTCAGTGCTTTGTGCCTCTTCATTTTCTACTGCAATCACATTTCAGGGAGATCTGATGTTGGTTCTTCTTGAGCTACACATAGCTTTTAAAGATCACATCACCTCTAGGTTAAATGGATTGTATTTCTCTATGCTTCTGACAACATATTATTTTTGCACTGAGAAGTACAAGCTGACACACTTGATCTAAACACAATGTAATCCTTTGATTTCATAAAACTTGAACTTTAGTAGAAGAAAGTACCAACATGATACCTTGTGGAATTGCGGTCAAGAGGGGAAATTGCAAAAAATAATTTTGTGTAGCTTGGGTCTTTGACTGATCATGGCAGTCCATTGTATAGTGTGCTGTTTGTCTTGACCTCATAGCACTCCTGATCTTCCATCAAGGCTGAAAACTTGCCTGTTTCCAGGTATACCATAATACTACATTTAGCAAGTTGGCTCCAAACCCAGGTGGGAGGTAGGAGTAGTTATGCATGAAATGGGAGGCTTCATGATATGGGAGCTTGTGTCAGGCTAATAGAGTGGTGGTGGAGCAACTGCACTAAAACTCACACAGCAACAAAAAGGAATTAGTTAGCATCTAAAAAATGCTGCATGTCCAAAATAGCACCTCATATAAGTGCAGTTTTATAAGTATGGCTGGAGAAACTCCCCTAACACAGCAGTATTAAAACAGCTATAATTGAACCAGTCAGAGAAATCTGAATAGAAAACAAGAGTTTGGGCTTCTCCATCTGTTGACTTTTGTGTTTCCAGTCTCTAACCTGTACTCTGTGTCCCTTAGCTGAATAGACCTTCTGATGAGTTCAATACAAAAATAAGATCAATGACCATAGCACCTGTCCCTTAGAATATTGTGTTTGCCATGCTTTAAGATGGAAATGTATTTTAGGTGTTGTTTTTGCACCTGAACCGAGTGCTGGATTTCATCATAACTGAAATACAGTTCTCTTTGACTCTTGGTTTGAATTCTGCTGCTAGTACTTCCCATGGAGGAAATTGAACTGTGATCACTAGATCTAATCACTTTTAAACTCTGGGTTTAAAAATTCAAGTCTATGTAGGGCTCCCAATCTTTCTCCACGTTATTGTATTTAATATGTCCTTTCTCTTTTTATTTTTTTTTTCCTCCCTTTCCTGATTTCATTAGTGTGGCAGTAGTCATAGTGCTTTTTGTTAATACTGTGTAGGGTTAGAGACTGTGCACTTTCTGAAAGAGAAGGAAATTCTCCATAACTGAGCCCTGCCTCTCTTAACAAGGTGCTCTTAGGGCACCTTTTCCACAGATGCAGAAAGGTGCTTGGCTTTTATAGACTCATCTGAGGAGACTTAGAGAATCAATAAGATTCTTCAAGGCCAGTCTGAAAGAGTGCACAGAGGAAAAAGCTTGTCAACCACCACAGAAAGGTGGACAGGGAATACTAGAGTATGAAAATAGATTTTGATGGGCCTAAGAAAGATCAGGGGCTCATAAATTTTAAGGATTCTGGGTGAGGTTTTGCTGTCTCCTGAAGATCAAAGCGAAGCAGACGAATACATGAAAGGTTGTCTCAGGCCTTTCCAGAGGATGCCACGAAACAGCACCTATTTACTTCTACCAAAAACCATCAAAACAAATGTGGTTGGTACTTGTCACTGAGCTAACCCCAGAATCACTGATGTGATGAGTCCACAGCAGAATGAGCAAATTTTCAGAGTTTGTAAATAGCGTGTGACCAGTTAATAATGAAAATATTTGTTAATATAAAGAACAAAAAACCCCACTCTGAATAACTTATTATTGTTTTCCTTATTCACTTGTCTTATTCAATAAGGCCTTGCTTGCTATTTCCATATTATGATATTTGAGTGACTGGAACAGGAGCATAAACATATTAATGGAATGGCAAGATATGGAAAATAACACAGTGAGAGCATGGTGACAGATTATTGTCAGTTTAAAGTGATCTGGACAAGTAGTATTTTTTTATAGTTGCTCTATAATATTCTGATGTCCCATTCTGTGCTTAAGTACAAACTTATGTCAAGCCTACACAATGTCCTACTGAACTCAGTTTGTTATGGTCAGGCTCATGAATTGCAAGTGTTATGGAATTTTATACTGTTGTTGTGACTTCTGCAGTGAGATAAGAGTGCAAGCATGATTCCTGGGAGCTGGAATCTGCAAGAGAACAGATAGCATTGTGATTTTTCCCCAAAAGCGTTGATTACAGATGTCTTCAGTCACATCTGCCCGAATTTCACAGGAAGAATTGTCCTAATATAAGTGCCCTTCGTGATGTGCTGTGATGTCTTCCCTGGGAAGTATATTTGGTGATTGTACCACATGCCTCTTTCCCTCTTTATCTGTAATGAATCAATAATCCAGCAGGATGCTAGTGGCCATCCTACTGGTCTGAATGTCATCTCTCAAGTGAGATACGAATTCTGGATTACTTAAAGAATTTGTATCCCCTTTTGTAAAAGAGGGAGAGCTGAATGTATGGTTCTAGGTAATCATATTCCGTCTTCCAAATTTTCATGCTCTTCCCTTCTTACTTAAACTTCACAGGGTATTGAGATTTTTTGCTAAACTCTTCTGATTTTTGTTACAGATATGGCAAAGCAGCTGCAGTGCTGCTTTCTGTAGGCAAGTGCATTTCATTAGTAACAGAATGACCCAAATAGATCCACTAGCTGTCACACAAGAGACTGAAGTTTCTTTCACTAGTGATTAAGAAGCTCTGCGTGCACCTTCATCTAAGACTTATAGTCTTTTAATCTAAAGAGTTTAAAAATATATTCCACAAAAACGTGTTCTTTAATAACAGGTTTATAACAACCTGTAGAAAATGTGAGATCTTTAAGCAATCACTGAAACTTTTATAACTTACAAAAATTATTTTACAAATTAAAAACACAGAACATTCTCCTTCCACTTTTGTTGTTTGACAGTGCTGAAAATCAATTGCTTTCAATAATTTCTAATTTACACTTAAAAGCCATTAAACCTCCCTTGTGATTCAAAACATTTTTTCCAAAAAATGTTACCTCGTAGGATGTTATAAATGTGTTGTCTCTACACAGCCAGCCTGTTGTTCAAGTATACATCTACTAGATGCTTGTGTGGGCCTTACTGCTGAAGTATCCAAGTACAGATATCAATGAGTTTTTTTCTCCAAACACCTATACAGGTGTTAGATTTATCATAGAGTGGAAAGGCAAGGTCAAGAAAGCTAAACAGGAGGTCTGCAGCAAATGAAGAAATGCATCAAAATGTCCCAGTGTCCAGTCTTATCCTCTACATACCAGATAGCCTTGCTCTAAATAAATATGTGTTTTCTTTGTTGCAAGGTACAATTATATTATCTAAAGACTGACAAGGTGGTTCAAAGAGCACCCACTTGGTGATTGGAGAGTACTAACTCAAAACATATTAGAGTAGTAACATAACTGTTATTCAAAACATATTTGAGTAGTAACCCAAAACATATCAGAACTAGTTTTTAAGGAAGTTAAGCATTTGAACCTCTTGCCTGTATTTCAAGAATTACCAGCACAGAGCACTGAATGTATTTGCCTTCTGGTGAGTTGAAGTGATATTGTTTGTATATGCAGAATTTAACGATCGCATATCATTCAAACTAGAATATGATTTAAAAAGGACATGGAGTCAACATATGTGCAGAGATGTGGATGGTGACAAAGAATCCTTGGTAGAATAGCTACTAAATACTAAATATAGGGAAGACCAACAAATTATGTTAATAAACTGCTGATGAGCATCCTGGCATCAGAAACCCTACAGAAAAATACTGCTTCCCATCTAACACACTGGAATCTGATACTGTATGACACAAAACGTAGCCTCTAAGGAATACTGCACTCTAAATATATTCTTGACACCAATGCACAACTACTTCAATCTGTAAATATCGTTGCTTCTTTTTTTCTGTGCTAGAGGACATCATTGTGCTTGAATGGGAATTGAAGTAATTTCTGATGTTTCAATTCATGGATGCATCTGATATCTTTTTTGATACTATGATCTAGGCTTTTATTGGTTATTGTTCATAGTAGTTTCATATTTGCATTTTGTATTTTCACTTGGAACAATCAAAACCAGTAAGAAAAATCTTGCATTTGAATCTCATTTCCTCTTCTCACCTATTAATATTCATGTTTCATGCCATGCACAAACATTAAAGAGAAAATCCTCTTGGCTCTGTGCAGTGAGACTTAGAGAAAGATCGAGGAAGATTCACTTCATGGCGTTCTGCTTGGGTCATACAGAAGAGCAAAGTTAAGAATGCAGTAGCATAGCTTTTTGGCAAGTCTGTTCTAAATTGTGTCAAATGCTATTCCAATACAAAATGCCTCAATATTGCTGTTGCTAATTAAAGAAAGGTTGGTTGCTGACAATCTTGCTGATCAAGGGGAAAACCAGACAGGACTGCAAGGAGTGAAGGAGCTATTTAGGGAGTTCCATGCTTAGGAAAATAATGCTGGCACTTCGATAATGCAGGAGCCAGTGCCTGCACAAAGGCTGGAGGGAGGAGGAGGGAGCAGGCCAGGAGGGGGTGGAAGGAATGGCCAAAGGGACTAGCCAGTTTGCTGCAGCTCAGAGCTGCAGTCACTGAGTTGGCTGAAGCATCTGCATTGCACAGATGTGTGGGCAGGAGAAGAGTTTTATATAACTCTTTTACCTTTTCTTCCGTCTTCCCCAGTAATCATCTGTTGTCCATTTAAAGAGTTAATTATGCAGGTTTATATTTGAATAGAAACTGTTGGTGGTTTCTTTTTAATGCAGAAGTATTTTGTCCTCTGGGGAGTTCCTCTGCCTAGACTTACAGGAGAAGGTCTAGGCAGATCCACTGCAAAGCTCTGCCTGCTTCAAAGCCTTATCAAAGAGATTTCACAGATCTGGTGAGTGAAGCAGTATCAGTGAACTCTCTTGGGTATATTACCATGGAGGTTTCATCTTTGTTTCTGGTCTAAATATCTGGTTTCTGGCCTGAATATGTTAATGATTAAGATGGCAGTTATCTGTCAGAACACCTGTATTAAGGACAGAGGTATTAACTTTCTTAAGGTCTCTGATGTTGTATTTGAATAGCAGAAACTTGGACAAAATCTTTGTGAGGAGACTGAAGCTTTCCTTGGTCTGCCCTTGCTGAATATGTTTCCATTCTGTTCTTATTCAACATGATGCCTGCTACTATTACTTCATTTAAATCCTTTTCACCAAATTCTGTTAGTTTCATCAACCCTGACAAAGCCAAGGTGAAGTGCAAGCATTTTTTTGACATCCTATTTTAAACAATTTCCTCTTCATCATCTTTTCTGTCTTATTCACATGGTTTCTTTTTCCGAGATGCACACTCTTGTGAGCCAGTCCTTGTATAATACTTAATATAACCAATAGTTACACTAAGTATTGTGCTTAATCTTAGGGTCTGTTTCTTCTGAAAGTGTGTTCATTTTATGTAGAATTTTCTGACAGTGAAAGGAAGTGACAACTTTTTTTTCTCCTTATTATCTGCTCCCTCTAGTGTGCCCATAGCCTTCCTTATTTTGTGCTTTGTGAGTTTGTGTGTGGTGCATGCTGAACATCATTATGTTAGGCAATGCAGAAAATAGTGCAGTTCCCTAAAAGTACAAAAGCAGAATGTTCATATAGGGAAATCTGAATAGCTTGAAAAATCAGGACAACCATTTAGTCATTGTTATAGATTAATAGCAGATAAACTCTCAGCTTGCATACATAAAGATCCACAATAAAGGGCTATAATTCACATGCTGGACTTTTAGTTGACTTGGTAAAATCAACCTTTTCCTTGCAGCTTTACTGATGGCATTTGAAAAAAAAAATGGGAGACTAGGCATTTCTTATTACGTATTGCCCCCTACAGATAAACTTGAATATGACAATAAACTGAGTATAGAAGGAGAGAATATGTGACTGTACTGCATACCATCACAAGTTCAATTTTTATTGATTTAAAAGTTAGCTTCTGAGGCTGAGAAATCATGTTGCCTATGTTAATGAGGTTTTAGCTTAATTGTTTATTTTTAAATTCAGCCGTGGTCATATAAAAAACAAAAATCGAAAACAAAGAAAAGCAAGGAAACAATACATCAGTCTGTACTGATATTCAGTCTAGCAATGGCAAGACATCTTGAATGCTGTCATTTTTCTTGAAGCCTTTTCCTGCACTGCAAATAGAAAATATTAAATCATCTTTTCAGCTCCTCATGAAATGTATGCAAACCAATATCCATCAACATTTTATTCTAACATAAAGGAGAGTTAAAAATAAATAAATATAACTTGTTTGACAGGAAAAAATATCATGCAGAGAGAAACTTATTTATCATTGAAACACCTTTAAGAACTGATGTTCTATATTCATATTGTATGAATATAGAAGAGTAAATTAAGCATGAGAATGTAGGCATGCACAGACTCTCACATACACAGAAAAGCACTTTTTTTTAAACCTCCAATTACAAAGGAAACTAGCACAATAACAGCGGAAAGTAATGATCTCATAATGGAATAAGCATATATCATATGATTTTTCATTAATTGTTCGGCATGAAATACTGTACTGAGGAGAAAACTCTGCAAAGATTAATTGTAACTTGCTTTTCTAAATGCATAATGTGGTAAACGTGGTTTCGCAGGATGATCACAATGTTCATTAAAATATGAATGCTCATTCTATTTCAATTTGCATTAGTGGTTCTGCAATTAGGTAACTGGTCCTGCAAAAACCTTCCATGGGTCTGTACATTTTGGGTTCACTCATAGGGTGTTAGGAGACATCTTAAGAGACTAGAAATTTTGTCTGCCCTCCAGGGAGCTGCGCCCTGGCTGTGGCCTTGAGCTGCACTCCAGGGTGTGACAGAAATTCCTCAAATGGGGAGGAATTTTAATTCCATGGGAGTGTGCTAAAATGTGATGACATTACCCATGTCAGTATGCCTTTATTCAGTAGCCAGCTGCAGCTGTGAAGATATGTCCTTCTGAACCAAGAATCCAGGATGGCAAAATTGTCTAATAAGCAAGACGAGATTTCCTGTGCTGTTATTTGACAAGTCCAATCCAGAATATCTCATAACAGCCTCACAGGCAGCCAGCTGCCAGGAAAGCTCAGGAAGTCAACTCTCTGCTCACTGACTACAGATCGCTTAGTCATTACATGATGCTCCTTACCTTATGGCTTTAGTACAACAGCAAATACCTCTTGTTATTGAAGGCTTATAAGTGATATTTTGCAGAACTGACACATTTTTTTTCCTGTATTTACAAGATATATTTCTTATAATAACAAATTATTATCACAACATAAATTAGTATAACCGTTTAGGATTTCTTCACTGTTCTTTAGATTTTTGTAACAAACATCATTTTGTCAAAGCAGTAGGTTTTTGCAGAAATGTACTTTTTTAAACAGTATTTTCACTGAGGATGCTTCTTAGATCCAAAGTGTAATGCATTTATCAAGAGGAAAAGCTTACACTGCCCAGGAGTTTTGCTCTTTGTTGGAGACACCTGCATAGGATGTAAAAGACCCAAATTAGGATCCCTGCTCTGCTTTGAGCACCTTTGGTCAACCACCTCTGAACTGATCCAACTACTTGTCTGAGGAAAAAATTATGAAGGCAGTAGAAAATGATTCTCAGGTCTTTCTGTATCCAAGATAAATTTACTCATTAAAGCTTCACCACAGAGTAACATTTTCTGGATTGAGAGAACCTGGAAACCAGACATACCCACAGGAATATACCAGACAGTTCTACTAAAATCTTCAAAAAGCTTTTATAAAGGCATTTGAGGAAGGAGACCTGCTGTGCAAGGAAAAGCTGTTCTGGTCTGGGCAATATTAATATTCAAACAACGTTTCAGAAGCATTTGTCCAGCTTCTCAAAATGCTTCAGACTCAATTAAAAAACTCCTCTTCAGGGGTATTCTTTCAGTGTTGCAATTTCTTCGTTGGACATCTGGTTAGGAAAATGTACAGTTAAGTCTGTTGCCTTCAAAGGAGGCTTTTTCCCCAGCTACTTCGTTTCTTTCCCTGACTGTAGTGTGACATTTTTATCATGATAATAAAATTGTGTTTAAGTATATATACATGTACATAGTGCACATGTACACACACACATATACTGTATGTATATAATATTTATATACATTATATAACTTTATATAATCTATACTATAACTGCATATATAGACCTATATAAAATCTCACTGCTTGACATGCTAAAAGGCCAAATTTGTGGAATTTTTTAGCGTATTTCTTATCATATGGCATTATTTCATTTCACATCTCTATATAAGAATGGGTTTTATTTGATATTCAGATTATTGTAACTTAAGAATGTAATGTTGGATGTTGCTCAGTATTTATCTGATACCCTTAGCTAATATCCTGAAATAGATGGGGAGTGGTAGCGAGAGTTCTATTGGACCCAAACTCTTTTCATGTGATTTTCTGGTAATCAGAAGAATAATAGCGAGCTCAAATACAGCTATAATTTTAAAAAATACTGAACTGCTGGGAATAGAAGATAATAAGATATTCCTAAAAAGCCATCCATTTTAGGTGAGTTGTTTGGAGTGATATTTTCTTTTTTGTTCATTCTTCATTTAAGCATAATTTTTAATTTATCTGATATTCATGGCATGATTATCATGAGATAATATTAGCTTGCATATTTACAGCAATTTATTATAATTACCTATGCACCGACTCAGTATTTTGAATCAGTACTTGGAAAAATAATTTCTGTGTCTGCTTTCATATTACGTCCTTTTGCTTTCATTCTCAAAAAGATACTGTGGTATCTAACAAACAGCATATCTTTTAAATCACAACTATGTAAATAAACAATAACATGCAATGACAAATCCTCTGTCTCTCTCTCACCCAGTTTCTTAACCTTGACTTTAATATTTTTAGTGAGAAAGACAAGATTTTTAGCAACAACTTTTCTTAGCCATTTTAACATTGTTAACATTTCTAATAATCAAGAAAATATTTAGAAACCAAAAACTACTTGTATTATCTATTTTCTCTTTAGACATAGTATATTTTCTTCACAGAGAACATTAGTATGGTTTTATATGCTAGCTTCACAAGTTATGCTAGTGTAAATAATAACCATAATCAAAAATGCGGCACTGTGCAGCTAGAGAGGACTCTAAATTTTGGGCCTAACATTGACTGCATGTGGCAAGAAGAGCTGGAGATAGTGTGTAAGTGCCTGAGTTAAACGCTCAGCTAACGTTAGAAAACAGTACCATCTCCTTTAGTTTAAGAGAACACATACAGTAAGTTCTGTGGTTGTGGAGACAGAGTGGATAAGATAGCCCATGTAAGCATACTTGGCTCCATTGAATGTGATTTCATTTTCCAAGGGTCAACTGCAACTTCTTGAGCTGTTTATATGATTTGATGAGTTCTTCAGAGAAAGTCATAGGTAGAGAGGAACACTAGAAACCTCGCTACTAGATTATTCTCTTAAATTATCCCAAATAAGTTACTCATCCTAATAATGGCTACAGGTTTTGGCATAATTTATGTTCCTGTATAACTAATAGAAATTTTATTCTGGGAACACATTAAGCTACTTTAGGCTTTATTTATTCGACATTCCAATTTTAAGTAGTCATTATCTTTATACAGTGTTCTGTGAAGGCCCAAAGAAAGTAGCGTTTTCTATGAGCTAAAAGTTTGATGGAATAACATCAAAGAATTGCTTGCTTCTATCTTGTTTCTATATTAATAGATTACACCACCTATTTATGAGACTTTTATCTCGCAGTGGAGCGAGTTTTGCGTGATTATGCCAATGTCACTGTCGAACAGATAATATTGCATCACAGAAATTGCTCTATAAGCTACAGTAGTTAAGGGAAATTATCAGCTTCCCTTAAGAGCCCTTGGCAGTTTGGAGGATGAGGACCCAGAAAACCATGTGAAATAACTGCATATATGAAATACCTGCAAATATCAAGTGTCTCTGCTGTATTATAAGGGCTATTCAAATAGGAAAAACTGAGAGCATCAAATCACAGGTGAGACCATAAAAGGAGAAGAGTTAATAGCTATTTTTGAAAATCCCACCCTTAAAGCAATATACAATCATAAGAACTCTGTTTGTCTACATTAGAGCCCTATTTATGCAGTCTCCTGTTCATGGAAATTGCTGTATGCACATGATTTCCTGCCTGGAATGTGTTGAAGAGAGTCTGACAAATAACGATTGCTGAAATACAACAAGGGGGAGTTAACAAAAAGTGGAAACCTTGTAAGTGAGGAGGCAAGAAACACTGCCTCTACTTCTCTTTAACGGAGGCAACAGTCTTCTGAGGCCCTGTCCCCCGGATTATCTGCAGTAACTGCTAAATAGAATCACTCTGGTCCTATTTACCTTTTTTCGTAACATCCAGGAGATTTCACAGGCTGCAAATAGCATAAATGATCAGGCAGCATGACATATGATAAATATGACAGACACAACATTATGCTGGCAAACATTAAAATATTTTGAATTTGTTTAATCTGGTAATTTTTGGTGCCTGTGAAAGAATTAGACTCTTAGACAATAAGATGGCATGCTTATATTTAGAATGAGTATTCTGTATGGCTGATGTTAATGGTTCCATTTAGTGATTCAGAAAGGAAAATTTTCTCTGACATAAAGTAAAATTGTGTTGCAGAAATGATCATGCTTTTTATCTCCAGGTTGAAAATGTCTGCAAGGATGAGAGTGAGGTAGCATATAACTCTGCCAGAGGGAAAAATCTGCACCTACTCCATCATGCAGTTGGGGTAGGAAATTCATATGACATGGCACGACATGAGACATGCAAAAGGGCTGGATATCAAATCTATTTTAGATCTAAAATCATCTTTGCACCAATTTGAGTGGGTATTTGTTTTGTACTGGAGAAATGTCATGACTGAGGAAACCTGGCTTCTGTTCTCTTTCACATTTGACTGCTTTTTTTTTATGAAGGAACTTGATCCTCCCCACCTTTGAGCTCCATTTCCTTTCTCATGCTGTGTCTGTCTTATTTATGCAAATGGTAAAATGCTCCGAAAGTTTTGCTTCCCATTTCTCACCTAAGCAGCAAAGAGAACAAGAGAGCCTCTAGGTGGTACTGTGCTATTAAAAATAATTAGAAACAACACGAAAAATCATGCTAACTACTTATCCACAGTTCAAGATTTCGGTTAGATTGTAAAGATAATATTTACAAAAGAGACCCCTTTTTCTTTCAGGTGTAATTCACGCCAACAAGCTAACATTCAAAACCTCTTCAGTGTTTTAGCTGTGTTAAACTTCATGGCTTTGCACTTTCCATGTTACTAACCAACTTCTTCAGGATCCTATTTTGTAACCATTTTCACTGAGTTTCTATATTTAACACTACCAGCTCATCACTTCATTGCAGATAGATTCTTGTTTAGATATAGCAGAAAGTCCCTTTGACAAATTTGATAAATTGTTTTCACATTAGGATATAACAGAACATCTTACAAGAGAAGCAGAACACTAGCTTTCACGTAGGACTCTTTCCAGAGCATCTATATCAGAGCCAAGATGCATGTAAATGGAGTCACGAATATGTAGTATACAACAAGATAAAAGTTTGAGGTGACATGCAATTTGTGATTAACACCAAAGGAAAGAACAAGCCACTTTGCAAGAACTGAATTCTCTTTCAGGAAGGAATTAGAAACTAAAATAGATAAAAGTAGCATTACTTATTTTTAGAGGAAAAGAGCCCAAGATTTTGAGACAAGAAATATCCCTTAGCTGTCTTGTGGGTATACAAAGGCTCAGATTCTACCCTAAGACAATGAAAAACTTGTGAAAAGTCCCTTCAAATATAAATTCTGCTTGTTAGTGCAATTTCAAATAACTTTGATCAGTGTAACACGGAGATGATTTGAGCTGGGTTAAAACATTAAAATCTCACTATATTTTTCTGCTGCCACACTGAGGAAGAAATATGTATACAGGTGCGTGGGAATGAATACTAGATGATAATTATATTTTTTTATGCCTAATATTAGCACTTAAAATATCAGAGGTTGTTAATTTAGCCTTAAGCTGCAGGTGGCCTGAAGGAAAGACAGAATCATTCTAAGAAGCTGGGCTGTCTAACTCAGTAGCATGGTTTTACTCCCAGAAATGCCAGCCTTTCAGTCTGTGCTGAAACAAGTCATGTCACAACTTGGTATCTCAACTGATGAGCTACAGAAGGGAAAGAAAGTCCATGCCATGAAGCTGTAGGACATGCTGCACGTCTGTACCACATGTACAGCAGTGAGCAGCTGTCAGCAGAGACCCTGAGATCTCCTGAGAGGAGGGGTAGGTCTCTGCAGGAACAGTGGATGGAGCAGTGCCCTGACACCTACCTTTCCCTAAGCCTTACCCTGGGAAATAGGGCAGCACTAGTATCTGTTGAGCTATTGCAAGGAAAGATTATTCACTTCTTCTTGGGCTCCTTTCACCTTTGTCAACCTTAAAATTAGTCCAAGAACAGAAATTACTCAAAAAACTACCCATGGCAGCTATCCCTGCGAGTGCAGGTCTTTCAGATTCTACAAGAATGGGCCAGTTTGGGGCAACACAGCAATGGCGAGCATCTGCTGCTTCTGACCCATTTCATCTTTTTTCAGCTCCCTTCATTTACTTTATTCCTTTCTCTTCCTCTGCAGTGTTTTATCTCTTCTCTTCCCCTTCTTTCCACCCCTTCAACATGTTTTGCCTCTCTTGACCCTAATCCCACTGTTTTCTGTGCTAAGGGCTGCAACCATTGAGCTGATGATAGATTGATTATGGATGCTGTATTCTCCATCCAGTTGTTCTTGTCAGAAAACCCGTCAGAAACAGTGGCAGAATCGTCAGGGTGGATTAAGGTAATGGGACATACAATGCAGGTAGAGATGTACTACAGGAACATTTTCTCATTTGGCTTGTTTCTGCTGTAGGATTAAATTTGAAACAGCTACCAGGCTTGTACTCCTACCCAGAGATCCATTAACTGCTCACTTCATGTACACAAAGTAAAAAGAGCAGATGGGGAGCATGACCAGTGGGAATTTCTAGCCTGTTCACAAAGAGTCCCCAGCAGATATACTGTAGTAAAGCCTTCTTTTACCTTCTGAACTTTGGTTTTACCAGTAAAATTCAACAGAAATAAAAAACATTTCTTCAGTTTTTTTTGTCAGTATGATTATTTTCAATATAAAACTTTGCAGTCCTAGATTCTATATCCCTCTGCATAGAATATTGGTTCTGGTAAATAATCTGATCAGACCTATTATTATAATGATATTTATTAAAATATCCTCTGCCTAGGCACCTCAGGCTAGATTGATTAGCATGTGATTCCTGGTATAGAGTCTTTCACAGCCATAGTGTATTATGTGACCTATTTTTTTTAATCACAATTTTAGTGATCCCATCTATCAGGTAAAATGTGGCTTTGGAAGTTGTGAAATGGAATGCAAAAAACACCATTTAGATTATATAATTCATTCTGGCAAGGCCAGAGAATCTATGTACAAATGTCATTTCAAAGCAAGTAATTAGCTTAATCCAATCATCCTATTTCATTACTTAATAACTTATCCTCAGTACAACAGGTCATTGCATTAACTAAGCGGCAAATGAACAATTCATGAAGTGTACTTACGCTGTGCCTTGATGAATTGCTGATGAGTTTTTGTCTAAGTTCTTGGCCTCTACTTTGTAAAAAGTGTAGATCAAAATTCAAAAAGACAAGAGATCTACCTCACCTGGAGAGCATATAGTCTATTCTAGAGATCTTGTCAATGAAAATAGCCTGCTGTCTCTTAAATGTTTTACTTTTGTAACTTTTACTCTTGTATGCTTGTAATTGAAGTAGATGTACACATTTTGTCTGATGGATATTGGTGCTGTAAAGTGACAGTTACTCAGTCAAGCGTTATTAATAGAATGCTTTTTAACTTGTACAAAGAACAGATCTAAAGGCTGACTGGCCCGTCAGAAGGCAGTTACCACAAAAAGTTCATTTAAAAAAATAAATTGTACTTATGTGAACTTCTGACCTTGTTTCTCAATTGGTTAAAAGTTTTCACAAATGCTGGTAAACTGACAGTTTTAAATTAGGGTACCTTACTTTAGGCTTTCAAACAATTCTGAATTGGTTTGGGGTTATTTTTCCCCAAAATAGCATGGAAGCATTCAGCAACTTTGGAAACAGTAGATTATTTTAGGTTCCTAAAATGTATTTCAGACTTTATGTTTAAGCATTCTCATTTTAAAATGCTAACCTTTAGTTTCCTTAAACTGTTACTTGTAATGATGGCCAGCAATGAGTGATTAATCTAAAATTACCTAGAAATGCCTCTTTCCATTGAAAAGTAAGTAAAAAGAAGGATATATGTCAGTCAAAACCAACCCACAAATGGTATAATCAACATACAGTTTTGCATATATAAAAAGTAATAATCTCTTTACAAATCCACATACATACATATCTTCTAGTTTCCATTATTTTTTTGAAGTTCAAAATTTGAAAGAAAATATTCCGGTAATATAACAGAAAAAGTAAAGAACTCTTACTATGGATTTATTTTTTTTTTTTTTTTAGAAAAAATGTTGCACTTTTAAAAATGTTAATTTATTATAATAATAATGTTAATTTATTATAATAATTAGAATGAGACAGTAAATAGCAGATATGTATGTGAATTGTCTTGCTTTTAGATTGTTCGTTCTCCTCGTTGATATTCACGAAAATGAAATGATTCCCTGAGGGTCTTTCACTCATGTGTGGAAGGTAGCACGTTTGCTTTGCCCACGCCACCCCTGCTGTGGGCTGGCTCAGCAGTGTGCTGGCTGTCCCGGGAGAGGGCAGAGCAGGAATTCAGAAAAACGCTGTGTGCAGCCATCACAACCTATTCCTATACATACAGCGCTGCCACCTTTTGTTAAGACTGTTTTGAAAAGATCAGAAACATCAGATTAGTTTAGAGTTTTTGAGTCAATTCTAAGTGACTGGAGTGCAGACAACTTCCTTGTATTTAACACTGAGCTCCTGGACAAATTTGGATTGCCCATGGTTTTCTTTGTAGGGAAGTTGCAAGAAGCAACGCTGGTTTGATGTGGCTCATGAGTAAGTTGTTCATGAGTAACTCGTGTTTTGGGGTCATTTGTTAAGTTTCAACACTTCAGTGAAATAGCAACTGCAGTGAACAAAAGAAGAAAAATTGCTGAAAATTAAAACCTATAGTTTAAAGATTTGATCTTCCTGTTATGTACACGGTAGTGACTTCACAGGCTGTTCTATGTATATAATATGTATGATCTGGATGCCTCTACAGGCTTGTCTGAGAATTATGAAGTCTCTCATTTGCAAGATTTTCTGTTTTCCAGGTTAAAACTTCACCTCTTTCCCATAGAACAGTGCTGCTTAATGTGATTACTATGGCCACAAATGTAATGAAGGCAATTGGGCCCCACATCCAAGCCAGTCTTCATTCTGCTTTGTGGGTGGCAGACAATGACAGCAAGAAAATAAACAAGCAGACTTGATGGAGCAGAAGGAGACAGTCTAATGGAGAGTGTCCAGAACTTTAATGGGTAGTGTAGATATATCTGAGATTTAAACAAAGGAACTTGGACTTGGTGAAGCTTAAACTAGACAGTCAGCAAGGGTGAGAGTAATTAAAACAAATGACTAAAGAACCATTGTTGACTGTATGGGTACATACCCATGATGTATATCTGGGATCTCCCTACTTCTATACAGCAGTGGGTGCAAACCCATGCAGATCTAGAAAGTTTGGATCTCTCCTTAAGTAGCATGTTTGGTTTCTCTCTCTCAGAAAAAGAGGCTAGACTTTGCTCTTGCAAGTTGTAGAAATGCTTATGGCATGACACTAAGGCTCTGAGACCTGAATGTATCATTTGGCTAGGCCTTCAGCACTGGGAACAGAACGTACTGTCCATTAATTTATCTCATGCATGTTTCTTTTTACCTCAAGCACTCCGACATCCATTCAGCCAAGATACCTTGGGTTAAATTCCTCTTTCTCTTCATTTTTTCAACGAATAAGGCCCTATGAACTCAATGTATTTATTCTGTATTTGCACCTGGTTGCAAAACTAGTTGACTGTAGCCTTTGAATTTACTCTTTGTAAAGCAGCCAATATTCATAGATGAATAACTGGAGAACTAGTTGGAATTATTGTTACAATAGATTCTACTGCACTCCACAGACCACGTTCACATTCATTCATCTAGGCCGATGTGCTGAACTGTAAAAACACCCTTTAAAAGAAATAGTCTATACTGATGAAACCCATACAGTCAACAATGGTTCTTTAGTCATTTGTTTTAATTACTCTCACCCTTGCTGACTGTCTAGTTTAAGCTTCACCAAGTCCAAGTTCCTTTGTTTAAATCTCAGATATATCTACACTACCCATTAAAGTACATCAGAGAGTTGCCTGGGAGAGCACTGAATGAGCTAGTTCATGAATGTGCTAGTGGTACAGCTTGAGCATTTCTGTGATACTTCATTGAATCATACTGACATTTGTCTCCTATATGATTATGAGTTAAGGGGTCCCTTTGCTGAATTTCTGCATACTTCAGAACAAATTTTGAAGTCCACTGTACATTTCCTAACCTCCTTTTTATAAAGTACACCTGCTAGATGCTGAGTGCTATTCTCTAATATCCTAAAGAGTTTATGCATGGATTAAACTTCCTACAGTGAATAGCCCATTGCTTGTTTAGCTGGCCTGAGGCCAGTATGCTCAGTCATTTGCAGGATAAAGCCATACTGATAAATGTCACCTTGCTATATATCTTGGTCTAATTTACAGATATTTGCAGGACATTTATCTTACCAAAAGAGATATTTTTCTTCTGGATACCAAACAAATCGGTTTTAAAAGCAACGTTACTGCACTAAACTCTTGGGATTTTTTTTAATGAGACCTACAAAGGAGAAATAACATCGAATTATCTTATAAATTGAATCACCAGATTTAGTTGGAAATTTTGCCTTCAGAAAAAGTTAGCTCATAAAAAGCTTGGAAATACATGATTGTCAGTGTATTTAAATGTAAAATGTTTGAAGACATAAAAATATTTTATTTTTATATTTTTGAAAAGGCAAGGCCCATGTATGATTTGAAATTATTTTTTATTTTGAAATGAAAAACATGTATAAATAAGACAAAATTGTTCATATTATAATGAAACATTTCAGAATTGAAATATATATATATATGTCTAGTATTACAGATGAGGTTTCAGGAAGAGTTGTTTTTCCACCTATGAATGCTTTGTAGTTTAAAAATCTATTGTAATTTTACATGACCTTTTCCCCAAAAAATCTCAAAAAGTGTAATATCATAAGAAAACCATTTCCTGATAAGATCCTCCTAAGTTATTTTTTTCAAGTGTTTCAAGAAAAGCGCTCTAGAATACAGAATATAACATTGTAGATAAAGGTGATAATTTAAAAGAATCTTGAACATTATAAAGATGGGAATAATTAAAAGATAAAAAAATAGAAATATTATTCTTTAAATTAAAGTTCACATTTTTTAGAAAAACCTATTCCATCCTTTCAGTATAGTTTGCACTTATTTCCACCATATTTTTCTTTAAGAGTTATGAAAACTACTTCACACATATTTACCAATTCATTTAACCCACAGAAGTATCATAGTTACACTTCATCTCTCTTTATAGCTAAAAAAATTATCAGAGCCAAGTTTATCATTTAAAATTGATCTTCTATAACAGTCCCTCCATAAAGGCATCCATTAAATAATAAAAAGCACAATCAATAAACGTATAATAAGAAAGGTCAATCTTCGTTGTCGATATTTCTAAGTTTTATGGGACATTCAATGAAGAAAGTCAACTTGGTATGTTGATGTCCCTATATTACATAGCATGAGGTAGATCCTGCAATACGCAAAGTGTGCTGACAGCATATCTCCACAGAAGGGCCTGAGGAACCCAATCCTGTTCAAGTACTGTGGGACCTGGACTGTAAAGTCTGCTTTAATATGTTATGGGACCTATTTATTTTGAAAAGTTCCAGGCTTAGTACTATCTGCTAAAGACTTTCCTGGCTTGCTGTGAATGGAATGTGAACACAAACTCATGCAGAGCAGTAGTTCTCAATATGGGTGGAAGATCCGAACATTAACTAGTCATCCACTGGTACTGGGCATAAATTGAGTGTAATTTGCAAAACAGTGATTATTCTGCTAAACAGAACGTCTTTAGTGTAACTGAACTGCACAGCTTCAAACTCAGTAAAACTTCTTGCAGTTCTTTGGCTTTGGAGAATTATAGATAAAGTGTTCCGATACAGAGTCTACATTTATCTTTATCTCTGTTTAGCAGAATCTTTATAATATACACACCGGAATCATGTGTACTGTATCTTTTGCTCAGCTGATGTAGCTAGGCAGCATCTTCTTCGCAGTACTGTACTTCATTCTACAATTCATTCTAGATTTTTATAGCTTTAGGCATTAATTAGAAATTCTTGCTAATATTAGTGGGAAAGAAGGTTGGATATACCTATGAAATCTCCAAATATTTCTTTAAAAATGCACAAGAATAGCTGATGACATAAGGACATTTTCCAGTCAAACTTTAAAAATTACCTAATATTCTATACAGTAATAGCAATGTAGTTTAGCCAGATTCTCTAAAACAAAAATTACACTAATTCTGTTACAGGCTGAAATTTTCACTTATTTCCCAAGAGGACTAGCCAATTTCTGACCTATCATCAGTTGTTAAGAGTTCACTAGAGAGAAATAGACTTTATAATGAAATTATGAACAGTCACTGAATGATAGAATTCATAAAATATGGGGATGGAAAGTTAGATGACAAACTGTTAAGACCAAGCTTTAATGAGTATGCAAACAGTGAGCTTGAGGATGTGACTTACATAGCAGAGTAACTGCAGATTGCAGTCATAGGGATGACGATTTGCTGTTCTCTAATGACTGTCTTCAATAAGCTTGGAACACAATCACAACAAATCTTCAGGGTTAACGCCCTCAAGTAGCCCATGCAAGAAGAATCAATGAAACTTTCATTGACATGGTTCAATTTACTGTGCCTGTGCTGCTGCTGCTATATAAAAGCATCCACTGTGTGGCTTCCAGCAACAGTAAAGATGACCTTCACTCTTAGAAATCCTCTTGTCATATAGATACTAGATTATGAAGAAAAAATAGTTATGGTCAGACTCTTCCTTTTAATTTGTGCATCTAATTGCTTCTCAAGATGCATGGCTTCTCTGAAACTGCAGTTCTCACTGTAAAACTGAAGTGACTGGTGACATGAATGAAATGGTAACTTTTTGCAAGCAGTATTCTGGGTATTCGTATGGGCTTGTTTCAGGAAAGTCTGTCAGCACTTTGATTTTTGACCATCTGCTTAAATTTCTTTTCATGAATTATGTATTTAAATCCTTTTCTGAACGGGCACATCAACAACAAAATGTGTTGTCTTGGGAGTGCAATCCATGGGGGAAAAATTCCCTAGGAACCACAAGCTGAATTCCCACTATCTACTCACCTTGGACAAGCCACTTGAGCTCTGTTTTAGGGGTCCTGGCTTCCAATTATGTGATACTGGATTTTGCATTGTGGACGTTGCACTGCTGGGGGCAGAAAAATGGCCAAATTTCTGAGTATTTTGCATACCATAGAGCATTGGAATCATAGAATATAAAATTATAGAGTGGTTTGGGTTGGAATGGACCTTAAAGATCATCTAGTTCCAACCCCCCTGCCATGGGCAGGGACACCTTCAACTAGACCAGGTTGCTCAAAGCCCCGTCCAACCTGGCCTTGAACACTTATAAAGAGGGGGCATCCACAGCTTCTCTGGGCAACACCTTCCAGTGTCACAGTAAAGAATTTCTTCCTTATTTTTAATCTAAATCTACCCTCTTTTAGTTTAAAGCCATTACCTCATCCTATCCCTACGCTCCCAGATAAAGAGTCCCTCCCCACCTTTCCTGTAGCCCCTTTAAGTCCTGGGAGGCCACTCTAAGGTCTCCCTGGAGCCTTCTCTTCTCCAGCTGAACACCCCCAACTCTCTCAGCCTGTCCTCACAGGGGGTGCTCCAGCCCCCTGAGCATCTTTGTGGCCTCCTCTGGACCCTCTCCAATAGGTTCGTGTTCTTCTTATACTGGGGGCCCCAGAGCTGGACACAGCACTGCAGGGGGGGGCTCACAGTCAGTTTTCCATCCACTACTACTCCCAAGTCCTTCACTGCAGGGCTGCAGAAAGCTGCTGCCATATCATCACTGATGGACAAATAAGTCTGTATGGGGCTGCAGCAGCTGTAATTACTAGGACTATCTAGTGCCAGCAGCAATTACCAGTCACATCTTCAAGGATCTCCTCCTGGCTCCATTACTGTTTCCCTGGCTTCCTCTTAGGGCTACTAGATTAATTTCTTAGTCTGTCTCCTTTTATCTTCGGAGAAGTAAAACTTTGTCTTGCCCACATATTTGAGTTGCGTTGAGGTGAATATGATCTGACAATTATTGCCTGAGTGTTGTAAAACCTAAATGTACAATGCCCAAGATAAGTGAGTATTATAAGCTGATCAGTACTGTGTGTGGAAGTGCTAATAATTGATGTCAGTATTTTTAAATCGTAACTACGGATAAAATATTGGATTCAGGAACATAATTCACTGCTGAGTTCAACATAAGCTGGCTTTTATCCTAATTAGCTGAATTAGACAACTGCAGTTTACATGGCGAGGATGAAATACTGCTAACTTTACTCCTATGAAAACCTTCAATACAATCCGTACTCATGAAAGTCAAATAAGTGGAATTCATCAACTTACTGTGGTTGTTGATTTTCTTTTTATGTGTTTTTGATGAGAAGAGATGTGTGGGAAGGACGACAAGTTGTAACTTGATTTTTAGAATCCTTTTATACCTCTCCAGTCTCAACTATTGACCTCTGCCCTGATATTTACCCATCATTCTTCTGTGCTGTGCAGACTGAACCACATGGGCATACCAATACTCAGGTATTTAAGAGGCCATTGCTCAAAATAAGTATAAATGGGTGATATAGTCCATGCAATAGATGAACATGTCCCAGGAGCACTACTGCTAAGATTGTGCAATGAAAAGAAAATCAGAATGTCTGCTTAACTTCCCTGTTTATTCATGCTGGACGTTTATGTAGTAAAATGGAAATACACTCCCACAGCCAGAAGTTGCAGGAATAAGAAGGCACTCTCATAGTCACTGCAGCATATAACCAGAACAACCATCTAAAAATAAGTCATAACAACTCTAAAGATGTGTAAGATCAGAGTACTTCAGAGCATCATAGTCAGTGAACTGTGCAAAGCCACTGGTTCTGCCCATAGGAAAACTATCATAAGTATTAGCCTAAAATAAATTCATAAAAGATAGGGAAGTGAAAGCCAGTTTCTGTCTGGTTTCCTGCTGCTTACCTGCACACTTACTCTGGCTCTGTCAAGCACATCTTAGATTAGTGCTCAGGTTTGGATGTTCCCGTATTTTCTCCTCCAGAATCTTCGTTCCCAATTTCTGTTTCCTGTTCAGTTTTTCTTCTTCCTAAAAAACCCTCATCCAGCTTTATTTTTTTTTTTTACTCTAAAGGTGTAAATTAGGTCTTTATCCCTTAAAGACTTGTAAATCAAAGGAACTTCTATTCAGTTTGATATATAAGAAAAAGACCAAGATGCCTGCCAGGCAAGTAGTTATATCAGAAAGCTATCAGAGCCCAGCTCTTGATAGCGGGCAATATGTTTGAAAGAAAATCTTCCCCCATGGATTTCAGTAGCTCAGCTTCTGTAAACTAACGTATCATGAGCACAAAAAGAGAACAAGCCATGGGCTCAAACATGTAATGTCTGCAACTTTCAATTACAGTAATGCTATTAATTGCATCTTTTAACAAACTGGGCAATAAAGTTACTATTTTTTGACTAATCACTTTGCTGGATTTCCTAGGCTTCATTTCTTAGTATTTATTTCAATTTATTTTAGACATGCTGTGCTTTATATAAAGGTCAGTGGAAAAATCAGTAACGTTCTAGGTCCTTAACAGTCAAGCTTCAAACACTTGTTCTTAGCCAATCTCTCATGTTCATCCATGGATCTGAATTACTCATCTTCTACTTTCAGTTATAGTCAGGTCAGGAAGGAATTGGAGTGATGAAATCAATGGAACTGCACAAGCTAACTTGTATTGTTTTGGATAAAATGACAAAGTGTCTCTTTTTCTTATATTATTTGAGGAGTTGAAGCCTTGCTCTGCATTTGCAGTGAAATTCATTTCAATAACAAAAAATAGATATGAGTTTGTTTTGCCTATATGAAGGGTGACCAGTCGTATTGGCACTTGTGAGATACTGGAACTGGTGTGTTGCCATTGGGTCACTTATGCTCCAACAGGTTTGGACTATTTTTATTTGTGTTCTCAACTTACTAATTTCTTGTTTATACTTAGACTCACAGTTTGCGGAATAGACAGGAATCCCTTCCACTTTTATTTTCTACTTCAAAAGTCACTCCTTACTTTGAAAGCATTATGAGTTTTACCCTCCCCAGAAGCACCACACAATAGCTCAGGGTGGACTGTTGAATGCATTTTCAACAGAAATCATGCAGAGAATCTTATTACTGGCTTTGATGTCCAGGCTGGCCATTGTACCCAACACTTGCATCCTAGTGAGAAGAGGACATTTTTTTAGTAAAAGTTCAAAATCCATTAGTTTTACATAACAGCCAAACACAGAGCATCCAACATCGCTGACTCTGAGTGGCAGTTAATAAAAAAGTCACAAATATATTACCTGTGACGTGAGTTCTCTCATGCTGGTACCCACAACAAAAGAAAAAAGCCAACTCTTTTTAAACTTTTTTAGCATAATAAAAGATGGGGATTCTATTTCTTGTCATTTTATTGCTGAAAGCCTAATAGAGGGTTTTAGTGACCATTCCAGGTTAAAACGTTTGAAAAATTTGCTGTTTATATGATGAACATGGTTTGGGTAGGGAGTATTATGCTTATCCCACTGTTGTCATTGAATTTATACTAGTGTCAGTATGATCAGAACTGGATCCCAATTAATATCGTCAGAGATATTTTATCATAGGGATGGAGTGGGAGGAGTCAGCAGAGTCCTGTTGACTATATCTTGTAAAAATAGTCAGAAAGTTTTGATGAATGAATCTGTTTCATACTCTATACTGCACAGCATTAATGGTTCTGAACATGCTAAGACTAAGAATAACCTGTCTGCACTGGACACTCAGAAGACAAAATTTGTTTTCATGTACATGAGGTAGGATTCAAACCACAGGCCAAGAGAATAATAATTTTGTCACTACTCCAGAAGTAAGGTTTTCCTGACAATAGCGTTAAATATCTATTATGCATGTTCCATATAAACCTTTCCTGACCTATGGCCTCTCGTGTTTCACTACGGAACACATCTATTTTCTCACTGGTTTCACTATACCAACGTGAAGTTAGGCTCTTCAAAGTTTGCTGTTTCCCCAGCCACTTCCTGTGCTACATGAAACACGTTTCAATTGTTTTTATTATAGTAAATTCAGCGGTAACAGCAGCCTATTTAAAATAATTTTAGCTAAACATATATTACTGTTTCCACAAGCAGAGCCTGAAATTTTCAGAAGTGCTTTCCTCTCTTTTCAGTGCCAGAGGGAACGGAAGGTAAAATATAGTGCTTTAAAAGTAAGCCTCTTCCATCTGGTCAGCTACCCTTAAACCTACTTGAGTCTGCCGGGAATAGACTAAAATTGTTTCTATTTTTCATCTGTAGTTAAAACACTAAAAGGCATAATGAGAACAGGAGCTTTTATAAAATTACTGACTGCCAGAATGATAAATTTTCTCTCTTCTATTAAAATGCTGCTGTGTTTTGGGTTTGATGTCATTTTATGCTGTTCGGCTATTACTCTGCTTTTAAAGCAGCTGTATGAATTTGTTCTTAATATTATAGGAGTACTATTCCTGCTGCTACACTTCAGGGTCTCACAGACTGTTCATTATAATACGTTATTTTCAAGAGTTTGTGACTTCACCGTAAAAAAAAAACCTCCAGCCAAGAAATGGATCACAATGTCTCAGCTTGGGAGTAAGTCAAGAATTGCTTGTTTAGGTTGATTTAAAAAAAAAATAGTGTGAATTTTGATTAAATTTATTTCAAGCTTTTTGTTAGAATATATTATTTATACACATGAAAAAGAATGACTTCCAGAATTATTCATGTCTAGACCAGCCCTCATTCTTTAAACTCTAGGCAATCATGAAAGATTTGATACTGATTGTATTTACCAGTACAATCCAGAGCTATTAAATCAGTTTATAGTCAAGCCTGGCATTTTCTAAACTCATGTTTTTTTAACGTTGAGTGTTCTTTTTAATTCCAGGTATGTTTGAAAGTGTGTGTGTGGTTATATACTTCAGTGACAACATAACCATTTTGTCTCGTAAACTGGAAATCTATTTACATTGTACCAAAACACAGCACATCAAGTCCATGATCTCAGAGATCAAAAAATCAATAAAACCAGGACAACTAAGCAGACTGCTGAATGTGACTCCAAAATCCTACGCAGTCTTTGGGATTCTCCATCCTGTTATCAGTAGTTCCAGGAAGAGACCTTACATTACCTCTCCCTCTCCCTCTCCCTCTCCCTCTCCCTCTCCCTCTCCCTCTCCCTCTCCCTCTCCCTCTCCCATGCATCAATCTTACAATTATTATGCCAGAACTGTTTCATCTAAACAGGCACAGAAAGTACTTGATTGACTCTGCCTCATTTATCCATCGGTTTCTCTGAAGTTCTGAGTCTTTGTACCTTGATACAGGCAACATGGCCAAACTATAAAAATTTGAATGTAATTTTATGGCTGCAATTAAAATTTTAGGAATGTCTTTTTATTTCATGTAGAATAAGCATTAATTTTAGCAAAGAGCTTTACACTTTTTCAAATACAATATGCAAATTTTGCAATCCCTGTTTTGCATAGTTAACTGATAAAAAAAGCTTAGATTTTAAATATGTCTAACAGTCTTAGAAACCTGGCTGAAGATGGATAATACAGTTGGAGGCAAACTGAATGGAAATGTCTCAAGAGACAATTAAATTCTGTTAGATTTCACTAGAAAAATTCCACTCCTGTTGTAAAGAGGCAGTCAGAGAGTTAACTTGGATCATTTCCGAATCAGTAGCGTTGCAAAATTCATGTTAGGAGAGAGTGATGAGCAAAGTGATATAATAAATAAGGATATCCTCTGTCGGCCAAGAGAAGCTTTGCGTGGACTGATGGGGGATTCAGGGACTCTAAGCATGATCAGAGTAAATTAAATAAGAAATAATGTGGATACGTTTCATGCAGTTGCAGCAGCAAATTCAATTAAATTTTAAATTTAAAACCTAAGTTTCAGTGTTTTCAGTGCCTAAATCTAATTAAAATGTAGGCATCCTGAGTGATAGTCTTCCTTTCCTGGTGAAGGGCATTGTGATCTATTAGCTTTAAGTAATGTTTTTGTTCATCATCATTATTATTACTATTATTATTATTATTATTCCAAAACTTACAAGATACCTAATTGTTACAGTGCTTGGGGTTATTTTTCCCATGTTGATAAAAAATAGAGATACATAATTTTAATTTGTGTTGACAATATCTTAAGGAAATGCGATTTTAACAGTGTTGACATTGCTAAAGACTAGGAGTCAGATGAGAGAGGAAGAGAAAGAAGGGCATTTGAAATGTAACTGGAAATGTAACTATAGATTATAAACCTAGAAGGTTCTAATCAAAAGGGATTATCATCATTATTTTCTTATTGTGTTTGATTTTTTAATGGTTTGCTGTCTAAAATATTTAGGAATCTTCAATTTCAAAGTAATTGATCCTCCTCAATGTTTGCCTCAATATTTTATTTTTTTAAGTGCACCCATGGAAAATTTTTGACATGTTTTGTGTTTGATTCATCACAAAATTAGGATTTTAAATTTTCCATGAAATGGGAAAAAATCAGTCTGAAGGAACCAAGTCATTTAAAATTAGTTCTTATTTTCTAGTTTTGAATATTTATTTGAATCGTATTCAAACATTGCATGATGAACTGCATTATTTTGAAATAATAATCCAACCCACTCTTCACCCAGCCTGTATTTGTGCTCAGGAATGACTCGACCCATGTGCAGGACCTTGCACTTGGCCTTGTTGAGCTTCATGAGGTTCGCACAGTGCCACCTCTCCAGCCTGTCCAGGTCCTTCTGGATGGCACATCCCTTCCCTCCAGCATGTCAACTGCACCCAACAGCTCGGTGTCGTCGGTGAACTTGCTGAGGGTGCACTTGATCCCACTGTCCACATCACTGACAAAGATGTTAGACAGTGATGGTCGCAACACCCACCCCTGAAGACGCCACTCGTCACTGCTCTCCATTTCTGCTTTAACTTGTCACAGGTATTTAAATATGTGTTTCATTACTGTAAAAAGCCAGTTGATTTTGAGTAGCTCGATTTCAGAGATACAGTGGAGGAAAAAACTCATTTGGTAATCTTACTTTAAAAAGACCAATAAATATTTGTCAGTAATCTTACTGAAATAATTCATTGACTGTGAACGTTTAGCATGTCTGCTAAAAAAGTCTTAAAGGAATATCTGACAGATGAATATGCAAGATCAGGTACTATTAAGTAGCCTTCAGCTAAGTTTTGTGAGAGGAACAATTCACCTCAGTTTGTGCGGGAGAGGCCTCCAGTCAGAGGCTGTAAGTGGCTCCTAATGGAAGAGGCCAGTCCTTGCTAAATTTCAAATGACAGTGTAATTCAGGTGCAGTGGGTTATCTACTTTGCTTGCCTGGGGGTTTTGGGGGGATTTTTTTTGTGTGGTTTTTTTTTTTTTTTTTTTTTTTAAATGACCCCATGTCATATAAACAGAATCTAAACCTTACAGGTTTTTCCTTGACTCCACAAGCCAAAAAAATTATGTACTGCATATATAGAGAGAGTTTTGGTACCTATGTATTGTGGTTTTGCCTCTGTTGGATGTACTTACCTTAGAATGAGAGTCAGTTTTAAATATTAAATCTGCCTTCTAGAGACAGGATATGTAGAAGAGATAAACCATCTCAGACTTATTTTCTTTCAGGTTAAAGATAGTAATGTGTGTGTATGCTCATGGTCCTCAGTCTTCAGAGTTCTCTTTCCTGGTGAGTTACATATAAATGAGTCAGAAGATATTATTTGATATGTTTTGACACTGTCTGTTTAAGGTATCATATGATGGTTGATAACTTAAGTAACACAAGTCAACATTTTTAAAGTAAACCTCTAGACTTACATTTTAAAGTTTTATTACACTACAGATGTTTTCTAACCTATCTTTAGTAGTTTCTTAGCACAATGCACAGGAGCTATTTTTTCAGTTAACAGGTGTACAAGAGGAAATACATGCAAAAAAAAAAAAAAAAGTAACGTCTCATGGATGCATAGTTTGTAAAGTCTTAAATGCATGACATGAAAAACTTCCAAAAAAAGGTCATTTTACTTGAACTTAAGTGTTATTTCTCACTTTCAAGCACGCTCTGAGATGAATTAGCTGCAGAAGAGGCCAAGATATAATCACTCCTGTGCATGGCTCATCTGTGTTAAAAAATGACCTTAGTGATATAATTAAGAGTTATTTAAGCTCCTCCTTAGTGTCCTACTTTTGCTTCAGATTCTACAACTGTAGTCCAAGTCCAGTTTGGACAAAAAGGAACATAAAATTTAAGAATACAGCTTTTGAGATACAGCAAAGCCACAATGCTTTATGCAAATATTCAGCATTCATGTGTTCATTATGACCCTTAAAGATGTTTTTGAATGATGGAATTTGATGAAGCTTTGGCAAGTGCTCAAATGTCATTGTTGCAGACAGGTGGCCAGTTTTGCCTTTCACCTCTCGTCTGTTGCCAACTTGTGATTGCACCTCTTCTTCCATTTTTTTGCACCAAATTTGGGTTTCAGTAATGTAAACACTACCAAAAGCAAGTGGAAGGAAAAGGAGTGTACAAAAATATTTGAGTAATGCTATGATCTTTTGTGAAAGTACTATAAAAAGCCTGTCTTGGAGATTTCTTTTATACGAAAAAAAAAAAGAAGTGGAAAGCTCTTAGGTTAAGTAAACCCTTTGCCATGTTATTGATAAGCATTTTAAATCAAGACAGGGTCTATAGGCTTATTTAAGGAAAGTCAAAGGAATGAGGATCTTTGAAGTGTAGGATTCCATAGCTTAGTACAAAGAGTCAGAGAATGCTATGAAGCAGACTGAAGTACTGAAGCATATAATAGGCAAAAATTTTCTGATAGGAGGCAATTACTTAAAATCTAGGAAGCAGATAGTACCACAAAAGAGTTATTTTTCCTAATATTTTTTTCAATCAAAGCTATTGTAATTGCTGCTGTATAAAGAATGGTTCCTATTAAATGGTGTTTCTAATGTTTCTCGCTTATTAATCACACAGCATCATTGCTAGGTAGTCTAAAGATAATTTTCAGAATGTATATTCCTTGAGAATCTGCTTTGGCATTTTCAGACCATTAATACTATTTAGCTGCTTGAGGGCTACCTGACCCTCTGTTGATATAGATTCTCTGTTAGTAGAATCTTTTCTGATTTGTTCTCTTACTGGTGTTTGTGAGTTAAATGTGCCTACGTCTCTGAAACTAGTACATTATATGTTTAGAGAATTTGCATGATGCCAAAGAAAGCAAGTGCTGAAGAAAAGATAATAGCTCCTATCTTTCTCTTAAAGGTCCTTTTGTCTTGATTGTGAACTGGCATCTTTTTGCACACTGATCTAGTTTTGTGGTTGTCTGTTCTTCACTTTCAGTCCATAGCTAGACAGCTTTTCATCTATGAAGTTACAGTTAAGAAACAATATTAGTAAGAAAAAATAGCGGGGATTTTTCTTGATTTCTTTTAGTAAGACACTGGAATAAGTATTGAAAAAAGTATTGTCCTCTTCCACAGAGAAGGAAGAACAGTTGATCTTACTGACTTGCAACTGAATAAGGACTAAAGCACCTAAGATGGGACTTGTTAGGAGAAACTTCAGAAAAGGCTTGTAAGCAATATATTCCTTCAGCTTTGAAACGAAGCAGAAGGAGATAAGGGAAAAGGCCAGAATTACAGCAGCATACTAGAAAATCTAAAGTGTTTGTATGGGGAAGAGAAAGAAGCATAGAGACACACAAGTCAGTGCAAAACATGTTCTCTAAACAGCCTCAGTTGCTTTTTGTTTTCACTAAGCACTTTCTGTTGATGAAATTTCAATATCTAAGTCAAATCTCATTTCTGTCAAAAGCAGATAATATAATTGACTCAGAAAAGAGCCAGAAGGCAAGTGTTATGTCAATGTAAACCCTTAATTGTAGGAAATTGATGATTCGGAATTGAATAAAAATGGTTTTTTCTGTTCATCTTATTCTCCTTCAAATGATCACTACAAATGTTCCTGGCTGAAATTATAAATGAATTGGTCTCAGGAACATTTAATGTTCTAATTCTTCTAACATATTTTGTGAGTAAAAGTATGCTTGTGACTTGCTGGGAACCGAAAGCCTTATTTCCATTATTAAATGAAAGGAACTAAATCTATTTGAATTGTAAAGGATTTATTGTGTTTATTTTGAAATGGTCACATTTTTGCATATTAAGATGTTAATAACTCGCATGAACAGAAATAATCAAATTAATCTTTACTTTACAAATGTCAAAAGGTTTTCCAAGGGTTCAGCTTGCAAGAATGATTCGGACAGGATTTCAAAACACTGCTTATCCCTATTATGAAGAGAAGTCAGTAAACAGAAACTCTACTCAATTTTTGTGATCACATATTGAAATTTACTATCCATATATGAAATTTTAGAAAGTTTGCATGTAAAAGGAGAATAGACCAGCTGTTCAGGTAGTGTAATCTTTGTAGCTTGATTAAGGTGAATGGAACAGTGGAGATTTATGCCAGCTTTGGATGTGACAGTATTTTATCTAACTGCCCTTAGAATAAGCTCTCACCTGACCTTCTCTTACAACCAACCTGAAGGACAAATGCATTTATCTGGTTTATATCCTTGCAGAAAATTATATAGTCAAAACATATTTATGTTAGTATTTTTGTGGTAATGAGACTCCTGTTTAGGTGGTAGCACTAGCTTTCAGGCCAAGTTGAATACTCATACCTCTTAAAGGGAAATTAACATCTCTGGACCTTAAACTATTTTTCCTTTTTTGCTTTTTATTCTCTAGTTGAGCTCCCTGTTCCTGAGGTGGCTGGCAGTGGCACAAATGCACAGATTTCTAAGGGGCAGGAGGATGTGGTATCTTGTTTATGAAAGCAGATATCTCAAAGATGTGTTTGGTAGAGGAAGCCTAAATAAAGTCTTTTTTTTTTTCTTTTTTTTTTTTTAGCTCACAACAGTGTTCATGAGGAGAGCTGTAAATTTTTGTGGTGATTAAGTTCTCTAGGATACTACTTTATGGAGACTGGTCTAGAATTATGCCAGCATAATTTTTCAGTTTTTCAGAAGGAATGAGTGCAGAGAATGGATTCAGAAATTGTGTATGATCTCAAAGTGTCATGAAAAGTTTCAGACAAGTTTCACGAAAAACTCTTATCTGATTGGTAGTCTTCTGGTACCCTGAAAACTTCTGAAAGCTTTCTAAGATCACACTTCCTAGGTGGAAGTCAACAGAAGTGAATGCTGTGCTGTTTTAAGTTCTTTTCCTTCCATTAAGTTTTAGAATAATAAAACCGAGATCTTTTGTTCATCACATGCACCATGAAAGGCATTCTGAGCTTGGTTTTCAAGTCAATATATCAAGCAAGAAGCCCCCTACTCATATACCTGGTACTGAAATACCCATATAGTTTGTCTCTGCAAAAAATCTGTGCAGAAAAGTTTCTATTAGGCTTTAAAACTAGAAAGTAAGGGCAAACTAATTTTGTTAGTTCTTCAGAAAGTGTGTATGACATCTTTTAGATGATTCAAGTGTGAGCTCAATATGTACTTCAAATATTGGGAATAAAACAGTAGCAGTAAAAGTAGTATCAACATGAAATAAAGATGTTCACCAGTTTTGAACTGTTCATTACAGTAGGGAATATTTATGTATTTACCTGACATCTGAATACAGGAGAACAGTCAGCTGAAGAAGAATTCCAGTTGAAAAAATAGGGAAGTTCTAGGAGCAATACCAACTGAGTGTAGTGTATTACATATACAGGGGCAATTGGAGGAAGTCAGATCTCAATGTTCTGGGGTATTTTTAAGGATGCTTTTTGGAAAAAAAGTATGTAGGCAAGCTATGATATTATTTCTTGTCATACTACTTAACTAACAGCCACGGCTTCTGTAAAGGCTAGCATGAATAAATTAATTTGTCTTTTCAGGAGGTATTGGTGTGAAAAATATTTTTTTTATTACTTTTACCCGAACTTAAAATAAGAAATTATCTGCCTGGTGTGGCAATAAAATGAGACATTATGATAAATCCTAAGCTTGATTTTACTTGAATGTTTTGGGTGAAAAGCAGAAGCTCATGACTTATTCTGAAGAAATAATTTTTCCAGAGTGAGTTGTCCAACTTGCTGCAAAATCAATAAGCTAATAACATGTTCCTTATGCTTGAGAGGGTGTGTTGCTGGGTGGTGTTTGCATGTACTTGGTAGGGGTTGCAGTGCATGATTATCCTGCAGTCTGTTGGCAGCAACAGGAAGCTATCCTGCCCTCTAATGTTAACAACTGCAACCTGCTGCAGGGGAGTTTCACTTACAGGGACGGAAAGAATCTTGGCAAACAGATCCCAGCAGCAAATGGATCCTCCCTGCTGGACCCTCTCTGAGGAAAGAATAGGATACATTCTAAGGTGGGAGTACTTGTGTCATTACTAGTCTCATGCCCACTGACTCTTGGGTCTTACAGGCTCACTGATGTATATGAGGGAAAGTCCTGTACTGCCTACACAGGTGCTACGGACCAAAGAAGTCTCAGTCAATCACAAAGTTGTCATGAGGTTCCTATCTCTTTACTCCTTCCTTGCACAGTTCAGCATTCTGTATTCTTCCTGACAGAGTTTGCTGAGTACCTTAGAGTAGGAGAGATGGTGACCATAACAAATGAGATGGTGACCATAACAAATACTTCCTATTTCAATTATTTAGTATTCATATTAGTCAAAGATGTTTATAAAGGGAGTTCTGACCATTCTTTATTACCTACTAGATACAGTTACAAAGCATTTGGTTTGGGGAGCTCGAGTTCATACTTTTAAATGTTGAGAAGTAAAAAGAGTGACCATGGGATCCCAAATGCCAATGCAGTCATGATGTGGTTCTGCATGTTTACTACAGGGAATACTGTGGCTTTTGTACCCCATCTAACTTATGTGAGAAGTTAGATATAATATTGGATAGTTTTACCTGCTCAAGGTTGAACACTTAAATACCTGTGTGGCCATAAATGCCTGTTCAGTTTTTCTTAATCAAGCAAAAAATTTACAGGAGTGATTAAGAGCATTTGGTTTTTATTTCACTTTCCATTTTAGTTGTTACCAGTATTGAATGTCCAAATTGTTCAAACTGACAATTTTAAATCCAATTAATTTAAATAATTATTGTGATTTCAATTTTCTGACACTTTTGTACCACTGTTTTTCATAAGCCTGATAGATGAGGGAGGCAAAAAAAGGATTTCAGGTTCAATGTGGAAGAAAATATATTCTATTTGTCCTCTACTCAAGACTATGAGAGTGGGAAGTCTCTTGCTGGTTGTTGGAAACAAGCGTGAAGGGATATTTTAAATTTCATTAAAGGTTTCTTAAAAAACCTCATTTTTAATAAAGGAAAGGACTGGCCACGTGGTACTTTGGTAAACCACAACATTCACTGACACGCTTTTTCCAGGACAGGCCCTGTGCTAACGTGAATGTAGACATATTATCATTCTCTTTCTTACTGTATTTTATATTCTAGTATAAGTACTGCTACATCCTCATGTTCCTTCAGGCTGTTTCACAAAATCTACAGTTTTATGTTTCAGCCAAAGGACTCTTATCAAATGGGACTTGAAGAAACCTCATGTTATGTGCATAGCAAGCCTTTTCAAGTCGTATATTCTCTTTTGCAATATGTTTTTGATTTTGTATTTGGTCGGTTTTGGTGTTGTCATGTGTGTTCCCCTGCACTCCCTCCCAGCTGCTGTCTAAAATACCAGAGATCCAGCGTGTTCTTGCCAAATAATGTGGGTTTCCTTTAAATTTTTTAATTTAAAATATTTTTAAATTTATTTTGTAAATTATCACTTAGGTGATGTTAGTCACCATGGATGCATTTAATGGGCGGAATCTAGGAATGTTTAACTCCTATACTTGTACTTTCTCTGCGCTTGTAACTTCTTGAATAACGCCTACTGTGTGACAAAAGCAAGCTGTGTGCTGCTAAAGGGTTTCAGACTAGAAACTTCCTTATCTCCTGCAAGTGCTCAAAGCCTCCAAATCTGAAAGCTAAAACTTAAGAGACAAGGCAAATGAAGCTGTGGAATTCTGAACTTGACATTCCTTGATTTACTGCCAAAAATAAAGCCATGTTCCCTGACGTCTTGGCATCAGACTGGCTAGTCATTAGGCTTCTTCCCAACACCAGCTTCACTCCCACCAAGCTACTCCCACTCCCACCCTTTGACATCCAGAGAATTACTTCCGGTATAAAATAGATTAGCACAAATAGGTAGTAAGAAAAGAAGCTGAATTAAATACAACATAGGGTTTGAGGTTTTTTCAGGAGGGAGAGTGAGGGAATACCACATATGGAATCTAGCAGCATCATCAATTCTAACTTGTTATCTTTTTTTTAAACTTTAAGATAGTAACTGGGGAAACCTGGTATCCTAAATGCAAGTTGTGTTTGGTACCTAGATGTGTTAGGTTTTGTGTTTTGGGGTTGTTGGTTTTTTAAACTGTCTGAGGATGAACTGGAGTATTTTCTCATTCGTATTCAGCACAGTGGCATGAAAGCACTGTATCTTCAGCCACTGACATATATTTGCCCACCAATGGCTACAATAAACTCAAAAGCAAGGGGAATACAAAAGAAGCAATGAAACGAAACAAAACACTGCTTAGATGTGCTGGGCATTATCATTCTTGGATTCCTTCCCAACTAGATTTCAATGTACAAGTAACTTCATCAGGCAGTTTGCATTTGCATAAGTTACAAATCTAGGATAGCTGGAATATACCACAGGCAGCCTGATGTTACTTTGCTTTATTACCTACACTCTAACTGGTTGGGACTTCAGTGTTAAGTCATTGTCTTCTGCAATGTATGATCCTTGTAAAGGATTATTCTGGATCAAAAAGGCAACAGAAGAGTGAAAGACAATACTGAACTACATCCAGTTTTACTTACATATGCCTAATTCTAGTTTAGCATACTTTAGGTTTACACTAGCAATATAAAGTACATAAGGAAAACAGCCTAGGGCGAAAAAAGAAAATTATGCCTATAGGTTTGCTGGTTGACCAGAATTGTGCAGTACTGCGTATAATATCAACACTCATAGGAAGTTATTCATTCTCCTTTTTAGAATGAGATTAGCTTTAATTAGGTTTAACTTGAAACTAAAGCAAAACTGCCTTGGAGCTATTTAAGTCCTTGAAAAGCATTTTCCTGGTGTGTGTATTTTCCTGGAGTGTTCTCAGCTGCTTTAATGCACCTGCTGTGTGGTTGGATCATAAATAAGGCACACTGCAGCCACAAATATTCTACAATAAAATATTATGGAACATGTGCTTAAAATGGTATGGATTTTTCCAGGCCTCTCTTCTATAATAGATGTGGTTGTACATAGAGAGAGATTCATGGCAGGAGGCCCTGAAAAACAGTAATTTCTCCACTTTTTATTTACATCTTCAAAGTCTCTTGTATGATTCATTGTGCATTGAATCATTGTGCATATGCTACATACATTTGTTATTGGTTTTAGTTATAACTGCAGGCAATTAAAAAAGACATTCTGAAGCTTTGCTTGAGAAGGCAAAATGCATCACTCCATGAAATGAGTATTCTCTTCTTTCCCATGCAGAAGCTAAAGCAGTGACAGATGTACACACTTTTTCCCCACACAGACAGCATTATGAAGGAACCAATCCGACTCAGCTGTTCCAGTTTACGGAAGCAGCATATCTGACCCTGATATGTAAAATATGGCTGTGACCATTCAGCTGGTCAACAGAAGCTAGTGAGTAACATGTAAAAGATGCTCAGTTTTTGGAGGAATTTGGCCCTCCTAAAGCTATATATAAAATGTGTATAATATTTCTATATATAATAAATAATATAATTGTGTTTATAATATTTATATTGTAATATATATAAATGTTACATATATTTGTGTATTAAATCTATATTATTATTATTTTAAAACCCAAAGTAGGCATAATTACTCTTGAAATAAGCTTACTGAGTTTTGATTTGGTAATGCTAAAGCATTGACTACAGTAAAACCATTGACATGAATAGGGTTAGCAGGATTGGGTCTTAAAAGAAATGTAAGTAGGTAAGGCATTAGCACTATCATATTTTGTGAATATTGCTTTCACGTATTCATTTAATCAAAATAATTATTTAGACTGCTCATGAGATTTTGATTTTTCCTTCCAATGGACATTTCTGAAGGGGTCCTGGAATGAATTTAGTGTTTTGATTCCTGAAGGAGATGTGGAATTTAACAACCTGCGAACAGTACAAATGTCTATTTAATAAACATGAAGAAAAGTAATTCTGATCTCTGCAGCACACTTTTAATACAGGAGATGACACCTGAAATATCATTAGCTTCAAAAAGCCATCTTAAGAATATTGGTCTAAAAATAACTTTTAGCAATTAATTATTTTCAACAGTCAAGGCATTTCATTGCATTCCTCATGTTAAATCACCCATTTTACTGGTGGTAGCATTTTATGTAGGAAAGAGTTTGTCATAGTTTTCCTCATTCAGAGTAGTGCATTACCAGTAATTACATTACAATCAGCTTTTGAAGCAAAGCACGTTACTAGTTAGGAAGGGTTATGTGGTCTACTTTGGGCCACAGTATTGTAAAATCTGAAGCAGGGCAAGTTGATTAATCATAAGGGATCATTCTCTAGGGGACACTACTAGTGTATGTGCTGTCTCCTCTTCAAATACTGCCTCTGTGTTGGTAAAAACAGTCATTTTGTGAAGACCCTGTGTAGAAAAGAGGTTTAGAGACAAATGAAAAACTGTTAGCTTCCTAACAAATAGATCTGGCCCTTAGCAGTTGTTTGTGGAAGTGAGGGCTCCTTTGTGTCCCTTCAGCAGAAACTGGAAAACAACTTAAGTCTGAATTTTTATGTGATGATTTGTAATAGGACAACTTTAACTGATGTCATAAAATCTGCCTGCAGGCACACTGTAAATAATCATAGTTTCCATAGATTTCTGTGAATCCCAATAGCAGTTATCTGAGCCGTAGAAGTACCATTTCTCCTCTAGTTTTCTTTCAGTGATATTCCCTCTAATTTTTGTAATATATATTGCATAAAATATAACTAAACACTGAGAAAGGCCTTAAATTTTGACGATGTTCTAAACCTCTTTCTGCTACTTCACTCTCTGACTCCTTGAACTTCACATAAGGACTATAGACCTCAGTATTTATCACTTAGCCTTTCCAAACCTGAACTGGGAATATTCTGGTTCTTCTAATCATTTGATCATTTCTCCTAATCCCCCAGCAGAATTTGAATCTATATTACCAAAGTCAAGCATGATACAGAAAATAGCTAAGTATATAAAGCTGCAAGATGCTCAGCATCTTCTGAGAAGTACTTGTTATACCGTTCCCTTAGATCTTTCAACATCAGACAGTATCAAAACAGATGGAAAAAAATATTTAAATTCATGAGCATACAAAAGCCATTAGAATTCAGCTTGACTTCTAAATTTAGTAGATATATTATTAATTTTTTTTTTTATCCTGATAAATTACTACTTTTCCACACAGAAAAAAACCAAAGTAGCAGAATCTAATGTATTTATTTTACCTTTCAGAAGGCCTTCCTCTCAGGCCTTTCACTGACTATATTTTCTTGAAGGGTATAAATTGTTCAGACTTGCACAGTTTATAGGTGTTTTCCTTAAGTACTTTCCCATGTTAGGTCTGCCTTGCATCCAGATATACATTCCATTGAGCTCTAGGAAGATAATTTGGTCTACAAGGAAATTTGTAATTGTCCATAACAGTTGAGCAGTACAATTGCACAGGGCAATTGCATTGAGTTTCTTTGGAAGCCTTACCTTAGATGAATGATGAAGTGTCAGATGTTGGACAATAGTTCTCTCAAAGATTTCATATGGTATGCAATCGAATCATTAACAGTGCTTGAAACTGAACACACACAGACACACAAAACAGTAGGAGAGTTGTTTAAAAGATGATGCCAGGTCACAAGAATTATCTGTGTTGTCAGACATTCAAGACAACTGCAGTACGTACATCTTAATAATTTTTTTCTTCATTTAGAAAAATAAAGCTTACTATAGGTGTAAACTAAGACATTTATGTGATCTTTATATTCAGAGGACATACAAATTTATAAGGTCATAGGCAGAAGATGAATGAAGGGGGGAAACGATGGAGTGGGCCAAAAACACGTAGTGTGGGAGAGCTCCCTGTAAGAATCAAATGAGTGCTGGGATTTTGGCTGACTGATGCATTGGTGAAAAAAGTTGATGGCTCTAAAGAATTGAACACCAAACCAATAATGCTTAAATTCTACTTAGCCCTCGTTTTGAATGACAGTCTGACAAGATGATTTCAGTGCACTTTTTCATAAATATACTGTCCTCATAAGGGTCAAATTATGTGATCTTTGCCCAATATGGAATTACACAAAAAATGAATGATAGAGCTTCTGCCACACTTGCTCATGTGGCACCAAATTTTGATGTATTGTTCATCATAATATCATGCCTGATAAATGGTTCCATAGAAGACAATAGGGTTTTTTCTCTTTTCTCAGTGTCATGATAATCTCTGACTAGTTTTGGCAGAAAATGTACAAATTGACATGGACAGCTCAGATCCTTCCTTGTGAATACAGCAGAGTCTTTCACTGAAATTCTTTTTAAACAGAAAATGCTATTTTATCTATTAATTTAAAAAGTTAAAATATGTATCCAGAAATATTGTGCTGATTGAAAAACTGGAAGGACATGAGAAGCAGGGAATTAAGAAAGGAGATGTATCCATTAAGGGAGGAGGAGGAGGAAGTGGGCACCATAAAGGACTGTGATGGGTTGAACTTGGCTGGATACCAGGTGCTTACCAAGCCGCTCTATCACTCCCCACCTCAGTTGGACAGGGCAGAGAAAATATGCAAAAAAGCTCATGGGTTGAGATAAGGACAGGGAGATTACTCACCAATTACAGTCACAGGCAAAAGGGACCCGACTTGGGGAGATTAATTTAATTTATTGCCAGTCTACATCAGAGCAGGAAAATGAGAAAAAAGTACAATCTTAACACCTTCCGCCCACCCCTCCCTTCTTCCTGGGCTCAAGTTCACTCCTGATTTCTCTACCTCCTCCCCCTGAGTGGTGCAGGGAGATCCGGAATGGGGGTTGCAATCAGTTCATTATGTGTTCTCTGCTGCTGCTTTCTCCTACACTCTTCTCCTACTCCAGCACGGGCTCCCACCCACAGGAGACAGTCCTTCATGAACTTCTTCAATGTGGGGCCTTCCCATGACGTGCAGTTCTTCACGAAGTACTCCAACATGCTTCCATCCCCCAGGGTACAGTCCTTCAGGAACAGACTGCTCCAGCATGGGTCCCACACAGGGTAACAAGTCCTGCCAGGAACCTGCTCCAGGGCGGGTTCTCCATGATGTCACAGCCTCCTTTGGGTCATTCACCTGCTCTGATGTGGGGTCCCTCACAGGCTGCAGGTGGGTATCTGCTCTGCTGTTAACCTCCATGGGCTTCAGGGGCATGGCCTGCCTCACCATAGTCTGCACCACAGGCTGCAGGGGAATCTCTGCTCTGATGCTTGGAGCACCTCCTCCCCCACCTTCTTCACTGACCTCTGTGTCTGCAGAGTTTTTCTCTCACATATTCTCATTACTCTCTTCCAACTCTTGTTGCACAGCAGTTTTTCCCCCTTCTTAAATCTGTTACCCCAGAGGCGTTACCACCATCACTGATGGGCTCGGCCTTGGCAAGTAGCGGGTCCATCTTGGTGCCAGCTGGCATTGGCTCTGTCAGACATGGGGGAAGCTTCTGGCAGCTTCTCACAGAAGCCACCCCTGTAGCCCCCCCACTATCAAAACCTTGCCACATAAACCCAATACAAGGACAAAACCTAGTACTAATGAGAGACTGATGAGAGATATGAACTATCCAAAAAACTTTAGGTGAGATTCCTTTCACTTAACTTGAGATGATGACACTGTAGACATCTGAGCTAATTTTCTAAATTTTCTGTATCGTCAAAGCAGAGAAACAGACATCTAATGGTAGTGAAGCTTACACTCACTGAAAGCCTGCAGTAAGTTTTTAGTATGTGCTGGAGCCCATATTTACAAATGGTTGAGAAAGCAACTGGGAGTAGTTGTGTAGAAATGCTGTTGGATGTTGTGGTGAACCTCATACTGAAAATAACTCAACAATGATGTTACCTGTATCACAACAGCCTAAAAATGTACCTGGAATGCTTCAACAGAATTGTCATCATTCTACTCAAATTGGCTAAAATGTCAATGTCAGGCTTTGGTTTTGGCAGTACTTCAAGAAAAATATAGATAGGTAAACTGGAGAAATTCAGAGGAAAAAAGGGGAATGATCAAAAAAGCTGGAAAACATAATCTATGAGGAAAGAATGGAAAAAATGGCGCATTTTAGTTGAAAAAAGCAGACATGGAAGGGTGGCATGTCTGTAGATTTGAAAGAAAGGAATAAGCTTTTCTCTCTGTTGACAGTGGATAGAATAAAATACCTTGAGCTTACATTTTAGCGGGAGAATTTCAATTTAGAAGTTGAGAAAACTTTTGCAACACTAATGTAGTTGAGCATTTGGAGATATTTGCCTATAGAGACTCTAATTTAGTTGTGTTAACACACTGTAATTTCAGATGGTAGAAGTTTGTTAGAAATTGCATAGGGATGCCTTAGGGGAAACTTCTTTCCTAAAGTATCTTCTACTGTGTCAGCATCTCCTCACAAAGAACTTCAATATGTAAAATGCAGGTTTTATATTGAGTATTAAAGATTCTCTCTGTACCTCTTTCGCCAACTGTCCATTGGGCAGATAGTCAAGTATGTGTGCATATGTTTTGCACCTATCAAATGTGCTTCTGTCAATTGTACATGTACAAGAGTCTGGTCTTACACTGGGTACTCCACATTCTTGCTAGAATAAATACAATGATGGCAACCGAAAGCTTTCAAAAAAAATGTAATTAGGAAGGGAACACAAGGAGAGTCAAAAAGAGAGTATTTTGTTTGACAGTCATTTTAATTTTATGGCAATTGTAGTGGGTGTGAGAAGTTGAAAGACCTCAGCTAACCACCATTTTAAAAGAAGCAGAACAAACAAAGCAAGAAATATTATTGATGTGATTTACCCTGGAAAGGGTTAGAATGCTGTTAAGAATAAGATATTAGCATGGGGTGTTTAAGAAGCTGTTGCAATCAAATTTGTGTAGGCTCTGGACATAATCTCCACATAGATTTGTATTTTCATCTTTGTGAATGTCATTTGCAAACACTTCTAAGATGGAATATATTGCTGCAGTCTGAGAAAGAGTGAGCACACAGCCATCCTAGGTGGTCACCAGAGGACAAATCATCTCGCCTGCATCCTACTTGTTCTTGGAGTTTTAGCTTTCATCATACTTCTCCTAATAACAGCTGTTTCCTCCTAAAGCACCGCTAATCACAATGAGTCAAGTAGTCATACGAAAATAATAGTTTTCATTTAAAATAAAAGTAAGTTTATAACCTATTTATTATCATGAGCTTTAGAAGTTTGAAAAAGAAATTGGAAAAAAATAACCTGAGAACAGCAGTGTTCTGCAAAAGGGTGAACCAAGACATGGAAACTGTAAAGCTAAGTCTCATGAAAATTGTGTTTGGGGAAAAAGCAAAGAATTGGGAAAAAAAATTAAAATCAGATTCTTTTAAGTAGTAATACTGGATATACAAGTCATTGTTTTAAATAGCTGGGCTGATCTGTCATTATCTTTGTTAGGAATTATCAGAAAAATAATGATTTTTTAGGATTACTACTTTCATATCAATGACATCCATTTGGGAACAGATGCAATCAGAAGATACAAAATTCTAGGTTTTATGTGCAACCCAAGGAAAGAAAGTATGTGTCTACATGTGTGTGTGTGATAGTTATAGATATATGCACACGTGTAAAAACAAAAAAAAAAGTACAAGGTGGAGAGGGAGAAGGCAATATTAGCCCTGCTGAATTCACAGTGCTATCAGTGGTACAGCTTAAATGTGACTGTACTGAATCAAATGGGATTATAACATGATGCAAATGCTGACACTTTACTGTTGTAGAAGACAAGTACCAAGGCTGTGAGCTGGTAGACTGACATACACATGTAGCTTTCATCACTGGAATGGTTCTGGTCACTACTTGCTCCTGAGCAAAGATTAGAACATAGTTGCTCAAGCCTATCTAGGTGGATTTTACTACCCTGAATTCCCTAACATCAAATGGAAATTACTAGTTGAGTCAAATCTTGACTCTGTTTTTTGTTTGTGTTTTAGTGTAAACAAAGGAAAGGAAGTAGAAAAGCTGTTTCTTTCCTAGCTAGAAACTCCACCAGCAGAGGTTATGCAACATGTGTTCTTAGTCTCAGCATGATCTCTGATTCCTCCTTACCATGGCTGGAACATAAGACACATTATTCACTTATCTGTAGCCTGGTGTCTTGCTTTTTCACACCACTCCCATTCAGCTGTACGTGCTTTAAACACTCATAATGTCTGCTTGTTCACCTTTCTTCATACGTAGCATCAGGCGAACACCAGAAAGCTCTGTTCTACACTGTAGGTAACTGGCTAAGCCAGGAAAGCTGTCAAGTAACACACACAAGTTTCCAGTTTTCCTATGGGTTGTCTAGGTTATGCATTGAAAATGGCCTATTACATCTAGTTACCATGTGCTATTACAGTCGTGGGTGATGACTTGGTGGATAACATATCAGAGAGTGCTTTCAGAAACAACATGCCAAAACTACTCTAGATATTCTTTAGGTTTGGGGTGATATGCGAAGATACAAAACCTGCAGGTGGAAATCCGAACAGCTATATTCTGTACTGTACATCTCCAAAGGTCATACAATTTTTTTTTTTTTTTTTTTTACATTCCTTTAGCAGTCTACAAAGGCTCATAAAGGTACAGGATGCACTGTAATATTGGTATCTGCCTGCCAAATGTGAAGCCTGTTCTGAGTCTTGAATACTATGGACCCAACTTTTCCAGCCACTTTCCCAGCACTGTTAAAGTGGCTGATAATCAAGCAGCAAAGTTTCAATTTCTCATTCTATAGCTACAGGTGACTAAACAGGAATCAAAGTGCAAGTGAGTTGGGCCCAAGCTCCAAACTCCAACTAGTTCTAATTTATGATAAATAATACATGTGGTTCATTTTCAATTATGCAGTTTATTTGCTTTTTATATAATGTAATCATAGACATGCAGTGTATTTCTCAGATCTGAATAAATTATTTCAAACTAGATACTAAAATCCATGACTAATTACATTATAATGCTCAAATCAGATTCTGCTTTGTGGCTGGTCAAAAATACAGTTTCATTACAAGATTAGAAACCTTTTAAAATTAAGTAGCAACAGGCATCTGTGGATGCACAAGCTAACACTAATGCAGTTAAGGATGTATGATTACTAAAGGTTATCTTCAGAGGGTTATACCTTGGCCACAAAGCTTTATCTTGTTTTATATTACATAAAATTGAATTTTAGTCACAAGGTGAACTTAGTTTTTATTTTCTTTTTGTAAAATTGCAAAGATATTTTTCTGGAATTTTATCCTTCAGTTTGAAGGGCTGAATTTGCAAACATTTGGTCCATGATTTTCTGTTGAAACATCTTAAGCCATTTTTTTTTCCCCTTATTTTTAGAGATTTGTATATGCAGATCCAAATGAGCAGCTAGGATATAAGAAAAACCTGTGCTGGCTGTTTAACTTTGAATCTGTCTATTAATGTTTTGCATGAAGACTTTGGTGTAATTCTTTTTTAGGAGCACTGAAGAACAACTTCCTGTTTTCAGTGGATAAATCAATTACTTTCATGTAGAAATGTCTCCTGGTTTTCATTTTGACTTTTCATTCATATTTTAATATTAAAATAATTAATTAATACTAGACCAAGTCTTGGTAGTATTCTTTTGCTTTGTTAAATCATATGATACGTGGACTAAATAAAAAGTTTGTATTCTCTACGGGCAATGATTTTTAAATAATATTTACTATACATCTCCCAAGATGATACAACGGAATTCAAATTTGGTACTAACAGTCGTTACTATTCTAATTCATTTTAAAATCCTTGAAAACATGAGCATGACTATTACACTGTACTCCTTTATAAGTTTCTAAGTCGTACATGGCAAGAAAGGGGTTAATGCAGGAAACAATCAAAGAACAATTGAAAATGGGCACAATGTCAGAGGTAAAGGCTAGGAATATTTAGGGAAAAAAAAAAATCTTTCCTGGATGGAGTTGGTGGGACTTTGGTCTTCACCTAGGAGGGACACAAGGCTCCAGAATTTGTTGTGCTGAAGGTAGACTTAGAAGGATTTGTATTAAAATATGACATATGGGAAAACAGCTGTGTTATAGCAACATCTTATCTGGGGGAGATGCTTGTTTAACAGGAATGGTCTTCACAGGTATCCTCATAGTATCAATCTACAAAAACTGTTGGTAATCAATAGGCTTAAGAAGTTTCAGCTTCTTGGTAGATGAAAGCATACTGTGTGCTACGATGCACTGAATTTATGATATATCAAACATGAGGGGTTTCTTTATCTGGCGTAATTGAAGCTATGCAGTTTAAAGTACCTTTTTATCCATTGAGCAAGTGTTCAACTGAAACAGGGGTATCTTACTGCACAAAACCAAATGAAGAATCAACTTTTGCTCTGGCCATGATGAAGAAAATCTAGAATATAAGTGGAAACCAGAATTTACTATAGCACATGCACCACAGAAAGAAAACAGTCAGGTTGCTTAAACAGAGAAACTTCTCTGATTTGCTAAAAAGCTTCAACTTCTGTGATGTGGACTATAACAGCTACCTAGAAAGTGGTCATCCGTGAGCGATGCCTGTACTGTCTTATAATTGTGGTTTACTATTACCACAGAAACTATAAAGAGTCCCATCTTTCTGTTTTACTGAGTGAGGTAACTGGTACCTGAAACATGTTGAAGCCTAGTCCAAAGACTCATGCCGCGCACAGACTCCTGCCAGTCTTCAGCCTGTGGCTCAAGCCAGATATTTCCAGGCTAGCTACAGCTGGTTTGATGCACAAGATTCTCTAGGCCAAATCCCTTTTCCTGAAAACATGTATCTGAGCTAGGCGCTCATCTCCATCAGTAAGGGAATGTTATGTTTAGCAGGGGAGCTTTGACACAGCTTTAACCGAACCCAGGACATTTCCATTCTTCTGAGCAAAGTGGAGTATTTTGCAGAGGTAATTTTTTACTACTTATCTAATCGGTAGACAAGGTCCTCAGCTGATGTGCTTCAGTCTTTGTCATGTCAGTTTAATTGTCAATACTGCTTTACACGAACTGAGAATTTGCTCCTCTAATTTGTCTCCTGTCTTGTTTCCTTCTTGTTTTCATCTGAGGGTCAGATCCTCTCCATGTATCTTCCCGAATACAGTCTAGTGTCTATGCAGAATGAAATAAAATTATAAGAGATGTTATACTCATCAACAATCTTCTTTATGGGACCTGGCTAAGTGGCACTCAATGCATGATCAAATTTGGGGGCAAGACATAAAATGGCTTTTATATCAACTTCACATATCTCTGATTCTACATCTGGGTAAGTGCTGAGTGGACCCTCCAGCTCAAATCAAATCAGCCTGCTGCATCAGAGAGAACCAATTCGAGAAAGTAGCTAGAACGTGTGACTTCTTTTCTTCTTTTTTCAGATAAGTACTTTTTTATTCCCCAAAGAGTGCTGTGGCAGTTATTCCACCTTTTTCTACTAGGTGAAGCCTGACAGAATAGCACAATCAGCTTTTCAGCTGGAAAGACACAAAATACCAAAAAGAGATAAATTTTTGTTAGATCTTTCCTGGTGCCTAATAGGAATGATAAGACTCTCTTCCATGTCCGTTAGCAACTAGGTCTCATTTTGCTCCTTTGTACTTAGCTCCTCAACAATATGATTGTTATATCTTAAAACTCAAAATAATATGCTGGTCCTCCTTCAGCTGACAAAACTAGTTTTTCTGCAGTAGCTTATCCTTGGAATCAAATACACTACTAAGGTAGCATGGAGGCATAGGCACACAGAAATGTGTATGTATTTTTGTTGATGCTCATTGTGAGTGTCCATCTGGTAGTATACTGATGAAAAGATCTAGTGATGTTACACTAGTATCCAGTTGAAGCAAGATCTGTTTATTAGTCTAAATGTAGGTAGGGAAGAGTGGATCAAGTAGTCACAATGTGATTGGACTGAAACTAGAGCTAGGATCGAATGTAAAGCTGACATGGGGAAGACATTCCCAGGCCTAAAAAATCAACTCAGACAAGTTGTCTCCTTTCCATTTGACTTTCCCTTTCTGTAAAGAGCTAAGAAATTACTTCCACATTGTCTTTTTTATCTTATGGTGGTGCAGTTCCCTCCGCCCCTTGCTGGGCCGCTTGGTGCTTGGTGTGATCCTAACCCCCTTCCTGGGCCACATACCAACCCAGGGTGGTATGGATTGGCAAATGGCAGTGGACCAGAGCATTAAGGCACCCCCTTGATGTACCTGGCTCCTGCTCTCCCTATCACTTGGAAGTAGTAATAACAGTCCATCACCTCTGACAGACTGATACATCTGTACCTGGGACATGGCCAAGGGAGGGCGGTACCAGAACTGCACATTCAGCATGTTCTGGGCCTGCACAACTGGTGGTAAACACCAGAATATTTCATCATTTGAGTTGGGCTGGAGTGGAAAAGTACCTGACAAAAGTCAATTATCTTGGGTCCTATAAATCATGACCCTAAATGAGACCCTTTGAGCTCTCCTGGATTGCAGCGGTCCTGTGACCATCATCTCCCCTGAGTTGGGACACCTCTTAGATGTTAACTCCTTGAGGTACCATCTGCCATCAAAGTTGATGAAGGGCCAGGGCGAAGTCAACCCCCTCGAGTCTCAATTATCACCCATTGAGGAATGTTGATGCATTGTGAGTATTTACTCTAAACTCAAGAAGTGGGAAATTTTAACTGTAGGCTAGCTTCTCTTTAACCCACCTCTTTACCTAGCAATGTGTTTGGGTATACACAGTTATTTTCACGAGTGTGGGTACATACATATTTGAATGGATCCGAATACTTTTTTCTGTCTGTGTGTTTGTATATGAATATACATATATATATATTGATTTAGGATACATGATGGTAAATTAGTGTTAATCTTGTAATTTTCAAATCTGTAGTTAAGTCGCTATTTTAATCATAACATATTTTACTGAATTATTTTGTAAATTCTTAAATTGATTAATGATTGAGTGCTGCTAGTCATTAATAAATCTTGATTTGCTGCTAAATCATTACCGTGTTAATATTTCCATCCGCGACACATCTGTAGCACTTTTATAAGTACTGTTACATTTTTGGAAATAAGTCAACTGAAACCCAGGGAAGTGTGTTGCAGAGGGTACAGTTTCGTTTCCCTGATGATACTGGATATCTTCATGCTTGACACCAATATGATTCTTTTTCTTCCTTTGTTCTTTCTTCCTTCCTTCATTTGATCCCATTAACCTTTAGAACCTTCTTATTTGCTTGTGTGTGTTCTGAAATTCGGGAACCATCAAGACACTTTCAAGAATCTCTTCAGCTTGTAGCTAATAAAACCTCTCTGAAGAAAACTTCCCGTGGAAATCAGTTGAAAGACTTCTCCATTTAATCTGAAAGTCTCTGAGATGCAACTAGAAAGTAAGACAGTAGGTTTGAGAAATTCACTCAGATAAGTAACTTAATTTTTTACTGCAGGATTTCTCTTTAGCTCAAAGACTCAAAGATCAAAAACGTCTTGAATTATTACAGTGTTTGATCAACATTAACACTTAAGTAGAAAGCTCCTTTAAAAGTTTCCTTTGAATTAAATATCAACTTGATTTTCACAATATATTGTCTTGATTACTTAGGACACAACTGAATAAATCACTGTTATCTTGTATTGTCTATCTTTTTTTCTAAAATCTGTCTTCTGATGGCACTACTTCAAAACAATCTGTTCTTAGAACAACAAAACCACCAACTTCATGTTCCTTTAATTTCAGTGACTACTTATTTTGAGGTATGAAACAGTTCTGATGTAAAAATAAAACTACCTCATTATGGTGTGGGAAGCAAAAATAACACTTTCTGTGAATTTCATAAGTAGGTTTTCGTATTTCAACTCTACAATCTGAGATGGTCATACCGACATGTTTTTCAATATGCTCTGTGCTGTAATTATCTGCTTTTAAGTGGATACTGTTAAAAGTATCTTAAACTACATGATTCTTTAAATATTTTTTTTTCCTTTTTACTGCTAAACTAAACGTTTGTAGGAAGAAATTTTATGAACTACGATCAATTTATACTGTGTGTTTGGTTCTACCTGTTATCTACAAGTAACTGACCATCTCTCCAAAAACTGGAAAGGAAACACAAGCTCCTCCCTTCCTAGAATATCATAAAAATGTAGTTGTCAGAATATACTGAGGTTTGGGGTTTTTTTTGTGCTCCCCAGTCTCTTCCTTCTGTGTGATCACAAACACAATTGTGAGAGCAAGACATTGTGAACATTTGGTTGCAGAGGTGAGAAGAGTTGGAGTGATACTATGGAAATACTATCGGTAGCCCCTACAGACACACAGAAAGGATCAGTATTTGCTTTTCAGGTCTCCTTGATGGCTGGACGGTGTTCCCCCATGAGGGTCAATTAAGACACCTTCTGGAACTGCCTGCTTGCTTCTGACTTCTGTAGGAGGAGGCTATCTGAACACAAATGTCCTCCTTTCACACACTGTCAGCATAATGATAGACAGTATCTTTGTTCCTGTACCATTACGTACTGGACCTACAAATGTAGTAGGGTTAAGTCTCAAAAAGAAATGCAGGGATGTTCTGCAAGACCTACTTCTTAAAGTATACAAAAATTAGCCTTTCTGTAGATTTAATATTTTATATAGCTTCTTATTTTTACCTGTGATTTAAAAAGGTTGCTTTTTGTGTGGTTTTAAAATAAAAATAGCTGATCATTTTTCATTAGTTTTATGAGTACTTTTAAATGAAATTAGACAATAATTTAAAACTAATAGGTGGTCTATTTTATCACTACAGCAAATGTTGATGGAATTACAGCTACCAAAGGCTTTATTACAATAGCACTGACCAAAGTAAACAGCAACCTGTGAGACTTATACTGTGCTGAGTGAACAGAAATCCTTCTTGGAATATAATTTTTGGTGATTTTGCAAATTAGGCAAGAGATGGTATGGAGGTTTTTTTTTTTTTTTTTGGTTCTGCAGGGACACCTCTTAATGACTCTGTCATTATATGTTGGATTACTGTAACTGAAGTTGGGTTATTTTGCTTTGTAGTGCACATAATACCTCCTGTTCTGCTTGTAACTATCAAGCCTCCTTGTCCTTCATTCTGATGCCTGGGAGTTGTGGAGCAGAGAATGAGGCAATGGGAGGCAGCAACATGTGTTGTTTGCCTTGTCAGAAAGTATCCTTGGTAGCTAAGCCCAGTTCTTTTGTTCCTGACTAACCCTGGCCAGAAATATTCTTTTCAGTTCCACAAAATGGACAGAAGATGCTAATTCAGAAGGTCTGACACCTTGGCTTTTATTTATCTTGAGCTGCTGAATGACATTGGCATGGCAACAGATGGATTAAGAAAAAAGATTTAATGAGTGGAAGTTAACGTTGCTGCCCAGCCAGTAACACCTGTGTCACTGGAAGCAGAGGATGAAGACAGACATCACTTCAGGATTTTTTAAAAAATTATTTAAACTATTTATTTAGATTTTCCTTGAAGACTCTTGCAACCCTCAATACAGTCACAGTCTTCCTTGTATGGTGATCTAAGGCTGTACCACGCTGAAGCTGCTGGTGTTGCTCTTACTAGTAACTAATATGCATGCTCTACAGTCTGATAGTCCTAAGTGTTGTCTTATATCCCCTTCTCATCAATAACTCAGATTCAGAAATGGTTTAGTCTATACCACTTAATTTATTAAATTGAGTAACTGATTAAATTGGGTTCTTTGATCATATTCCATCTTTCGCTATTGCACAAGTGACATAACAATATATAGACTGGGCTGGAAAACAAGAGCTGGGATTAGTTCAAGTAAAGCCATAATCTCACTAAAGCAAGTCAGAAAAGACTGCTAGATCACATTAAAAAGCTAGGTTTTTCTCACTACTTTTTAAAGTTTTCAGTTGAGATAGTCTCTTCCTGGTCTTGTGTGGTCTGCTGTTTTTCATAATCTCTGGTATTTCTCATTAAATAATCTGTCATAGGTTTAAATGAGGTAATTCTGGGATATGGGATGGTGGTACTGGGGGGTGTGTCCCCAATAAGATTCAGGGTTAGCAGGGCAAGATTGTTGGTATGGAAAAGTCACAGAACATTGAAGCATCTGCAGAACCTGTCATTTTGTCTATATCTTGCACTTTTATCCTAGATACTTTGCATCCTAAAAGATGGGCCCAGAGATAGTCCTGCCTTGCCTACTAGTTTGCAGGCAGGTTGAGATTGTTTAGGGCATTTCTTATGATCTTCTACTGTTCCTGACTATTTTGTATTGCCTGGTATTTACAGAGGAAAAGCTACGAAATTCTGTCTCATTCAGGTAAAATCATGCCTGTTCATGAATGGTTTAGAAAGGCAGCACAGGGGTCACTGGCTCATCATTTTTTCATTTGCCCCTAATAAAGGTGCTATGCTTGAGCAGAGATCTCAAACAAGACTCTGTTGCTGTTGTGAGTGCCACTTGGACAGTGATAAAAAAATTTTATCAAATAGCGACACTTTATTTTATTTCTTAACAATGATCAGATCCTGAAAAAAAAAAATAGTGAATGAATTTAAATCAAAACAATATGAGCATTTAGGCTGTGGCTCTGTGCTATACTAAACTTTATCTCCCTAAAATGAAAGAAAATGTCATCTGGTGCACCTGTGTTCCCTACATGCTGCCAGTGGAATAGTTGACTTGAACCCAAAGAGGACATCCACTACTTTGACTGCTTTAGTACCTGTTTGTGTTATCTCAGCTACAAGGTAACCTTAGGTCCTTCATGGACACTTAAATTTCTCTGACAATAAACACTGGAATATTGCTTTGTTCTACAGTGCAAATGTGATTTCCTTCTCCACAATATTTCTTTAAGTAACATCTCAGCTTTAGAATTTCACTAATTTCCTAAATTTTATTCGCTTACTGTGAGATGAAGTCAATGAAATAGAAAATTTTCTGAGTTACCTGAAGAAATATTCTCTTAGAGGTATAGTTCTGACCAAGGTAGAATGTTTCTTCTTTATATCATCGTTCCAATTATTTCTCTCCCCCCATCTGGAAAAAGCAACTTATCAGAAGTACATGACATATTCTAGGAGCAAGAGGGGAAAAACAAATATACAGTCTTAATTGATGTCAATCTATAAGAACCCAGCTAGAACAGTCTGTTGTCCACATCCTGGGAAGCTTTAAATTTAATTTACCACATCATGATGATTTACAGGAATTGTCTTGCCTTCAATTTACTGAACATGTCACCCATCCTAATGTATTTTTGATTGTTTTCAGATCCCTCCTTCTGATAGAGAAATCATATCTTGAACCTGTTTGTTTTTTTTCTGAATTTCTCAACATTGAAAGAGCTAGTGTAACCTTATTATCAGTGGTTATGCTATTGCATTTTTAAAATAAATGTACTGGGATAAAGGAGGAGTGCAGAGAAGTAAATTCCTGTTTCTCTGACTATACATAATATTTTTATACATGCACTAAAATTCAGACTTATAAATTGATTGCTTTACAAAAAAGATCCAAAAAAAACCCCCCAACCAGAACCAAACAACTAAGTTAAAAAAAAAAAAGAAGAAATGGCCTAGAGTAGTTAGGGCAAAATGTCTGAATTCAGAGAGATATCTCCTGCTACCTGAATCTATTCATTCTTGATCGTATTTTAGGCTTTTTTTTTTTTTTTTTTTTTTTTTTTTAAATCAGTGAGATCATTTGAACAGAGTTTTCACTGAGCACAAGTAAGAGAATGTGGCCATATGAACTGATGACTGAAAGACAATTCCCTCAAATGTTTTTTTAGACCTTTGAGAAAAAAACTTAGAAAAAACTCAAAGATAAATATTGGGGGCAATTTTTTACTTCCTTTGAAGTTAAAGACTCTGGGATGGATTTAAAGGATAAACAACTGTTAAGTGAATACAGCAAACTTTTGAAACATAAGGAAGGAAAGTAAAAGAGTAAGAAAGGATAAGAGGATTAAAATGAAAGGAAGACTTCCCAGATGAACCACCTGAGTTTGGAAAGACACCTGACTTTGGGAACATCTGTAGGTACTTCTTAAAGTCTTCCCTAGGCTTTATAGATCTGTGAGGGCCTTTGAAAAGTCCAGCCTTCATGGACTAGGCTATATTGAATATAACGATCAAATGGGGGAAAAAATTGCCAGGAGGAATCTTCTCTATATATGGACAAAAGGTGCCAATACAATATATGCTGCTTTAGGATGTATTATTGTCTATATGAAGAACTTATAGGGTTATAGCTTGCATGAGTTTTAGTAATCAAAGTATCCCAAGATACTGAAGTACTTGCTTTGATGATTGGTATGAGATCAGCTCCCACACTTCTCCATCTTTGCGGCTGTGGTTATCCCTGTTGGCAAGATGAAACCAAAATGAACGTAGTAGCGTATGCTGTAGGCATCTGCTTGAGTTAACTTTTTCTGGTGTTCAGTGGGGTTTTTTGCCATTTTTCTGTGCCATTGAAAAATCTCTCCTCATACTTCAAACGTCATTGTTTTGGGGGCTGGGAGTGGGGTGTTTGTGGGATTTAGGGGGTATGTTTTGTTTGCCTCCGGTTTATCAAAGCAATATGTTGAAATCAGGATCTCTGAGGAAATTCTCATGCGCTGGAGACTAAGGTATAAATCAGTACAGTTGTATGTAATATAGTCAAGCAACACTAAGTGTGTATATTTTATTAATCTGGGCAGAGCATCTCATCATTACAGCTGTACCAATTTGAACCCAAATTTAGATTCAAAACTGGGTAGTTCTCTGTGACCTTGTACTTCATCAGATAGTAAGTTTCAGAGAGTCATTCACACATTGAAAGAAAGACCGTTGTGTCTAATTTGGCATATAATCTTTTATCCTTTCTGTTGTATACCTGCTGAGTGCACTGAATAAACCTAAAAGCAATTTAATAGCTATTCATGATGTGATGTCAAGCAGACCTCAGCGAAAGAGGCTTGTATTTTTCAGGCTAACCAACTTGCCGTATTGCTACTTCCCAGCTTACATACAATGTGTCATGTCACATTTCTAAGCTCTTGGTGGCAGATCTAGCTGTGCTCCTCCTACAGTCTCGCCAGCTCTCCTTGTCTTAATCCACATTGTATTAGGTGTGATAGCCAAGATGAGCAATTCTACAGAGAGTAATTTTCTTCCAGCTGAGATAACAAATTCATAGGTCTGTGACAACCATCTACAGCACTTCAGATAACAATACCCCCTACTTGAACAAATTATCCAGCCTGCAAACCTTTACCTGAAACAAAAGACTTAGGTTGTGGCTTTTCTAGACCTGATGTGTCGAAGTGTAAGGAGATTCTACACGATCACTCCTCTGAAAGTGTCCTGGAAAACAGCACTCTGGTAGATGGCTTCCAATAAAGTAAGATTCCATTAAAAAAGGAAGTGTACATACCTATATGTCTCTTCTGAGGAAGCATATGCTACAAAATGAATGATCTGGCAGGTGACAGGAACAACTGATGAGCCTGGTGCACCTGAAGGAAAAGCCATAGGACTGAACTGGGTGGTTCTTACTGATCAGTCACCTGTTCCAATATATACTTGTTCCATTATTGCTGTCAGCCCAGAAACTGAGAAAGGTTTTGTAGCAGACTTGTGATGGACTTCAAGATTGGGTTTCCATTGCATTTTTCTAGGTCATACAAAAAAATGTGGCTAACAAACCTGTGACTGAATTGCATTTATTGGAAGGTCACAGCAAAATTGAGTGTCCTGAACTGACAAAGCGGTAACCCATTATGTGAGACAAATTATTTTTCATTCCTTGACTACGCATTATAGTATCATTAATCATGATGAAATCTTTAGGTATTAATGCAGCTGTGTTATATAATTTCACATTTTCAATTTATTCTAGCACCATTCACATCCACCATAAAGTATTTATCCCAATGTTAGTGGCTTATGTGTACAGAAGGCACAGTAATATTTCTGTTTTGATCATAAAATGAGTTCTCCTTTTTCAAAGATAAAAAAAAGTACTGCTTATTATTTTAAAGCTGTAGACAATAGCATGAATATTGTTATACCACTAAAAAATTGGAATAAATCAGTACAGCCAAATGAACTTAATATGGACAGTCATTTTTTCCATTTCCTTCTAACAAAAAATAATTTTCATTGTCAATACTACGGACTTTTTTTCTTGAGAACTTTGAAATTCTTCATAGGTAACTCCAAATGTTATAGATTAAATGTCCTTCTTTAATTAAAAGGCAATAATTTACCCAGCCTTCTGAGAGAGTAGAAATCTACCATTTTAGATTTGTTGCTGTTAAAAGGTCAACATTTATCCACATATCTTGAAGTAGATTATCAAGGGTGTTTCTGTTCTTCTGAGTGTTAATTTCTTTTGAATATACAGTCAAATACTGTGTTGTCATAGGATGCCACAGTGTGGTAGCTGTTGGTAAACGCTGGGGTTTTTTGGTTTGTTTTTTGTCTTTTTTTTTTTTTTTTTAAGATTTACTTTTAAAAATGTGTTTTCATGTGTTTGCTTGCTATCTTATTGAGTTTTTAAATATTAGCTCCCTTTCCCCAAAATGGACCTTTTTTCTGAGAATGAAATTTGAGTTTTCACTACATTAGACATGCTTTTGTTTTGTGTTGTTTTGTGGGCTGCCTTTCCAATGGCCCTCAACGTGTTATTTATGGACGCACAAGTAGAGTATAAAACATTGCTACTAGATGGGAGTGGAGAGTTCAGCTATAGTAAAATATAGTAAATATAGTAAAATACAATATAGAGTTCAGGTTTAGTAAAATCGGGTTCTCTTCTATACCAGGAGTCCTTCAGCAGCAGACTGTGGATTGCAATTCCTTGATTTTGTAATGTGAATGATGTTTATACAACCAACAGGGAGCTTGTCATAGTCACGCTAGACCTTACAGTACCAGAGGAACAGTAGAGGCACAGATGGAAGTGACAGTACCAGGTACATACGCAGTGAGGGATCAGATGCTGTGCATCTGCTTTATAGAGAGTAGTAGACAAATATAAATGCAATATCCATATAATCATCACTGTGCTTGTGGGAATTCAAAATTGAAACAATTAAAGTCTAGGATCTTCTTATCTCTGTTTCCTAATAAAAGATTTGCTGCTGTAGTTGTTGATACCAGTATTTATTTCTGTTGCAGAGACAGCTTTTTAAAATTTCATATCTTTGGATAGCAGGGCAAGGAAAACCAGAATAAGAGGGATTTTTATATCCCTCTGGTTGAGAGAGGCTTAGGATATAGACTTACTTTATTTATTAGATTGTCAATCTGTTTTCTGTGTTTAGAACTACTTACTTTCTGGTTATGGTCCGTTACTCTGACTGATCACTTTCATCTCAGGATATGGGTAATGGAGAGAAATGAAACTGTACTTTGTCAAGAGAGTCATCTCCTGTTTCTTCACTAGATGGAAAGCATGTTGTAGGTTGTGATTCAGGTGCTACAGAAGAGAATGGCACTATACCCATCATAACTGACGACGATAAGTCAGATTTATCCTTTCTTTTATTGTTCCTCTGAAACTAGTAGCAATACACTTGGAAAGAACCTTTTTCATTCCCTAAGTCTCTGGTAGGGTAGTAGAAACCAAATTTTGTCCTGCCCATTACGTATGAGTTCTGGGCAAAGAGGAGTCCCTGACCACTGCAGAGCTACAGTACCTGAGATGATACCTTAACATCTGAACTAGAGGTTATTAGGCTGCTCTCTGTAAGCAGAACTATTTCCCTTTCAGTGAAGCAACTGAAGGGACTCTGCTTGACTTAAATCATGGGATCACACTGTATTTAACTGCTTTGTTTGTTTGACTAAAATCTCACTGAGGGAATTTCACCAAGACAGACCTCTTCCATTGCCCCCAAGATTTTAAGTAAGTCTAGGCCAAAACTCTGTCTACCTTGTGGGGTTTTTGTGGGTTTGGGTTTTTTTGGTTTTTTTTTCTTTTTTTCTTCCTTTTCTTGCTGCTGCTTCCCACACAGCTTGTCAGTATTCTGTGAGAAGTGAAAGAAAAGCATGGAAAAATAAACTGAATGTGTTCTCAATACAATAAAAACAAGAAAGTGACAGCCGCTGACTGAGAATTAGAACTTAAAATACTCCTCTCTATTCTGAAGGTGAATATGTGAGATAAGACTCATTTTGCTAATAAAAAGCAATACAAACAGCTACTTTAACAAGTACAAAAAAAATGATGTCTCACTTCAATCAAGACTCAATGCAGCATATTCTGCCAGGAGTTCTCACTCCCATGGGCTTTGGTTTTGTTTAGAAAATCATTGAGCATGGTTGAGCGTTTGTGAGAAAACATAATTCTGGCAATTCAGTCTTCTTTCAACTATTTGTTACCATTGCTTCAGGTAAATTGATAACACACAGTAGAGGAGAATAACGTTTTTAACAACCCTGAAATGTGTTGGTTCTCTTCACACTGTTATCTTGTTCTACTGACTTACAGGTAGGACGATTCACCCAACAGTAACTACAAGCAAAGATGAACATCAGTGCTTCATTCTGAAATATGTCACAGTTCTGAGGACACAAAACAACACTATTTTTAAGATTTTTGCATAAGATTTTTGGAACTGGCTATTGTATTACATGAGAACAGTCTGAGAGAAGAGACCTCTGAGCTCTTTGGTTCTGAGTAATTTTTGAACAACACATAATGCTGAGAGTAAAACAAACTTGGAAAAATACTGACAGTAAAATGCCACAATGAAAATTGCTGTCAGGTGAATCACTCTTGAACTGCAGCAGATGACTGCAAAGCAAAATTTCTCTTTTTGTCTGAAATCAATGGGTGACAGCAAAATAAATGAGAAAAAGTAGTTTTATTTCTTAATTTTTATATTGCTTGAACAATGAAGCCAAGACAACTAAAACCATTAACTCAGAGAAAGTGAGCTAAAAGGCTGCAGTATGGAAAAGGAAAATTAGGAGACATTTGTGGGCTTGTGAACTCTTATGTTCTATATAAGAATGTACAAGGAACCATTGGGATGTAGAAAAATGTGCAAGTTTGTGACTCATCAACCACTTACCAAGTTTCAAGGTAGAAATTCCTGAGAAGAGCATATATGATTGTGGTCTGGGACAAAGTACCTGAAAATACTGAAAAATCCAGAACGTGCTGAAGCAGTTCATCTGCTATACAAACCTATATGGTGAGAACATAGTACTCTTACACCATCCCTGTTGGATTTTTCTAATCATAATTCAAGAAAACAAAACAACCCAAAAGGGGTTGCATCACCTGAAGCTATAACAGCAGCAGGGGGGGAAAAATGTTAAGTGTGACAGCAACCACCAAAAAACACCCAGAATAAGAGGGGCGAGGGAGACTGTAATCCTTCCAAGCCAGGGCACTTTGCCACAAGGGCTGGGAGAGTGATCTGCTCGGGATAGAAGGAATCTGCCTGCAGCAATATAAACCAGAGGGTTTATTCTGGTACTCATGACAGGAAAAGGGGAAATAGTTTTTAAAAGGGTTTCTTAAGAGATAGTTTACACTGCTTGGTATCATAGAATGAACAGATGTTCATTTTCCAATAGTGTCTCAATTCCAGCTGATCAATTTATGAAGCAGGGATGCACTGAGTTCCCCTGTTGTGAGTGAGTACTCAACAGCAGATACCTACGCAGCCTTCAAAAGATGGACATTCAGTCCAGCGTGTGTCACTGCTTACTGAGAAATGTGTTCATGGTTTGTATACATGGTAAATACCATATCAGAGAATCACAGAATAATTTAAATCTCTGCAGGTCTCTAGTCCACTCTTTGTTCAAAGCATATCAAATTTCAAAGTTGGAGTAGGTTGCAGTTATGAATACCTCCAAGGATGGAGGTTCCTGAACCCCTCTTGGCTTTTGTTCCAGCACTTTACCACTGCCATGGTGAAGAATTTTCTTTTTCTCATTTCCACCCAGAATTTTCTGTTCTGTAAGTTGTAACTGTTACCTCTTTTCCTTTCAAAGTACATCTGTAAGTTAGAGGGTTGTACCTCGATGATTATAAAATACTGAGAACGTCAAACTGTTTAAGTATGGTCAGTTTCTGGAAGCACTGGGTTTCTCAGAAAACAGACATATTTGAATATTACAAGTACAATATTTGAGACATGAAGTATAATATATTTTGTAATAATCTACTTCAGTCATAGCAATACAATTGATCTCTCCTGCCTGTTGGATCCAACTGTCAAATCATTTTTATAGTTCAGAAATGCTTGCAACTAAAACAAGTATATTGAAAAGTGTTCCTTACATGTATTCTTTATGATCAGAATTGTGTGAAAAAATGACATATTTGCTATTTCTCCTCTTGTACATGCCCACAAAGATGCTCAGACAGGGAGGTGATAGGAAGCACTGAACACCACCAAACTCAGCCTGAGGCTTTATGGGGGAAAAAAATGAAAATTGCTATTTCAGTTTGCAAAATGTGCATATACTTTCTTTCACCCTGAGCAGCAAATCAGGAAAGATGATGCTTCAGGTGTGCAGATGGAGCTGTACAACAAGTCATAGTGCTAGGGACTAACGGTTAATTTTAATGAAGTTACCTGTGAGCTGGAAGAAAGTGACTTTTTGCTCTGTTATTCTTTTGTTATTGGTACCCAAGGAAGTCCTTCAGGAGGCACTGTGTTAAATTATTTTTTTGTCCTGAGAAACTTTAATTTGATGCAAGAGATAGGAAAGCTGACAAGGAGTATCTTTGGAGAATAAAAAGGGAATACATTGGCTCAGTCATGAAGGGCAAATTTCCAAAAATAAAGATGCAGTTACACTCATGAAAGAAATCATAAAAGCTACTTGTGCTGGCACATGGATAGGTAGCTGATACAAGTGGTGTGATTGCTTTCAGAAAGGATTTTTGTGCTATTCAGTATAAATGCATTTCTGTGGGGAAAAAGAAATGTTGAGGGACAGAGGGATTTGAGAACCTAATTCTGTTTAAAGAACCATTCTTGACCTTAGATACAGTAAATCTTGGATTAGACCCAATGCAGCCAGAAGGTCCCAGAGCCTGATACAGAGCTAAAGTGAAAATTCTTTGATGTTCAAGCATGTTGACTGCCATTTCTCAAGTCAGGCAGAGCTCTGAATGCTTTAGAAGAAAGAAGCAGATCTGACTTGGGAGAAAGTGAGTTGTATCATGAATATTCTTTTGCATTCACTGAGCCCCATCCACACGTATTCTGAAAAGAAAACATAAGGTGCTTCCACAGCTTTCTTTCATGAGAACCTGAACACCCTGAGACTTTTGATTACCAATCACAGATGAATATCAAAAAAAAAAAAAAACGAAAAATCTTAAATTGCTGCATAAATATAATGTGTTCATCAGTCATGCTACCAGCCACACTTTCACTGTTGAAGCTGTGTATTGTTACTAATTCTAATACTTGTTTTATTACGTATTCAAGTTTTATTATATTATTTTATTTATGGTGAATGTACAAATGATAAAACAAAGAAAGATACCAGTTGGAAAGATAATAAATTTCCCAGTGAACCTGAAAGAATTTCATTCTTTAAAATGTAGATAAAAACCTAATTTATTATTTAGGAACATAGATGTTAGTGTATAGTTCAAGAGCAATAGTAGAAATTCTTTTGCTGTAGGACACTTTCCATCAAGCAAAAGAACAAAAAACTGTGACAGTCTTCAAAACTAATTATATTTCCATTTACCCTTTGGACCCTTAAAGACCTGTCTTTAGTTTTGCTGTGGTATAAAATTTCAGCAATAACTATTACTGGTGTGATTCTTATAAAATATAACAGGTTGTGGTTACTGACTTCATGCAAATATCTGGGTCTTTCAGCCTTAATAAGGTCTCAGAAGACTGTTTTGGCTTGAAAAGGCATTCTCATGTATGACTTTTTGATTAAATTTTTTGAAACTTGCACCAGATCTTACAAGGCTTTGTTTCACATAATCTAAAATATTTCATGTTTATTTTAGCAATAGAATGCTTCCAGTGATAACTGAGGCAAACGTTTTCCTGTCATTTATTCTAATTGCCTTATGCTCAAAAAGCACATGGGTCACTTCCAAACACATTTTATAACTTGTCTTTGTATGTTTTGGATATTTTCATCTAGGTAACTTGTCTGCTGAAAAATGTCATACCATTATTAAATTAGTCATAGTTATAATTTTTAAAATGTCTTGATGCTAGATAGATTTTGAGTGACTGATGTTGAGTAATTTGGTTTTGACATGTTACTACCAAAATAGGCTGTACAATTGATAAGTCTTCAACAGTTTTGTTCGATGGAGTGGAACAACATTGTCCAACATTTTTGGGCAATGGAATACTTCAAAGAAAACCAAAAACTACCCTAATGTAATCTTCTCAACAACGGCGTGATTATATTAATTGCTTTTAGTGTTTTACCTACATAGTAGGTCAAATCAACTTCATACTGCAGTGGCTTAATAAAGCCCAGCTTTTATCAAGATTGTACTCAGTTCAGTAATTTTCAGTCTTTATGGTGTATTCATGTAATCTCAGGTCAACCTTTGGGTGAAAAGACTCTTTTATTCACCATTCTGAGACTTGGATGTGTTCCTAATTACAGTGACTCTGCTTGGGATAATCCATGATCTTTACCAATTCCCTGTTTTACACCTTTAGAATTCTGAAGAGCATCCAATTCAGCTTTTTCATTAATCTATTCACCCTCAACTGTATGAACCAAAATGATTTTCACATAATCTGACAAATTTAGTTCTGGTGTGTAAGACAATTGCATCTTAGGAAGTGTACCATGCACTTTCTGATGGGGGTCTGAACTGAATTTTATTGAGCCAGAAACCTTGTTAAGGAACAAAAGCCCAAGGAAAATGAGAATAGATAGATGGATGCACTGTGCCAGCAAAAGTCAGGAATACTCAGAGCTTCCTTAAAACTCTGTGGGGATCATATCCTATTTTAAAAGAAGCATATATAGTGGAGCTCTTCAGTACACAAGGCAAATTGTATCTGCGCCTTCATGAGATGTTTCATGCTGTGCTCAGCCAATGCAAGTATCACAACACTGAGCTACCTCAGACACCAGCAGCTGTGATAAATTTAGACAATTTTTGACCAGTTTCATTCATCAATATGATGAGATGTGAATGCTGAATTATGACTCTGCAAATGTTCTGCAAAACATGCTGGGTTTTAAATAATTTTTATAGCACTCAAATTTGCTTTAAAACTTTACTCATCCTTAAGAATCACGTTTTTAAAATGTTCTTACTTTGCATTTGAGGAGCTCTGCTCTGAGCAGTAAAGTCAGGAAGATGATCTATGTAACTGAGAGTAGACCTTATGATATAGTTTTAAAAATTACTTCTACTAAAGCATCTGTTCTGAAGGAACTGTAATAGATTTTGCTGTGGCAGAAGTTCTGTTTCTATCAAAGCTGATGGAACTCTTTAGCTGATTTTAATGGGGATCAAAATATTACCTCAGGTACATTTATGGGTAATTTTACGAAAATATCTTTTCCTTGGGAGTTAAAATTATTTTACTTCATTTGCAAACTCCGATAATCTACTGCTTCTGTCTTGCTTGTACATCTCTGTTCAGAAAAGTCTGGGAACAGGTGGAGCATCCACTGTGAAATGGATGGAGCTGCTGCCTGCTGTCAGCCATCGTATGGCATGGCAGTTGTTAGAGGTCCCTCCTTCTGGAGGCTGTGTAAACTGCCAACCTCAAGCCTCTGAGATGAAGCCCAGAATAGTTTGCAGGACAATAAATTTATTTATTCTGTGATTGTAGATTGTTATGTGTGAAATGAAGTTCTGTGTACTTCCAAGCTCAGACCAAAAATATCATTCCAACAATTGCCCTCCTTTCTGGAGTTGTCAGTAGAATGTTGAAAGATGTTTTCAGCAAGAAATGAAGAGTAGATTTTCCTTCAGTTTTTAATTAACTCTTTCTAATGAAATGACAATTCTTGTTGGCAAGGGAAGTAGGGAATTATTTACATTTCTTTCATAGACAAGGTGTCAGGGAGCAGCAAAAGAGGGACTCTGCAAAGGGATGTAAGCGAGGAGCCAAGGGCAGCAGCAAGGCAGGCAGGACAGTGAAGTCAAGGAAAAGGGGTGCAGCTGGTAGTCCAGAAAACGGTACAGAAGGCTAATGATAAGGCACATCTGAATTCAGGTCAAGAAGCTAAAGAGAAAGACAGGCAGCTGGCTCCACCTACATCACACCTACAGCGTAGCTGAGGTAAGGGCAAGGACAAGGGCAGCTCCTCAGATGTCAGATTGAGGGTGGTGGCATGGGGGCCCCAGATGAGGCTTCTTATTGCTCTTTCTCACAATTTCACTCTGCTGATCTGGTCTGCGGTTGCATGACTGCTGTACTGGAGCAGACTGAGCACCAACTGCTCAGCTTCTGGGGCTGGGATGGATGAGGTTGCAGAGGATTACGCAGAAAGGAGGCTAGAGGTCCTTTAGGGCAGTCAGTCTCTTGGTGCACTCCTGATGTGAGAAACATGTGTCAGACCCTTGCCTTATTGGCTGTAGCTCCATTAGTAATAAAATAGCCCTTATTTAAACAAATTGAACTCTTAATGTATATTTATCTGTTGCCATGATTCTTACACCTTGCTGCAATTATGATACTTCTTCAGAGCACTAGGGCACAGTTGAAAGTAGAAAGGCGCCTGTTAGAAATAATGGCAGCTATTCAGATGAAATTGGGGGATAAGGAAAAACACTTCTATGCTCTAGTTGTTTGAATTTGAAAATCCCAACAGTTTGCTAATGAGGCAGTTCCTAAAAATGAATTGTGAAGGTTGAAGTATAGAAATGACAGACAGTCTTAAAAAAAATCAAGGTGAAGTTAAAATGTACCTATACTATAGTATGGAGTACAGGTTAGTACAATGAAATGGATTAAATACAGTTTCACTGAGAAGTCCCTCAATCATTGAATGGTGTCAGATCCCCAGTGTACACCAGTTTTTATTGGAATCTCAATTTTCTTGCAGTAGAACACTGTCTTTAATAACATACCAAAAATGGAAGTACTTTTCAATCGTAACCAGAATTGAAAAAAAAAAATTGACCTTTCTGATATTAGCTTTTTGGGATTTACTGCTGTGCCCACACTACATTTTTCAATATTTTTTTTTTAAACTCGATCTGTAGATTGAAAAAAGTGGAGAAAAATCTAAGTGTTTACAGTATGTACAGTCACTGGATAATAACTGTGCTCAGTCTTCATTTTCCTATAAGAGTATTAAATATAATCACTGTATCTAAAGTTTCAAACAGATGACAATAGAAATGATTCATAGGTGTCCTGCCAGAATATTTCTATTTTGGCATACAAATCAAAGTCATGTCAGATTTGCAGGAGACATCTGTGAGTAGTTAATTATTAGCAGCTTGATTTTAATCAGCCTGAGTAGTTCCTTGACCACATGTCAGGCTTTTGCAAGCACTGAAGGAAAACAGTCTCTTGCAAGAGGTGCAGCATCCACCCTTTCAAAGTTCCAGTCCAGTTGAAATGACAAGCATTTTTTTTTAACATGTAAATGACTGCATGTAAAAATAAGGCTGACTTTAATACCTCTTAAAATCATTGAGTTTAACACTGGACGTGATGAGCAGAAGATAAGATTCAGAAATTAAGTAGTCCTAATGGGAAAGTAATACATTTTGGGCTTTGTTTTGTGGTGTAGGTATTGCCATTTATTATTCAACTCTTTTAATTTTAGAGCAAAAACCAAGAAATATGTCAAAGAGCAGCTTTTGCTTTATCTGCATGAGTTTTTAAAATTGTGATGGGAGAGGAAAAAAATCCTTGGCAGAAAACTAAAACAATGTCCTACTAATACTTGCATGATAGAAGCAGTAAGAAATAAAGGATTCTTCTGTAAATAGGCTGAAGATTGATCTGTTTGCTACAAAGTTAATAATTGGGCACCAACAATGATAGTGAATACTACTTGCATCTGCTGAGGGTCCTGACTGTGTATATGTTTCCTCTGATATGTTGGGTCCTGCAGGACAGCCATTCCAAAACTGGAATAATGGAGTCCAAAAGCCATTGATATATTCAGTTTTGCTATAGCCATAGGATGTCATTGATTATTTTCCCTGAACTACAATTTTCATCTAATACATAAGCAGATGATCAGAAAACATCATTCTGGGATCTCTGACTATTATTGAGCAATGTTGTATTGTTTTTTCTGTTTTGTTTCTTCCAAGAAACAGATGAGATTTTCAAACCTCCAACCCTTACTAATTTGATGGATCTTCCATCAAATTTGATGTGCCATTTCCAGAGGTTGGAAGTATAGAAACACACTTTCCTTGAACTCTATGATGGTTATTCTTGAATTCAAATTGGTCTCACCTATGCATGGCAACCTGACTGTATATCTGCTGTCCTCATCAGTCATCTGTCTGTTACTCCGCAAAGCAGGCACAGACTGTCAGCTACACAAATTGTACAATTGCTTAGGAATAAGGTGGCAGCACTTTAACCATATGTATTCAATCATTTTTGACTGACTGCCACAGTGATGTCTTACACTTCTGTTGGGGGAGGGAGGGAGGGGAGGAAGGGCAAAACATATTTAGCTTATTGCCTGAAGCACTCTAGGGAACCATGACTGTCTTTGAACAAATAGACATGAACAGCGCTTACACGAGGTCTATGTTTAAAAAGAAGGCCACCAAGATGGCACATCTCCAGTCTGGTGTCCCCGTGGAGGCTAGCCTGGCCTCAGAAGCAGGACAGCAAAGCTTGCTCACCAGCTTGAACTGAGTGCTGTGTCAGAAAGGCTCACACACTTTTTCCAGAGCACTAACTTACCTAGGGTAATACCAGGCTACTTGGTGCAACAGAGAAGTACCCAAGAAGTTTCATTGCAACCAGCTGAACTATTTCTTTTTTTAAAATATCCAAAGTATTTTGCAAGATCATAGTCCAAATTTAGACTGACACTTTTATCTCACTTTATGATGGTACAGGGCGTAGTGTGATATGATCTTGGTTCAGCCTCTGACTGCGGCTGTTACATAAATAATGAAGTTCTGTGCTGGAGTTATTCAGATTACTCCTAAATGTTCAGTATAGGCTAACTCAAACAAAATAGGTCTTCAACTGACATTTTCTTCCCATCATTCTACTTTGAAAAGAGAACAGGAAGCTAGAAAGGTCATAAACTTTATCACTAATGTTTCAAGCTCTCTCGAACAGTGCCTAATAAAATCTCAATGTAAGTAATGTTCAGTCTTTCCAAACTCAAATGTACAGTGGAAGGCAAAGAGAGTAACATATACATTTCTTTCTCTATTTCCTATGAAAGAAAATCTGGTTAACTATCAGGAGAAACGGTAAAAGGAAGTGATTGTATTATTTAATTAACCTCTGGCTATAGCTAATTTTGCCTAATGGGTATATGTGAACTTCTCCTGAATTTAGATGTCATTCTCCCAGCATATGGAATATTGTTCATAGGATTCTTACTGAGTTGGATACTTCTTCTGTCAACGGTATTTGCAAAAGCAAAATCTTAGTGACAAGAAAAAGGGTGCTGTAACATCTTTAACATGTAAATGTATGTTCACCTTAATACTGCCCTTGATTTTAATAGCCGCAAGATGACATCTGCTTCTGTTAGCAAGCCTTGTCTAGGTCTCCAATAGCTATTTGAACAGAAAAGCCTGTGCTTAGATGCAGAGTTAAAACTGCGAAGAAATTTTAGTTACTTGATCTAGAAATCCTTGAGAAAATATTTATTCAAAATATAAAATCTTCCTGGAAATAATTGGAGTAGCTTGGATCAGTCTAGCAATATGATACAGAATATAGAGCTGCATTTCTAGAAAGTCATGTTGAGGCACAGGTTTCAGTGTAGTATTTTCCAAATTCATTGTGGGAATATTTCAGTTGAACACGGTTAGTGAATTTAATGACTGAATTGTCCCATTAGTTTGCTTCTCTAGTATGTCAGTGGTGCATACAGCTGTATCTCCTTTGCTCCACTCAAATAAATATCAGTTAACTGCTAAGGGCAGCCAGAGTGAGGCCATCATTTCACAGATATCCTTGCTGGCAACTATGTCAATATAGCTCTAGTGCCCATTGGCTCCGATGCCTTTTCCACACTGTTTTCTTCGTTGTGCATTGCCTCAAATGCCTGAATTAAAGTACAGTACAAGACAGTAAACCAGACAAAAGCTTTCTGTTCTACTTTTCAGGAATGCCATTTTACTCTTGGACTTACCTAGTTGAGGAGGAGGCAGGATACAGAAAGGAAGAGAAGGAAGAAAGTAACAATGATATAAGTGTCTGTCTGGTAATGGACAATACTTCTCATTTCCTTTAAGATCTTCTTCTATAGAAGTTTAGGCTAGAAATGCTTGCTGTAATCTGAGACAAATCTATCCTTTATTATTCTGATCCACAGGCAATACTGGGTTCAGACAGCCCCATTCTTTTTCTCCTCTCAGACACCAGAGGGGTGTTCTGTTTGTTATGGTTAGCACTGAATAGCTTTGCAAAGACTTGCAATTGCTGAAGATTTGCGCCTGTCGCCCGATGTGCAGCAGTGGGTGAAGGTTGTAAAGTTCAGTAAACATTACCTCTCTGAGTACAAGTATCACCTTCATGTGCCTGCAGGTATGACACTCTTCTAGACTGACTATTATCTTATTGAGGACTTCAGTTAAATTTTATCTACAACTGGAATTAATAGTGTTTTTCATGAAGCCTGCATGAATTTTATGTCTTGCTAGCCTGGATGAATCCTGCCTCAGTCCTTCTCAAGTAATGTGTAATCCTGAGAGTCACTCCACTTACACTGTTCAAGAGCATATGTCATCATAATATTACCTGTGCTGGTTTTGACTGGGATAGAGTTAATTTTTTCCATAGTAGCTTGTACCGGGCTATGTTTTGGATTTGTGCTGACAGCAGTGTTGATAGCACAGGGATGTTTTCGTTACCACTGGACAGCGCTGACACAGAGTCAAGGCCTTTTCTGCTCCTCACCCCACCCCACCAGCGAGGAGGCTGGGGGTGCACAAGGAGCTGGGAGGGGGCACAGCCGGGACAGCTGACCCCAACTGACCCCAGGGACATCCCAGGCCATGTGGCGTCATGCTCAGCAGTAAAAAAATGGGGTAAGAAGAAGGAAGGGGGAATGTTTGGACTTATGCCATTTGTCTTCCCAAGTCACCGTTACGCATGATGGAGCCCTGCTTTCCTGGGGATGGCTGAGCACCTGCCTGACGATGGGAAGTGGTGAATGAATTCCTTGTTTTGCTTTGCTTGCGTGCGTGGCTTTTGCTTTACCTATTAAACTGTCTTTATCTCAATCCACAAGTTTTCTCACTTTTACCCTTCCAATTCGCTCTCTATCCCACTGCAGGGAGTGAGCAAGCAACTCTGTGCAGCTTAGATGCCTACTGGGATTAACCCACAACATTACCTTAGGCAGTGAGGATTTCCCCTGTATATCTTTCAGAGGCTTTTTTGAGTATCAGCATTTCAAATAGCCTTTGATAATCCTTCTGTGACATCAGAGAAAGATCCTGTCAACAGTTTGATTTAAAATTTTATTTTTTACACTTGTAAAGGAATAATGATAATAATTCACCTCACTTCTATATTGAACTATTTAAAAGATGTCTCTGTGGACTCCATGTTGTCATCTGCAAACTGATGAATCTGAAATTTATAGCAACATTGTCAGGAAGAGGCTGGCTGTTCCTTTACACTAAGCTGCATGTTTTCTGTGTGTAGATCCCTAAAGCCTGCAGTTTCTACAATATTTGTTCTTAAAGAACAACAACTACTGACATTGAGACCAAGTCTGGGTTGGCTGCATCTCCTAAAGAGTAGTGAGGGGCAGGGTTTGCTACCTTGTGCTAGAACACGGCATTTTAAGGGAATTGATTATTTGTGGGAAGAGCAGACAAAATGACAAATGGGCTAAGTATTAATTAGCTGAGTGACTCAGCAGGGAGGACAGACAGCTTGAAAACAATTTGTAGGCTTAGGCTGGGAAACTGTTTCCTCACAAGTGCTCCAAAGGAGAGCTGTGGACTTGGAGAAGAAGGAGGTGGGCAAGATGCTTAAGTGGGCATGACATCATCTGACACTGAATTGCAGCTAATGAAATATTGTCTCTGTATTTGACTCTATTCATTATGCCAGGTTAATGAATGCTAAGCCAAATTGAATCAAGATTTTCGTGACTAGTAGCAAATTCTTAGAAGTTGCAGGAATCTGTTATTTATTCTTAATAGCACTAACTGTCCCAGTTCAAAGTACACACTAAGTCTGTACTAAGTCTGGTTTTCAGTCCATAAAAGGATTTAACTGTAGACTGAGTTAAAATAGTTATATATATTCACACTGCTTTTTTTTTTTTTTTTTGAGAAATAATGAGCTTGTCACATGTTTCTGATGTTTTGGATTTTTGCCACCCTGGCGTGTGATTAGAGGCAAAGGATGTTACACATTTCATAACCAGGGGTCATAAGAGAGTCTAGTTACCAAATGTAATGATGTATTTTGCAGTAAAGTTCTGCTACTAATATATTTATCTGCATCTTGATCCTGTGGGTATTTCATTTTAAAAAATATTCATAGACTGAAAAAGTCACAGTATTCCAGCTGCTAAATAAAATTAGAAGGACAATTCTGACCACACAGTGATCATCAGTGTCTTCACAAGGCAGTACAAAGTGCTCATGGTTAGATATGGTAACCTGCATCAATGCAATTCTGTTAGAAACAGGAAAGATACAATCTGTAGTGTGCTCACTTGTTCAGTACAGCAGAATATTATGTATATTCAATATTCCAATTTTTTTCTTGTTTAAATCCTTTTTTCTATTCTAGTTCCTCTTTAAAATACCACATGAATGTTTGTTTCGGTTGCTCCCACCCTTTCACACTGTGCTCAGATCTTTGGGCTATTTTGGTGAGTTTGGGAATAAGGCCAGTGATTTCAGTGGGTTGTGGCCCCCACTGGGGGCCCCAAGTTGTGCTGATACTTTAAGGAGGAATTTTGTAATAAGACTAGGAGTACCTTAAAATTAAGTTATTTGTTAAACAAGGAAGATGAGACTTTCCTAGTACTGTTGTTTCCTCTGTAAAACTAAAAGTAGAGCCATTGACACTCCCAATCTCATTTGTGGAGTGCCACATTCTAGTATTTAGGAACTGTGCAAATAAGTTGTGAAATAATATTTCTTTCCTCTTTTGCAACTTGGGTTACCTGATTAGACTTGAAGGGCAAAGCCAATGTACAGTGGTATACCTGACTGGAAGGAGGAACACACCAATTTGTGGAAGATATAAAAAAACTGGAATTGTAATAACACCCAGTGGCAGAAGTTCCAAAGCACACCCAGAGTTTTGAAAAATCTGTTTTAGGGAAAAAAACTATTTGAAAACCCGATATTTTATCAACAATTTTGATGAAAAAAATTGGACAACTTTGAGTATGTCCAGTGACAGAGATCTAGGAAAAATGAAAAAAACTTTTTCTAGTTCAAGAAGTGGCAGAACTACACAAGGTCTACCTGACTGCTTTCAATAACAGCTTCTGAAATGTGCTGTCACAGGTGCAAACTGCTGTTGATTGTACTCTTTTGTTGTTGAGCATAACTATGTAGGGGGCCAAAAAAAAAAAAAAATTCTCAAAGAGGTGATTAAAATTTGTAATGTCTGTGATGGATGGAGGAAAGGGGGAAAGGCCTGCAGTTAGGTAAATCAGAATCCCGGGTAGAAACTGAGATTGTGTATGACCTGTAATTGTTTGAAGCAGAGTAGGGGAGAGGGTCATATTCTTCTGAAGAGATAGAAGCTTACCTGGTTGGCTGATAAGCAGCTTAAACTCTCTGCTCTGGAATCTAAATTAGGTAGAAATATTCCGCTCTCAAGGTCTCCTGCCTTAGTTACTCCCTTGAGTATCGAAAGTACTATATATTCATCTACTGTACTGTAGTGACCCAATATGTTGCCCAGATTCTCCTAGTTGTCTTTTGAAGGACAAAATCTTTTCTACCCCTGTGTTGTTAGTTCAGGAAGTTCTTCTTTTGTCTTAAATTACTAAGACTCCCAGAAGTCTCTGTATTAACTAGCATAAAGCAAGCCTTCAAAGTCTGTAAGCAGTATTTAGCATTTGTCAGATTTTTAGCATGGAAATTTAATTGTTTTACTTTAATTCAGCATGTTTTAATTTTATGTATGTATTTAATTGCATTTATTTTATATATAATATCTTTGCAACATTATTTATTGTGAAAATCAGCCTCTCTGAAGAAATTAACTTTTAGTCACCTGTACTGTTTAGTCCTTAAGTAGTACTCAGCTTCCTTAGTCCAGATTTCAAGGGGAGCCCTGCTTATGCAGTTCCGTGTTTTGCCTGACAGTGTCCTATCAGTAGGGTATTCTTCTTGCTTGATGCATGAGAAACTGAAGGAACAAGATCTCCTATAAGATTTTACATATTTTTTATTTGCTCCCTTCAAGGCTAATTTCTAATATTACCACTCACAGTGATTGACTGATCCCTTATTTACTTCCAGTGCAGTGGACAAAGCTCTTTTTATTTACTAGAATTAGCAAGGTGAACTGATTTATAAAACCTGAATCAAGCAACTTTGAAGACATGATTTTGAAATAAAGAAGCCTGATTATGCTTTGGGATTTTATAGTTAATCTGAACTTCATAATTAGCATATGGACCTATAGTAATCTGAATTTAATTTCTTCAAATACAATGTCAATCTCTCTCTCAACAAAATACCATTTGAAAGCTTACTTTCACTTTATTCTAATTTAAACTTTCCTATGAAGCTGATTTTCCAAAGTCCAGAATAATTCCCTCTTAAATTAAAAATAATTCTCTTAGCCTCTCTATTCTCTTAGCCAGAAATTGATGGTTTGTGGTCCCCTTCCAATTCTCTGAGAAATGGAAAAGTGCAAAGTTCTTACCTTTTTATGTGAGCTTCCTAGATGGTATAATTTTTCTAAGATAATACCTGCAAACAACCTGTTGTTCAATAGAGGACATATACCTGCTGGTCTTCAGGTAAAAAAGAGATGTTACGAATGTCAGAACAAAACAATTGGGGAAAGATTAATTGCATTTTTCAGGTAGCTAATCCTTGCTTAAAAAAAAAAAAAAAATAGACTACAAGATTTTTCCTATAAGATTTAAGTATAGTTGGGGGTTGTTTAGTTTTTAGAGTGGTTTTTTTACATATTAACTTCTGCCATCTCACTTGCAGAAAGTGGAAGACAGTATACAGAGCAGGTGGTTGTAGAAGGAAAAAAGGACAGTCCTATGATTAAGATAATACAATTACGTAGAGATTTTTTTTTTTCCCTTCCTCTGTAAGTTCCTTGCAATGTCAGGGTGGCCTTATTGTGAGCAGTCCTCACTACATGGGCCTGCAGGCTCTCTATAAGTCCCATTTTCAGAACATTCAGGCTCTGTGGAGGTCCTCAGAGCATCACCTGCAACCAAAGATGAGCTTAGGCCCAGCCAGACAAGCACCATCTCTGGTCCAGATGCAGTCATATTAACACTGTGTTGTACCTGCTACAGTATCTTGCTTGCACAGATGCCTACTAGCACAGGCACATTACTTCTGCACCAGGATTGCTTGCATACAAAAAACCTTTGTTCACCCGATGGGCCTAGCTCTATAAGCTTTTGCCAGAAAGGTAGTATAAAAAGCTACATTTTCTTGCAACGATAGTTTAAGCAGCTCAAGCTACTGATTATTTCAAAGCCAATAAACACCTTGCCTCAGTCTTGCATCCTTAAAATGTGTGAGTAACATCACCTTTTAGCTTTCCAATCTGTGAAATTAAAAATGGGAAGGGAGATTTTCACCCTAGAGAAAACTCAGAAGCTCTTTTCATAGCATACAGTGAAACAAGTTCTGTGGCTACACCATGGGCAAAGAGGAACTCTTAAAAAAAAATAAAATTACTGATAAGTATTTCAACTATCTGGGACTTGTCCTATTCCTGCTGGTGACCAGCGATAGGACGTGAGGAAATGGAATGAAGCTGCATCAGGGGAAGGTCAGATGGGACATTAGGAAAAGGTTCTTCACTGAGAGGGTGGTCAGTCGCTGGAACAGGCTCCCCAGGGAGGTGGTTACAGCACCAAACCTGTCAGAGTTCAAGAAGCATCTGGATGACACTCCTCATCAAATAGTTTATTTTAGGTAGTCCTACGAGGGAGAGGGAGTTAGACTCGATGATCCTTATGGGTCCCTTCCAACTTGAGATACTCTGTGATTCTATGCTGCAATTCAAATGACAGATTTTAATATCTATAGTGACATAAATTGTCTTGTCATCCTTGTTCTTATGGAGTCCATGCATGCAGCAGGGTCCTGACTAAATTCACCGTGGGAACCTGGTGATAACATTCAAAGTGTATGTTATACAGAGGGTAGAAAAAGTATAAAGGGCTTGTTGGGGTTTTGTTTTGTTTTTCTTCCAGCAAATAACAATTTAATTTAGGAAGGTAAAAAAGAGTATGCAGAAAACAAAGAAATTCTTCCTATTGCGAAGCCTGAAATTAGGATGCTGTCTTTGTTTATCCTGTTCATTAACAGTTTCCTGACTTTTTCTTTATGGCAGAAATTTAAAGGAAGTCTGTTTACTTCACTTAAACTGAATATAAAACTTTGCAAATTATAGTGATTCAGGTATGTCCTGTTCATCGGCTCTTCTGATGGAGACAGACCCTCCACACTAGTCTGATACCCCATGGCAGTCAACTGAAAACTTCATTTCAAAGTAGTGGAGTTCTCCAGAGACACTGGTCTCCAATATCATGCATCTAATTGCAGAATTGAGGCCTTGAGGATTTCTGTCCATATAATGAATTTCTTTTCGACCTCATTTTCTAAAGCAGCAGCAGTTTATTTCTCCTTATTTCTTGCCAATAAGAACTGGGCTGCAGGAAAGTTACTTGTATGACTTTGAAGTGTTGAGTTGTTCATTTATTCACAGAAGTAATTAACCAATGTGGTTTTACATTAATTGTTTTGTTGTTGCACTAGATAGCAATTTTATCTAGATTTTAAATCATCTGCAAATGTTAACAAAAAAACCCCAACTAACCAAACATAAAATAGGCTTTCTTCTTAACATTGAAAGCTAATTTCTTTTTTGTGTTAGATGACTGTGGTGGTGCAATTCTCACCCCTTCTTGCTGGTCTGCTTGGTGCTAGGTGCGATTCCACCCACCTCCCTCGAGCTATACACCAATCTGTGGAGATAAGGACTGCTAATAGCAGTGCCCCTTTAACGAGCCTGGCTCCTGCCCTCCCAAAAACGGTTATAACAGCCCATCATCTCCTAAGGGCCTGGCACACCTGTGCCTGGGATGTGGTCAAATGGGAACAATAACTGAGTTGCACATTCATCAAGTTCTTGTGCAACTGCTGGAAGGCACCAGATGGTATCTGTCAAAAGTCAATTATCTTGGACCCTATAAATTGTGACCACAAGGGAGATTCTTTGAGCTCTCCTGGATCTCAGCGGCCTGTGACCAGCATCTCCCCTGAGCTGGGACGCCTCTCAGGTACCAAAACCCTTAAGGTGTCACCTGCTCCAGACAGAAGTCCAGGGTGAAGTCCACCTGCTCGAGTCTCGATTATTGCCTGTTGAGAAACGCCAAGGCATTGTATTTACTCTAAACTTGAGAGGAGGGAAATTTTCCTTTGAGCTAGCTTCTCTTTCACCCACTCTTTCTCTGCTTACTGGTGTGTGTGGGTACATATTTCATTCTACTGGATCTGAATACTTTTGTCTCTGTGTGTATTTCTATGTTTTGTGTTTGTGTATGCACATGTACATATGTATAGATTTAAGATACCATAAAGTTAGTGTGAATCTTGTCATCTTAGAATCTGTAGATGTCGCTATTTCTATAACATTTTCTAAATTATTTTATAATTATTAATTGTTAGTTATTAATAAATCTAGATTTCCTGTTAAATCATTACTGTGTTAATACTTTCAACCGTGAGAATGACCAGAAATAAAATTTTTGAGTACAAAAGCATATTGTCTGTTAAATATGGAAGAGACAAAAAAAAAAAAAAAAAAAGGCTGCGCTGCTGGAGTTGTAATTGAGACACCAGCCCAGGTGTTTGGAGACTTATGCAGCACTGGCTTGGTGCAGAGGCATTTGAGAGAATCCATAAACCTCTGTAATGTTCCTTTTAGTTTTGCCTTGATAGGGAAAGGCAACATACAGGAAATTAAATTAGCCTTCTGCTGAGGTCAGAAAGATGTTTTTCCCCAAGGTCTGTCTTACAGTGGGTCTGCCTTGCTAGATCCTTTACCTCTCCCTCTAAGATGGGCTGGGTGAAGGTGGTGAGAGCCACTCTGGGAAGTGCTGCCCTCTCGCCAGGGCAGCAGCAGGGTGCAGCACTTTAAAACAAATACTCTGGAGCCTGGAGTAAGGAGGCTCTCAAAGAACATTATGAAAGCAAAGTTTTATTTTCAGTGGTTCATCTCTTCAGTGATGTGAAGTTCAGGTTTTAAAGAGCTTTGGTATATGTGTTATGCAAATTGCATAATTAAGAGCTTTCTTTAATTTTTTTTGAAGGCGAATTGAAAGGTAGGCACATTAATGGAGAATTCCATCTTCACATCATGTAATTATTCTGGGTATTACTGACAGCTTGTATTTTTTATGTTAAGCTACCCTCATGTTGGTGGTTTGTGTTGAAGGTAGTGGGACTTGATAGTTTTCAGAATGCCATTTTTTAAAAATAATTGTTTTCTATAACAGGTGTGTAGAATTGCTCATGCAGAGTTTAATGCCCAGGTCTCACCAAGTTTCAGCTAGACTGCACATGAACTAGCTTTTATATTGACATTAGAAAAAAGTCTCACACTGGTTTATAAAAATATTTCCACTTCAGTAATGAATGCAGGAGAAACTTATTACCTGGGATTTTTAGATCAACTCTTTAATTGTCATTACTGCCAATGATGCTTTGAAACTCAGCTCTAAGTTTATCATATAACATTTGGTATCATCTGTAAAATTGTCCAATGTTCGATTGAATGGCAAATTTTATTATCCTCCCAAAAGGTTTTAATTAAGATGTTCGGAGGCCAAACAGCTGTGCATGGAAATGATTACTTCAGCTGAAAAATCAAACTTTAGAACCGTTAGTTTCAAATTCATGTGCCATATCATCTGCTTGTTATAGAAGTCCAAATTAATTGAACTAGTAGAAATTGCAGACGTACTTCTGTTGGTACAAACTTGGGAGCTGGAAATGAAAATGAGTATGGGAATCCTCTCTTTATATTTGCAGAACATCAGGTTGCTACACCTTGGCATGAGTGAGTGTCTACAAGAAAGGATTGAGCCTGAGACACTGCGGGGTAAGGCCGAAACCAGGAAGACATGAAGGAGTGCATGACTCAGTGTTTGGTTAAAATTAAAGATTGCTCATGTCATTTTTGTTTCCCATGATTTTCTAGGAATGTTCTTTTTTGTATCCATAATACCCATGTGTAGGGCATCTTGTGATCTTTCATGATGATCTTTTTGGAATGTGGGCTATTTTTTTCTTAAGGCTGTGTCTGTTTTTATGACTGAAGCTGCCAGAGTTCTGCATACCAATCTTTAGGAACCTATTTGTTTGGATGGGTTTGTGGGGGTGAGGCAGGGAGGCATGTTTTTGTGGGTTTTTTTGGTTTTATTTTTCATATACCAGTCAGCAGAGACTACTGCCACCTTCAAAAATGCACTCTGTGTGTATGTACATGTGTGCATGTTAGGGGGCTGTTTTTTGTTTAGAGTTAAGGGATTTTTGGTGAAAATCCCATAATATGTAGTTCTGGCAGCATATACGAATATTTCCAAAGCAAAACAATCCTCTTCTGTCTGTACTGTGAACTGCATCAGGCTGAGGGGTCCTAGGTGCCCTGGCAACTGTTGGATTAAATTGCTTTACGTTTTTCTGCTTTAATGACGGAGTAGGTTTGAAAATTGAGTGGAGAAATGCAATATTCTCAGCCCACCAAAGGAGGTAGAGGTGTCCAAGACCCAGGGATTGAACATCCTTGTAGCACCTGTCTTGTTGCAAGGGCTAGATCCTTCTAGGGTGTGACAGTGAATGTAGGTAGTGAAATAATCATGGGGACTCTTCTCCCTGTGCTTTTCATCCTCTCTGTGCATATCTCACCTCTTTCTCTTCCTTTCCTGAAAAATATTCCTAAAATATATCTGAAGAAGTGTATGTTGCCTCTGTAAATTATAAAATAATAGATGGCCCATTTTAAAAGCCTCTTTCCTGGCAGGCATGTCTCCTCTGTCATAGGAATCTAATTCAGGGGCACAGTAGGTTTCCAGCCATTAGCAGATGTTGTAGGTAACGTTCCATTCACTAACCTTGGAAAAAACACCCTCCACATATTTTGACAAAAGATAACTGTGCCTCTTGGGAAGAGGCTTGCTGTGCTATAGCACTCTTGCTTTAAAACATTTTCCAAAAAAGAAGAGATGTGGGAGACCTTCATATAGTGGAAGGGCAAGAAAGCAAATGTTCACACCATGTTCACTTTCCAATACGCCAGAGCAGCTTTCCAAAGTAAAACAAAAATTAAATCAGAACAGAACTCCAGTGGTAACAAAATGCAATCATTTTTGTGCCAGTGTTCCAATTGAATTTCAGGTTGTGCTTTCTTTCTTGCCTGCTGCACTCCTCTGAAACTGATGCAGTACTGGTTGATATCTTGGAGGTAGAAGATAAATCAAATTTATGGAGGTATCTTCTACTCATTTTTCTCTCACGTGTCTCATGTAGCTCTGATGTGGTCCCTAGAAGATGGAGGGGAGGATTTCCCCTTCAGTCCCCTTGAATTCAGGAGGTAATAATGGCATTTAACACTATGTTCAAGAAACAGCTAAACAGTAATATCCAGGAGTCTGAAGGTAAACTGTCAGTCAAGAGAAGTGTCAGTCTTGTTCTTCTGCACAGTGTAGCTAAGGGCAGCAGTGATCAGGGAGGGAACTGCATCATGGCAAGAGTACAGCTCTGTCTGACAGCCCTCGTCAAGCTTGTTGAAGGAACAACTATGCCACAGGTAAAGGTGTCCTCACTTGCGGCATAGTTATCTATAGTTGGAGCTGCCAGGTTTCCCCGTACCACTAATTTTAGGCCACAGAGTGGTGAGATAAGAATAAAACACTGCAAACGGTAGCATCTGTAGCTCTGCTAAACTCTTGGGAATTATTAGAGGGCATGCTATATTGTTGGGAGTCCCAGAGGAGCCTCACTAATGTATGAGAATCCATTATACGCAAGCAATATTTCTAAACACTTGCAGCAGAATTCTCAACTCAGCAATAACTGAGAATTATGACCCTCAGGGTGGAAGGCAAAATGTTCTGTCGTTATGGTAGGCAGTAATGGATGTCATCTCAACTAACAATTACACTCCATGATCCAGCTCTTCTGTGCCTGGATCATCTCAGCACAGAAGAGAAGGAAAGCCTCTGTGGCTGATCGATGCTCTCACAGAAAGGGCTCTGGCCCTTGCTTCCCTTGGTAGCCCAGGTACATCGTTTGTGGAGCTCCTGCCAGAGAGCTGGGGCATTCTGGTCTCCTTTCTTTGTCTCTCTGCCCTGACATAGCACATACACTTGCTATATTTTTGCAGAATGAATGGTCTGGGTTTGATCTTAGGATTTCACAGTGATGTGAAGAATGACTAAGAAAAGATGTTTGTGAAAAATTATGTTGTGCTGCTTTATCAGAATTAGAGTTATTGCATAATATTCAGAGAAGGATTATGCAATAAGGTACTTATCAGACCAGAATGAATGTTCAGATATCCAGGTTTCTAAAAGTTTATTGATCAGTCAAGATAATGCAGCTAAAGTGTCGTAATTAAAAATTAGCCTCATATTTTCCTGTATTTGCAGAATTTACGGTATACATCAAAAACCAACTTCTAAAAAATAGGATTTTCAAACCTAGGGAAAGTCATCTCAGTGAGAATCATTTTAATTTTGATTATCTGGCAGGTTGAATAGTAACTGAAAACTATCCATTTCTGAAAGAGGTGGGACAAGATATTGGAACAGACTTGTCATTATTCTCAAGTTTGTATGTATGACTGCACTGAACTACTCTTCCTACAGAAGTTAAAAGGCTGTTGATTTGTTCAAGGTGTTCATTTGAACATTAAAAAAAAAAAAAAAAAAAAAAGAAAAAAAATTGCAAGTGGAAAACCTGCCAAAATACCATATTTTACAATGAAAATGACCGGGTGAGATCCAGTAAGCAGACCATAACAGAACAATCTGAGCCACAGATAGCTTGGTAAGTGCTAACAGCAGTAAAAGGTAACAAACTGCTCCTGTGGTATTCAGCTTTCTGTCCAACTTCTCAAATTTGAAACTGAGGTAGACCAGTGATTAATGTAGAATAAAATTATATATGAGGCAAAAATGTCATTTCTCTCTCTTTTTTTAATGAAAGTTGATTTGCAGTATCCAAAATCAGCTGTACATATCAGATATGGTTGGTTTCAGGTCTCCTATAGAATTAATACGTTCATTACTTTGTTTTGTGAATATTTATTTTCTGAGGTTATTCAGAACCAAAGATCTATTTTGAATGAGTAAAAACTTCTGCTAAACAAAGGAAATATCAGCTTTTCATTTCTCTATTTCATTTACAGGAAAGCTTACTATGGCAGTGGCCCAGTTCAAGTAATATGAAATTTTGAGGTGCTTTATATTTGAGATTACATAAAGTTTAAAATTTGAACTTAGTTTCCAAAGATCTGGAATTTTTTGAAATAAATTTTTAGGAAGAAATCTCTGCCCGAGCCCTCAAACCTACAGAATATCTTAAGAGTTACTTTTTGTACAAAGATAGTCTTTGTTATCTAGGTAGGCTTCTGTCCCCAGTAATAGGAATTAGGTAAATATCCTACGTGTTACAGGATTAGGCCTTTCAAATTGTAGGTAGTTTCAGCCTCACCTGTGGGGCTATGAGTTACAAGTTGCTTCCTTCAAGGCTTATCCATTGATAGTCCTACCCATTATAGGTTTTTTCTGCAGTACTCTTACAAAGAAATGAAAAATCTTCCAAATGTGAAAGAAACTTGAATTGTCCAGCAGCCTTGGCCCTGCTGGATGACAGCATTTAATGAAATCAGCTAGCTGCTTGCTTCCTGAGAGTGCTGGGGTCCCTGTGCAAAACTTGCCTCCACATCCCACAAGGTAACAAGCGATCGTTCGAGCTGGCTACAGTCAATAGGTTTCTTCTGAATGATTTCACCTCATTTGTGCCTTTGTGAAAGGGCTAAAACATGTGCACTTACAGCATCTTCGTGCTTCAGTACCAGTATCTGGATATATTTGGATATAACAACAGTGATGAGACTTGCTGATTCCATGGTATTGCTCCTGTCAGGGCTCTTAAAATAACAGTTTTAAACTGGCATGGAAGCAGTGAGATGTAAGATTTAGCTTAGCCTGCCCAACCTATAATAATCATCATCATCATATGTCTGGTAAACAATGTGAAGCACAATTCTATTTAAAAAGCAGCAATGTCTACTCTTGATAATATCCACTTTTATTGGAAAATGTGAAGACTGACATATAACATGCTTATTTGGCTGAATAGCATTTTCCTCAAGTTCATTACAGTTTAAGCTCGACTATAATTACACTTCAGAGGGTGTGCTTTTATTATTAGTTACAATAAGAAGTATATTCTGGATGCAGTTAGTATTAGGATTACGATTTCTCACTGTGGTGTGTACTTATCCACAGTTTGTAATTGCTGGAAATTAATTACCTTTCTACACCTAGAGGATCTTCTGTCAAAACATAAAATGGTGGAAAGGCATGAATGACACCTTACTGGTCATCACTGTATTTAAAACAGGATAATCAGCAGAATAGTTTTTTACTTTTTTCCTGTTCTTAAAAAGTATGTTAGTGATGATAAATTCATTCAGATTACAATATCAAAGGGAGAAGATTGCACTGGATGAAAAGGAAGTTAATGAACAAATGCCTCTATTCATTGCATGTGTTATTTTTAGAGCTGAGTAGAGGGACGGTTGGGGTGTGCGTGTTTGTTTCAGGGGATTTTTTTCTTAATTCTGATCATCGGTAGTCAGAAAATGAGATAGAAAGTTTGAGAGGTGTATTATCCCTGTAACACCGCCCAATGTCCATCCTATATCCTGAAAAGCTGTATCACTGCCCAATGTCCATCCTATATCCTGAAAAGCTGTATCACTGCACACAAACTTCCAGTCCTTCCATGACTGTTGCAGTTGACTTCAGACAAAAATGTCTATATTCAAGTCCATTGTGTGCACTGATGACAAGCCCATGTTACGCTGCTGTTGTAATAGAATGTGATTCATTGCTGTGCCTTCAGGATATTACAAATGTACTGCTGTATAAAGGGGAAATAGTCCTGAATACTCTCTCTGCTGCAAGCCCTAATGTACCATATGATAAATGATGCTGCATTTTAAGTTAATGATGAGATACAGCATAATAAGGTCAAAGCAGTGATGATCAAACTGAACATATGCTGTGGCTGTCCACTCCTACTAGATGTAGACTCCAACTACTGATGTAGATACCAAGGCAGAACTACTTATTTCTAGGAGATATGCCTGATGTGCTGTAAAAAATCTTCCATACAGGCCCAGGAAAGTAGGTATCAAATGATCCAGAAATGCCGTCAGTGTTAATTAACATTTTCATCAGTAAACTGGAAAAGGGGTGAAACAACAGGCTAATGAAGTACAACAACTTGTTGATGGGAGTCTCATAAACATTCCTGGGAAACAATGCAACTTCATGGGGGAATGGGTAATAAAGTAAAAAGAATTCCAGGAAAAAAATAAAAATTAGAGAAAGGGAAGTACGCCAAGAACCTAGTGGAGAGACCTGATTTTTTTTCCCCTTTTTTATGATCATAACCTCTTCACAGAAATACAATATGGGCCAACATCGCTTCTTTGATCACTGCTGAATATCTCTTTGTTATATCCTCTGTCTTCAGGACGTAAATGCAAGAAGAAACAACGTGAGATCTAAGAAGGGAAATGGAAACTGTTTACCCAGACAACATTATGTCAGTAATATTTGCTGTTTGACAGTTGGCCAACTTATTAGAATAATTTTACTTCAGCAAAACCCTAATACTGTTAAATAGTTACCATTGATATTTTAAAGCAGTTTGGCTCCATCAGTGCTATCTGATAGGGAATACAATGAGGAGAGCAGCCTTCACGGAGCGATTTCCTCAGGAAAGACTTCGCTGGTTGCTGCACATGTTCAGTCAGGTGACTTTTCACTGGATTATTCTGATTTTATTCATGCTAGTGCATTAGACCCAGAGCTCTCCCTGTAAACTCTTCAGTCAGAGAGCAGAGTATCATAAAGGACTACATAAAAGCAAGAAAGCAGGAAAAGCCATACAGATTCCATGTTGATTTATAGCTAAATTAATTATATTTCTTATGTAAGTAAGAATTACCTCTCAGTTAGGATTCTCTATTTAAAGAGTTGAAGGACAGGGCAGTTACAGTGATTTGAGTTAAAAATAAACAGGAATTGCTTTTAAATTACTAGAATATTTAGGGATCTGGCCCGCTTCAAAATGGTTGTGGGATAATGTTTGACTAAGCTGAGCAATCAAAAAAAAGTTTCTACAACTTTCTTAGCTATATATAATATTAACATTCATTTTTAAAATGTATTTTGTTTTCAATAGAAGTGATATGTATGTATATCAGTTGGCAATAATTTTTATATATACTTCTTCTGTTTCCTTTAAGTCAAAATCAACATTTGCAACCAGATTCCCTTTAGTTATCTAAAGTTTCTGTCTGGAAATACATGCTTTAAAACTGAGGTAGGTAGAGGTGGTAGGTAGGTACTAAAGATAAAGTTAACTGCAAATTTTTGAATTCCGGCATATGGTCTGGAACTGGTTCTCCTCACATGTGCCTGTATGCATATGCATTCTCCCAAAACACCAAGTGACATTTCAGTGTTTGAAATCTCAGGGCCCTTCAGATTAGAAGTGCCTTTCAGACGAGGTGCTTTTTCATGCTCTTCTTTGCTAAAATAGAGCGTTGTGAATTGTCGTATTTGGTTATGCTACATTGCCTTATGTCAGGAAAGCAGGCTGTTGGAGCAGTAGGGTTGATGAATGATGAACAGCCCTGCTATCCTTGAAATGACATTAGTATCTGCAAGTGTGGTGGATAATTAGCAGGTTAAGTACCTGCATGATAGTGATTCCCTAGAGGTTTTTTTATTTTAATTCCTTGCTGTGTTGCTGTCCTGTATCTCATAGTTTGGGATTGAAAAGATTCTTCCTATTCTGTCTTCCTATACTCTATTAGTCATTGCCTTATAATAGTGCATAAAGCAATGTAACAAAAAGCATGGATGTATATTCACAAGGGATTGTGTTGGAAAATTAATATACATTAGCTTGAGCCACAGCTGTTTCATTGTTATCATTCCTTGCCAATTCCAGAATAAAGCATCAGGAGGAAGAATGTATGTTTCTGTCAGTTCTAAAGGCCCAGATGCTTAAAAAATTTGTTAAGACATCAGTACTCAATGGCTTTTGGTTGTCTCTGTACTCTGTACTCAACATATATCCATTGTTTTTCTCACATCAACCCAGAGCTAGTGTGTTTTAGGGGAATTCATACATGTGCCTGTTTATGTTGTTAGAAATAAGATATTTCCAGGAAGTTTCCTAATGTTTGTTATGCTTTGTCCCCATGACAGGGGTCAGGCAATTTCTACCTTCTGCTGAGGTCTGTCTAATCTTGTTGCATCATGAATATCAGACATTTTGTATAATACGGCCTAAAACCCTTAGCTGGTGATGGTTTATTTTTAACTTCTGGCATACATGTTTAAGATGCAGTGCTTGGTTAAAACTGTGGGACGTACTATGAAAGAAGAACCTAAGTGCATGTCTGTTTTAATTTTAATGCATTGATTGCTATCATTCCATCAGGTTAACGGGGCAGCACAGTACTCTTTTCTGTGCTTTCCACAAATAGTAACATTATGCAGTTTTCCTAACACTTCTGAATTTATAGGTAGAACAATAGCTAAAGTGAGGGTATCTTTCACTTTTTCTTACCTTTCCAACTATCTAATTGTTTTGTCTGCGAATAAAAGGAGGAGCTCATTGCTAACTCCTTTCTGGGAGAACTATCTCTGAAGGCAGCTGATGTTGATGCTTTCTGCTGATGCACTTTACACCCAACCAGGACAGCAGCAGTAGGGCTTGTTGATTCAGCTCCAGTAGCTTATCTCAAGGCACCTATCAGAGATCATTCTCCTTGAGACAGCTCACTCTCCCGTTTATACTGATCTATAGATGAAGATAGACAAACTTTGTCATTTGTTTCAGATATTCTTGCCTTTCAAAACAAAGCCAAAAAAAAAAAAAAAAGATTAATGGATAAATCAAAGACAAGATGTAGGACTCAAGGCTTTTATGTACACAACAGAAAGAAAAGGGCTACAAAAACCTATAAATTCAATTCTAAACCATGCTTAGCTGTTGCTAGATATTCTAATGAAGAATAACAATGAGTTCAACCTGTAACAGCTGAGAATGAAATGTTACTCATGCACTTGAAGGTGGAGTGTACTCATCTTTCCAATGTTGCCCTCATATGTGGATCTGAAACCAGCTGTGGGAGCTGGTCACTCAGCTAATCCTATTGAGGGCAGCCCTCTGTGAGTTTATTTATATTCCTTTCCAAACATGTCTGAGCTGCCACAACTTGTAGCACAGAACAGGAGGGTACCTGAAATAAGTTCTGATTTAATTTCATGTCCTTAGCTATAAGTTCTGCAGTTCAGCAGCTGCTCTACAGAGAGCTGAATTCCAGCAGAGAGGGTGGGAAGAGAACTTCCAAGAAAGGCAGAGTGTGAGAAGACTTCAAGGCAGCAACTCCTACAGACATCCAAAGGTATTTCCATGAAACAGAACCTTTAGTATAGCAGTGCTCAAACTCTGCATTCAACATCGGTAGGAATCTTGTCCTTCCAGTTTTCTCCACCATCCCAACAGATTTCTTCTTCTGACCTGTGTCAACTACTGCTTGCTCTAGTTCCTTTGAGAACATGTCACTTGACAACACCTCTGTCATATTTTCAGAATACATTGTGACATTGCACTGTATCCAAGAATTCATGAAATAAAAGGTAAAGAGGTGCTTTAGCATGACATATTTGGCATTTAGTATGCCATAATTGAGACAAATCACTTGTGGAAATTTATAAAATTTTGTTACCTGTTTCCTTCACCTGAAAACAAAAATAAAGCCATTACCTTTTTTATAAAAGTCAAGTACATTTGAGGCTTGCTTCAGTGGTTTGGGGGGGTGTTTTGGTTTTCCCCCATTTCTTACATTAAGGTAATATTTTAAAGAGCAACTTTTGTAGCCTAACACCTTGTATGTGATGTTTCAGAGTAACAGCCTTGAATGTTCTTTTTTTATGGCCAAGAAATAAAACTTTGAAAGCAAAGGTTAACAATGCAGAAGTAAATCCTTCCAATATAGCATCAGCAGAAATTTGAGCCATAAGTGACCTTCAATCTACCTTCTGTTGACATCAGAGAATTCTTCTAGAGAGCAAGGACAGTACCTGGCCTTGTAAATGTAAGTCTCAAATAAATTCAGCTTTGCTGCAAGTATTTATACACTAAGACCCAGCGTTATCACTTTGAAGATTATAAGATTTTAGAGAGATGTATTTGACAAAGTATGTAGTGAAGAAATAAGTTTCTTGGATTCCTTTTTCCTTTTTTTTTTTTTTTCTCTGTTGTTTTCTTGGTGACAAATTATAGAAGAAGGATTTCAGTTCAATGATTGTGTTTGTTCTTAATATATATTTACTGTATTCCAGACAGTTTACTAAACTGGTGCCTCTCTTTGTGTTATGTACACATTTAAAATAATTTCATGTGAACTGTTGCCTGCTTATATCTTTAAATATAATTATGTTTTCTCTTCACATCCTCAGCTGAACTAATAAAAGTCTTGCTTCACTTTTTTAATGTAAGAATGTAAAGTTGTTGCCATTAGACATTGGAGAATTTTTGAGGTGCGAAGCTGTGGTGTTACTGAGCACTGGTTTTGATAATTCTGTGAACATGGAGTTCTGACAGACTCTTGAAGTCATTAAGCCAAATACTTCTGAAGATGCAGAGTCAGAGATGGGAGGGATGCAGCAGTTCACCCATTGTAGAATGACGCATATAGAGATCTCAGTGCTCCAATGTTTTAACTCCAGGAGTTAGCTGGCTTTTCAGAGTAATAAATTCATTCTTGTACCAGCTTTTTTTTTAAGGAAAAAAAAAAAAATCAAACAGGAAGGAGCATGAGACTGATTCAGACCTCCTGTCTAAACCACCTAGTCACTCCTTTACTAGGCTTAATACTTTGTATTGGACTAAAGCACATATACCAAAAAGAGCCCGTGTTGATTTGATTTTAAGGTGCCCAAGAAAAAATTTATGACTTTCCCTGGAAGATTATTTCAAATTTGAAGACAGAATCCATTTAAACATTTATCTTAATCCTAACTTAAATTTATCTAGGTTCAACATCCAAGACTCACTTCTGGATTTATTGTTTTCCAAATTCAGTCCTCTTTACATGGCTTATTTTCCCTTTTTCCAACTAAGCCATTTCCTCTAGCCAAATTAAAATGGTCACAGCCTAATCACTGATCGAAGCCAATGTATACAGCAGTTTTGTTGTCATTCCTCATCACTGTGCTACCTTTGAAGATATTTAATATCATAGAAGAGATGTGGATCACCCCAGAACCCTAATATATACATCCTCAGTCACTGCTGATTTCTTTTTAGGTGGCTGTTATTCTGCTCTTTCAGTTCATTCAGTGTTAAGTGAATTTTAAAGGGGACCTGAATCAAGAAAATGCTTAGAGGTTACTTTGGCACTATATTGTTCTATCCCTACATTAGAAACTCCTGCTGTGGTCATCATAGAGCAAGGCTGTATAAATAGCTGAATCTTTTTTTTCCATTATGAATAGTTAATATGATGCAGCTCTCAGAGTGTTTTCAAATATCCATTTTGTATAAGAAAAATATAATTTCTGGGTAAACAAAGAGTACTCCTAAGAAGTTACCAACATTAGGTAGCTCTTCCTAATGGAATAAAGGAATTTCTTGTCTGTCAGCAATTCTGTTCAAAAAATGTGTCATGGTTTAACCCCAGCCAGCAACTAAGCCACACACAACACTTGCTCACTTCCCTCAAGTGGGATGAGGAAGAGAATCAGAAGGGTAAAAGTGAGAAAAGCAGGGCTCCATCACTCATAATGGTTACTTGGGAAGCCAAACACCATCACTCCAAACATCCCTACTTCCTCCTCCTTCTCTCAGCTTTACATTGCTGAGCATGACACCACATGGCCTGGGATGTCCCTGGGGTCAGTTGGGGTCAACTGTCCCAGCTGTGCCCCCTCCCAACTCCTTGCGCACCCCCAGCCTCCTCGCTGGTGGGGTGGGGTGAGGAGCAGAAAAGGCCTTGACTCTGTGTAAGCACTGCTCAGCAGTAACAAAAACATTATCAACGCTGCTGTCAGCACAAATCCAAAACACAGCCCCATACTAGCTACCATGAAGCAAGATTAAGAACAGAGGAGAAGGATAGAAAGACCAGAGTTTCCATAGCAAGTTGTATCAAAATTCTGTGTCTAGTGAAAACTAATGAGATCAAACAACGTTTTCTGGTTGACTACAGACTCAGTTGCTTGCTTATAGGAGTTTGATATTTTGTCTAGCTGTATCACTTTTATGCACTCTCAAAAGGGAAATGAATTTTCAGAGAATTATACTTCTCTCAGGTTTTTTTCTTCTGTATATTCTAACAAAAAATTTAAGGAAAGCAGAGACTAGTTTTTGTTTTGGGAGCTGTCTTGGAAGGTAGGAGAACAGAGAAATCCTTTTAGATCAGCTAAAACTGGACTCGACTCTAAGGCAAGAGACAAGTTTATTTGTTTTCCCAAGCTGACTGCAAAATGTTTATTGGGGTTATACGGAGGACAAGCAGAATCACTTGTTTAGAGCAATAAGATATTCCTAGGGTCTGCATGAATCATTCATAAATAAAGAAGAGATAATATTAATGTTCACTGATAAGTTGTAAGAGAGTTCGATAAACATTATACACCAACACAAAAATAATTCAATTGTGTAAGTATTTAATCTATTGGAACAATAAACAGGATAAAGCACCTGGAATAAAATTTGCCATGCTTTTTACTCGGAGGCAAAGGATATAGCACTTTCCTTCACTTTTGAGCCAAGAGGTTAAAACATTCTTGCGTAAGTATCTAGGCTTGCTTTTTGGGAAGTTGTGAAGCAAACACCTACACTTGAAACACATGGACAGTTCCATATAGTATTTGCATTCTTCTATGTCCAGTACTTCCAGTTCTTCACCTAGCTGAAACCAAAACTCAATCCTGCAACTCATATTTGAGAATAGAATCACTCACTGTGAAATGTTTCTGTCAATGTCAGATCATGTAGAAAAAATACTGACGTTATTTTTTTCTTTTTATGTTAAATTTCACTTTGAAAATATCCAGTGAAGAGTATGTGATATGGTATCAAGATAAACTAAAACCAAAATATGGAGATTGATTGACTGTTCAGAAGAGATAGAATCATGGAATCATTCAGGTTGAAAAAGAACCTTTCCTCTGATTCTTACCCATAAACACTTTACCCTTCCATCACCATCATCAAGCTCTACATGCTCAAAACTCCCTAACTTACAGGGCTACCCCACTGCCTTTCATTCCCTGCCTATCCTTCCTTTCTAGCTTTGGCTGGAACTCAGGAAAAAAGAGTTTATGACCTTTGGAAGAAGGAGCAGGCAACTCAGGAGGACTACAAAGATGTCATGGGTTTATGCAGGGAGAAAATTAGGGCTAAAGCCCTACTAGAACTTAATCTGTCTACTGCCATAAAAGATAATAAAAAATGTTTCTATGAATACATTAACAACAAAAGGAAGACTAATGAGAATCTGTTTCCCTTATTAGATGCAGGGGGAAACATAATGACAAAGGCCAAGGAAAAAGCTGGGGTACTTAATGCCGTCTTCGCCTCAGTCTTTAATAGCAAGACCAGTTGTTCTCAGGGTACCCAGCCCCCTGAACTGGAAGACAGGGATGGGGAGCACAATACAGCCCCATAATCCACGGGGAAATGGTTAGTGACCTGCTACACCACTGAAACATACACAAGTCTATGGGGGTGGATGGAATCCACCCAAGGGTATGGAGGGAGCTGGTGGAAATGCTCACCAACCCACTTCCAACCATTTATCATCAGTCCTGGCTAACCAGGGAGGTCCCAGTTGACTGGAGGTTAGCAAATGTGATCCCCACCTACAAGAAGGGCCAGAAGGAGGATATGGGGAACTATATGGGTTTATGAAAGACAGGTGCTGCTTGACTAACCTGATCTCCTATGACAAGGTGACCCACTTAGTGGATGAGGCTGTGGATATTTTTTACCTGGACATTAGTAAAGCCTTTGACACCGTTTCCTACAGCATTCTCCTGGAGAAACTGGCTGCTCATGGCTTGGATGGGTGCACTCTTCACTGGGTAAAAAACTGGCTGGATGGCCAGGCCCAAAGAGTTGGGGTGAATGGAGTTAAATCCAGTTGGCGGCTGGTCACAAGTTGTGTCCACCAGGGCTCAGTATTGGGGCCAGTTCTCTTTAATATCTTTCTCAAGGATCTGGACGACAGAATCAAGTGCACCCTCAGTAAGTTTACAGACAACATGAAATTGGGCAGAAGTGTTGATCTGCTTGAGGGTAGGAAGGCTCTGCAGAGGGATCTGTACAGGCTGGATTGATGGGCCAAAGCCAATTGTATGAGGTTCAACAAGGCTCAGTGCTGGGTCCTGCACTTGGGTCACAACCACCTCATGCAACGCTGCAGGCTTGGGGAAGAGAGGCTGGAAAGCTGCCTGGTGGGAAAGGACCTGGGGGTGTTGGTCTACAGCCAGCTGAATGTGAGCCAGCAGTGTGCCCAGGTGGCCAAGAAGGCCAATAGCATCCTGGGTTGTGTCAGGAATAGTGTGGTCAGCAGGGACAGGGAAGTGATCTTCCCCCTGTACTGGTGAGGCCGCACCTCGATTACTGTGTTCAGTTTTGGGCCCCTCACTACAAGAAAGACACTGAGGTGCTGGAGGATGTCCAGAGAAGGGCAACGAAACTGGTGAAGTGTCTGGAGCACATGTCTTATGAGGAGTGGCTGAGGTAACTGGGGTTGTTTACTCTGGAGAAAAGGAGGCTCAGAGGAGACCATATTGCTCTCTACAACTACCTGAAAAGAGGTTGTAGTGAGGTGGAGATCAGTTTCCACCCCGTGCATTGAGTTTGTTGACATATAAGTCAAATTTGGTCCACGCTGACGATGATTGCTCCTGCAAGAAGGATAAGCAATCTTCTGATCATTAACCCAATCTCCAGGGGATGTGTGCTGGTATCATTCTGGGTATCGTTCCTGGAAAGAGAAAACAATACAAGTCTCAGTGGGGTTTTTCTGGACTGGTTACCCCTTCTAGTTAGTGGCTAGGATGTATCCACCTGGTGCTAATAAAATGTTTAGCTCCATTGTTGTCGTCTGCTTCCCAGGCCAGAGGGCCATGGGGTTTTGTTAGTGTCATTGGAATAGTGCGAATTTGTGGTAAATCTACCACAACAGGTTGCCCTGGTTGAAGGGCAGTGGGGCATATCTTTACATCTGATGGCAGTGCTGACAGAAAGAATGCGTGAGTCACTGGGATCCTTGTTAGACTGTATCAGTTATTTAAATAGTGAAACACTTTAAGCAGTCGACTAGCCAGTGGGGCTCATGTGGTTTAAGACTTCTTTTTAATAGTCCCTTTGCTCTTTCTACTATCCTGTTTGATTGGGGGTAGTAGTGGGTATGGAATACCCATTGCATTTCTTCCTGCTTGCCCATTCCTGCACTTCCTTGCTGGAAAAATGTGAGCCACTGTCACTTTAGATGACATCAGGCATTGGTAGGCCTGAAAACCAAAAGCATAATCCTCTAATGGTGCTCTGACCATTATCCTTCTGACATTTAGTTGCCATAATTAGGCCCAAGATAACCTCTGCTCCTATGAGGATTTACCAATATCCCAAGGAAGGTTTAAAGTGTCCAGTGTAATCAATTTACCATGTTGACCATATGGTTTTTCCTTTATTAATTTGTAGGGGTGGTATTTTAACAGGCTGATCCTTTTGCAATTTCAATTTACACTGGGTGCATTCTGTAAGGATGGTTTCATGTGTTTTCCTGTTTAGAGGTCAACCTCAGCTCTGGGCTGGAAAATAAAGTGCTTCTCAGCCTGTGTGACCTGATTTCTGATGTAGCCATTTCCCCAGTCAGTGTCATTTGGGATCTGGCATATCTCCTGGTTTTATTCCCCTAATTCTGCCTAATTCATCTATTCATCGGTTCCATTTTGTGGCTGGTTGGTCATGGTTTACATGGACTTTCACCCATCCTAGTTTAAATGGCACTTGTCTAGCTATATGGAACAGTAATTGCCAATCTTCAGTTCTCCAAACTGGAGATCTATTTACTTCCCAGTTTAGGACTTCCCATTGGCAAGGCCATGTGTGGCATCTGCCCACATAACTTTTGCTCCATTCTGTGCTGCTAGAACAACTGCTCTTAATTCTCCTACTTATGCACTACCTGCACCTTCTTCTATTACTTTTTTGCCGGTGGTAATTTCTCCTGTGGAGGCTTTATACCACCACCTACCATTTACCCTCTTTGCTGAGGCATCAGTAATCCAAATGCCTTCTGTTGGTGTTTTCTCAGTGAGGATAGATGCATTTAGAATCGGAGAAGGTTTAAATGGCTGGTTTAGTGCTAGTGGGTCAGTGTTTATAAGCATTTGTAATTTGGAAATTTTTCTATGTCCTTCAGTTCTTTGCATTTCATCTGCTACTCCCATCAGGTAGGCATACAACTTCCTGGTTGTGGGTTTCTGTGAAACTCCTTCTGGGAGAGCAGTTCCTTTAGAACTGTTTCTAGCAAATTAAATGACCCTCTAGTCTGAACGGGATGCTCCTGGTGAATTTTCTCAGCTTGTTTAACTGTTCAGAGTAAAGACAAAAGTCCCTTTTGCCATTCAGAGTATCTCTGTTCTGTCTCTTTAAATGTGGTCAACCTAAAGGTTAAAGGCCCTTTTGGCCTGTTTGGCCTGGTTTGGAGTAGATTGCAAGAAGTACCATGTTCTGCAAAAACCCCATTCTGCTATAATAGTGTCGCGGGGGTGTACTGCCCCCAGTAACTGACATGTCTTTAATTCCTGTATTAGGATTTTGACTGCCTCTTCATGTTCTGGCTTCCATTTCCATGGTCTTCCCTTTCATAAAACTGAATACAGTTGATGAGCAATGATGGAAAATCCAGGTACATGTTTCCTCCAGTACCCAAAGTTCCCAGAAACTGTTGAAATTCTTTCCCAGATTGGGACATCTGCAATTGTTCCATTTTATTTAGGGTGTCCAGTGGAATTGCTGCACTATCTGCCGTCCACCAGGTGCCTAAAAATTTTACCTCTCTACTTGGCCCCTGATATTTTTCAGGTGGAACTTCAACTACGGCTTTAGTTAGTGCTTGCCACACTGCTGCTGCCACTTCTCCCAGTTTTTCAGGGGAGATCCCGCCGATTACAATATCATCTATATATTGGTACAGTTTCACATCCTGCGGAAGTGAGACCATCTGTAAAAATTCATCAAGTGCAACATGAGCAATTGTAGGTGAATGTTTATATCCCTGTGGAAGTCTGTTAAAGGTATATTTTACACCTTCCCAAGTAAACACTGATTTCTCTTTATCCTTCTCCTGCAAGAGGCCCATATGGAACATACCTCTGACATCCAGCACTGCCAGCCATGGGTGTGCAGCTGTTTGTAGTGTGGCTGTTAAAGCTGCAATACTGGGTACTGCAGCAGTTAGAGAAGCTGTGTTGGCATTTAGGCACCGATAATCAATTGTTAGACACCATCTCCCATCCGACTTTCGAACTGGCCAGATGGGTGAATTGTATGGGGAGTGGATCCAAGTCTGCTATTACATCCGAAATTCCATTTTGTTCTGCAGCAGAAATCAGATACTGCGGGACATGGGTAATTTTTGAGTCAGGGTGTACAGGGGCTGAGTGGAGCACATGTACCATAGCCTCCCAATTTCTAACAGGGTTGGAGTTGATACTCATACAGAAGAACCACACGCTGCCATCTGGCAAGTGCCAGTTTTGTGCGGTCAACACATCAAAACCCAAAATATTTTCATTGTGCTTTTTCATCACAAAGTGAGTAGATGACATGTGCTTCTCATCCAGGAGCCATAAATTAGCTTTTGTAGTTTGGCATATAACACTTGCTCCTTTTACTCCAGTGGCTTTAACTCTCTGCTGTCCGGGTCACACGTCCAGCTTTTCAGCATCCTGCTGTGTTAGAATTGAAATTTATGCTCTCGTATATATTAGAAATTTTATCAATTGTTGTTGAAGGTCAATTGGAATTAAAATGTCAGGGCCTCCTTCATTTAGCCATTGGTAGGTTTCCACTCACCAGATAGGCAGGTCCAGTTGCTATCCTGATGCTATTCGCTTTTTGACTTCAGGGTTTGCAATTCCCTACTAAGAGGTTTAAAAGTGATTTGGCCTCCCTATGGAGTCTGTGTCAGTGGTCGGGCATTAGGGGGACATTTAGTCCCTCCATTTCCACTCAATTTCTGGAATGATTGTATTAAAGCTTAGTATTATACTTGCTGGTTGTCCCTATATTGCCACCTTTGGAACATTTAACGCTAATGCTTTTCTCCATAACTCATTTATTCTTTCTCTAGATTCTACTTGTGGGTCTTTGTTTTTATGTTCCATTTGTCTGCCTCCCAATCCTTGTGGGGGTCTTTGTGTTGTGGGTCACACCAGTGGCTTTCCGCTTGGGGTCTTGGGTCTGATCTCTCAGTCGACAGATCGTCCCACCCCATTTCACAGCCCTGGTTTACAATACTGTGCATTAATTCTGCCCATGTAGGGAGTTGTCTGTGAGGATTGTCACCGCCTAATTCCTCATTGTGATCTGTGTCTCTTTTAATCTCATCCCCTTTTGCAATTAAATAGGGTTTGAGAACTGCTGAGGCTCCCCTAGTTAGTGGCCTTAACACAGTGTAATCTACAGTAGAGGGTAGTGGGGTATCACCGGATTCTCCTCGTTTGTGCACAGCTTGTGTGCAGGTGGCTTTGGTGACAGCAGTGGAGAGCTCACTTAGGGAACAAATGGCAATCATAGAAGGTTGCCCTCGATCCAAGGCATCTATTCCCCCAGCCCAGTAGGCTCCCCTGCTGGTGACAGAATGGGCTTCATCTACCGGGCCGGGTCCTAGGTTTAAGAAAACTCTCAGACCCCAATAACTGTTTGCTTTCTCTCCACCTGACATTATTTGGTCACCACTGCCAATGCAGACACGCCACAAATATTAAGTTTCAGTTTCACCTGGCTTTCTGCCATATTTCATTGTAAATTTGCCAATTGTAAAGCATCCCATGGAGTGCTTTGCACAGTATTTTGCTGACCACCTCCCCAAGGCCCTTCAGAGTATTCTGCTGTGAAATATATTCGCAAAAGTGGTTTTAGTATGAAGTTGTAAATTTGTGACTTAACAAAGATCGATGGCAAGGTTCACTCTCTTACTGTGCTGCACAATCATTTGAACAATGATTCAAAACTACCAAGGCAGAGTCAAAGTTACCAAGACAAAATCAAAGTTACCAAGACACAAATCCGTGTTACCACAATACAAGGTTATGCACAATATCGGCTGCTTACCAAAGATCTGCTGTTGGTGAAAGGTCTCTCTGCCTTAAGGAGCAACCTTGAGAGGTGACCCAGCTCAAGGGGAGATCCCTGCCTTGCAGCCACGCTGCTTAGCAGGGAGAGCTCAAAGAAGGCTCGCTTAGGCTGCCATATTTATGGAATAAAGAGGTTGGCTTGTAGCCAAATTACATGCAGTGGGAAAGATATGCATGAGACTCCCTGTACCCACAAGTTCCTTTGATCCTTGGTAAATGAGTCTCGGAAAAGTCACCCACTATTGATGTGTTAATCATATGATTGGTGTTCTAAGCCCATATGCATTGATGCTCACTGTCACTCTGCTGCTTTGTGGGTTTTCAGAGAACAGATTGGAACCAAAGAAGTTCTTGGCCCACTTAAGGCTTAGGCCTTTACCTTCTTTGAAACCTGAACCAAACTACCTCTAGGTTGGTTAAGGAGTCAAGTGTATCCGTCACAGACAGGAAAGAACTTCAAGTTGTGCCAGGGGAGGTTTAGATTGGATATTAGGAAAAATTTCTTCACTGAAAGAGTTTTCAAACACTGGAAGAGGCTGTCCAGGAAAGTGGTTGAGTCACCATCCCTGGACGTATTTAAAAGATGTGTAGACGTAGTGCTTAGGGACATGGTGTAGTGATTGACTTGGCAGTGTTAGGTTTACGGTTGGACTTGATGATCTTGAGGGTCTTTTCCAACATAAATGACTCTATGATTCTATGTTAAAAGAAAACACCTGGTCTGGGAAAGTATTTGATTTGGATATGAAGAAGGAGACATTGTTTCCTGGGGTATGAGCAGAAATTTGTGTGATTCTCAATTAACTTCAGCATTCAGGTGATAGGATTTTTTCTTTAACTGAAATGTTTTAATACTTCCAAAACTTATTTTTATTACCAACCTTGCTATTAAATGTAATTCATAGAAACTTAGTAAAATCTTCACGAGGGACTGAAGCTATTTCAGGGTTCACAGATAGGACAACATTTAGCAGAGTTCCATGCTTCAGCATTTGCTATCTGAATATCAATGAGAAAAAAAAACCATTTTGTTTTCGCCTTGATCTCTAACTAATGTCTTGATGTGGATGATTTTGATACCAGGATCTTCCTTTTATAAAGATATACATATATATATATATGGGGGGGAGGGGGGGGGGGGGGGCATGAAAATAAAAAATTTCTGTGTTCTCCTGGCCCATGGTCATGTCCCCTGGTGTTTCATGATTCAGTAGATGTGGGATAATTTATCTGCAGTGAACTGACTTACTTGCTGAAGAATGTGACTTACTTGCTGAAGAATGTGTAGGAGGGCTGAAAAATTAGCATATACTGTCACTTTATACAGTGCTAAGCCTGAATTTCAAATAGATGATAGTGGATTCATTCTCTTTTTTTTTTTATTGATATGCATTCCAGGCAGCAATGTCATTGTTTGTAAATGATGTCACCCAACAAATCACGCAGGTGCTTTATTCAGTAAAAGAGCAGCCCAGGAGCCATGAACATATTATTAAAAAGGGCTGAAATGCTTAGCATACAGATATTGCCAGAACAACATATAGGTCTGGTCATCTGAACACAGCACTGATGAGATGATTAGTCTTGTTGTGCAGCCCAGATAATTTTATAGCTAAATCATTGACTGCTCAAAGGGGTTGATTTTTTTCTTTCTAATATGGGAAGCAGCAACAGTAAAAGATGGTGTTTAGAGGCAGTGTTGTCTTTCCCACTGAAATTAATTTATCTGTCCTTCTTTCTTTCCTTAGCAACTGCTTTTCAGTTTAATTTGTATTGTTTTGTTATTTGAACCCCAATGAGGCAGGGATGCAATGAAAACATGATTTATTGCTGAAGATAAACATGAGCTAAGAAAAGCTTTTAGGCCATCATGAAAGGGAAAACTTGGAGATAAAAAGGTTGAGGTACCATTGCCATTATTCATGTTAGGGTAGTAGCTCAGAAAAGATGGTGTCCCTCTTACAATTTTTTTTTTTTTTTTTTAAAAAACACAAAGTAATAGCCAATGCGCTTTCTGAAGAGCTTTTGCTCTAATTGAAATAAGAATGAGTGAGAAAATGGGATAGCCCCATTTTACAGATAAAGAACTGAGAACAAAGAGAAATCAGTGCTTGATTCATTGTCTATATGAGCATGTGTCTGCTTTTAGAGTGAGCAGTTCCATTTCAATTCACCAGTATATTCAGCATGATTTATACCAGCTGAGGATCCAGCCCAAGGAGTTCTCCTTGTATCAGTTTGTCTAGTCCTTGAAGAATAACATCCTCCTTCAGCTGCTTTTTTGCTATGCAAACGTAATACTGTAGATTTTAAACATAGAAGTAGGTTTTTATCAGTCTGCCATATGTTTTCCATAGATAACAACATGGTCTAATTGGTTTGATTCAAACTACTGACACCAATATGCAAATCTGGTTGAACGGAGTGTGTTTATACTGCAGCTTCCTTCTGAACCATTGATTGAAATATGAGTGCTTAAAATAGATCTGTGTGGAATATTTAAGCAGTTTGCAATTACGCACATTCTCTCTTGTCTATGCCTAGTCCTGTGAAGCTAATGAGGAAAAAGTACTGGTCAACTGCTCTTCCCTAACCTAGAGCAATATATTTTAGAGGATCTTAGTGCTTGCAACATTTAAAAAAATTAGTTAGAGAAAAAGCAGCATATTTTGAATAGCTGTTTATGTAGCACAGTTTTTAGAAATGCATATATATGCGTATGTGAGGTTAATGTTATATTATTCTGTCTCTGAAGAGATTTTACTGAAGCATAGGCCTTTCTGACATTTTTAAAGATATTAGTTTCTTTTTTTTTTTTTTTTTATAGCACATTGTTACAGTCTTGTAATGAATGTCTCTGGTTAGTTTGTTGTCTGCACTCTTTGCCCCTTTCCTTCTTTCAATGTCTTCCCACAATCTGTTCAGGCTAGATATCAGGTGGGCCATGCCATCATGTCAATTATTTCCATTGGAAGGACTGCCAGTACAATCTTCTACTGTTCATTTTTCATTAAAATGAAACATCCCATTTCTGTGCAAGAGTCAAAAACTGTTTATGCTTGCATCTCTGAATTGCTACAAAAATATGTGCTCGCTATGTAATCACAAGTGACTACAAAATTTCTAGTCTTACTAGAAGATGCCTGAATTTAAAACAATTGTTTTTTAGGGAAGGAAAAATATGCATATGCTAAGCAAAATTTGAAATATATTAACTCCATTTTTAGAAGTTTTGCTGGCAGATTTGTATGATTTGAAAACAGTTGCACAGTGGTTTCTGACTGCTCGTTATTCACGCATCAGTAATTATAAACAATCAAAAGAGTTTCTTGTAAACAAGCAAATATAGATTCTATTTATCACCTTTAGTATTTCACATTATATAACCATGTTATGCTCTAATAGCAATTCAGTATCATTATATTAAATAGATATTTATTAGTATGAATCATGTATTGATTTCTTGACTTGGTTCTTTCATTTATGTGGAGAAGCCAATACTTCCAACAGCCACGTTGTTGCAAAAATCTTTCAAGTCTGCACCAAATTGCAATACAGAAAGTAGTGACTACACTTGTGGCTGTTGCAAGTCCCTTAAAAGCTGCTGGTATTTTTAAGTACCAGTTTTAAAGAGTAAGCTATTGGATAAGAATCTCAGCTGGTCTTTCAAGAAAACTAAAGGAACTTGCATAGTGAAATAGACTTAAAAATCATCATTCCTAAGGGCCAGATAATCGAGTGGTAGATGAAACCAGACAAGTGAATGGCCAGCAATTTAGGATTGTAGAACCCTACCTAAATAAGCTTTATAAAGGTGTCTTCAGTTAGGACCACGTTTAAGCGCTCCTTTGCATAGCTGCTAGAGACAGCGAGGTAGAGGGTTTTCCTAAAATGTACAAAATAGTGTCATATCAAGTAATGTCTTTTATTGAAGGTTTACAATGTTAGTTATGTTCTGCTAATCAGAAAAAAAAGAGAAAAAAAGTACCCCTAGCCCCACAGAAGTCACTGAGAATGCAACCAGTCACTTCCAAGGGGACAGGATTTTATCCCTGCTACTTTCACGCTTTCATGTTCCTGTTGTTCAGGTTGAGTCACTGGTGAGGAGCAGGTTACATGAGTAGGGGCACTGAGGCTGCTGGGACTGTCTGAATAAGGTCAGCAGCACGGCTATTCTGCAGAGCAGAAGTCTCTCTGACACAAAGAGCAAATGCAGCCTTCCTGCTGGCTTTTGCTGCCAGCCTCAGGGTTGTTCCAGGAGCTGTGTTGCTTTCTCAGTGGGAGTACTCAGCTATCCTCGTTCAGTAAGATCCTTCTACATGCTCTTAACTTTTAGACTGCAACTGGTGCTGTTCAGCTGGATTAGTCCTGCACTTCCAGTTGAGAACCTATAAGTACTCCGATGGAAAAAGAAAATTAGGTTGAAAATTCTGAGCAACTACACCAGAAGTAATTTTTAGAAGTAGTGAGAAGGAACAGTGAATGGTAAATACCATATTAGAAACTGTTGTGCTTCAGATAGAGCAAACCTACTTACTATATTCCTTCCCAAATTTAGAACTATTTGCTTATGCAGCTCCTTCTCTATGGGTGGATCCACTGGGGTACAGGTTCAGTTGATTAGGGACAACATCTAAGATTAATGTTCAGAGAGAGCTCTATAAAACCTGAGGAGGAGAAATGAAGATGATTCTACAAGAAATAGTGTAACAGCATATTGGATTTAAGAAAATCTGTATAGGCCGTGTACAAAATGCTTTTTAGTTGAAAGAGTTTATAATAAGATTAACATATAATATTTTCCTTAGGATTTTACCTTAATGACAATGTGCAGCTACATTTCAAGATGTTTACAGAAGTAAGCACCATTTCCAGGGGTATAAATGTGCAGTAAAATCATTCACGCAGACAAAAAAAATAGATTTAAACATACACGCATACAGAAAGCTGTATCAATACCAAATTTCTAATGGATTTTCGACCCTCTAGTGTAAAAATGGTTAGGATCTAATCTTGTGAGCATATATTCACCTGTTTAATTTTGTTCCTTTGAGTCACTGTATTGAAGTTGCATGTATTGTCTTAAACTACAGCTTTCTGTGATGATAACATCCTGGTTTTAAAGGGATGAGAACCCTACCAACCACTTATACCATCAAGTGGAAAAGACAACAATATTATGAGACTTTGGATAAAAGACTGATTTCATCACAAAAGGTACCTGTTTGCAAATTATTAGAAACTGAAATTGTGGGAGGAATAAACTGATCTGTGTGATAGTGGGTAAAAGGGCAAAAATATTCAAGAATTCTACTAGTTCTTTGGAGGAGCATACAGCTTTATGACTGTGATTTCAACTTCCTCATGTCAGGACACTATAAACTGCCGATTACCACCCTACTTCTGCAATTAGATCTAATTATACACTGGCAATTGGCTAATGTGCAGGCTTGTTGGAGAATTTTAACATTGGTATAAGATAAAAGATACAAATATCCATAAGAAAAATTGGCACCCTCATGTTACTTTACAAACTCTTGGCATTTTTCAGCAATGCAACTTCCTATTCCAGGGACAAAGCACAGTTCTGTAGGAGAACACCCAACAAACTCCTTTAAAGTTAGCTTTGCTTTTATGAAGCTCCAAATCTCACTCTCAGCAATAATTTTGCATTAATTAATAGCCCTACTGAGGAAATCTGCTCCAACTCATGCAATTAGAAGCTTTTTTAAATTGAAAAGCATAGCATATTTGGAGATGGATTTTAAATCTGAGAACAGTTGTGGGATTCAGGATTAACTTTTTAGGTAATCCTTCAGATAACATCTAAAATTACTACATAACTAGCATATCAAAGCTAATATGTTTCTTCATTACTTTATATCACTTTCTATAAATTTCTATGTATTATGAATAGGGTAAATTCAGTCCTGAAGAGAAAAATTTGTTTGCTTTAATTGACACTCATAAAAATATATCCATATACATATATATACAATTGCCTTTCTGCATTGCCACTTTGTCAGTATGAACGTTAATACTTCTAGATGTTGAGACTAGTGCTATAAATCGGGTCACCAAGGGGTTCAGGCCATCTGACTAACCACCAAATGCAGCTCACTTTGCAAAACTGTCTTTACAAATCTTGAATTGCAGACTGAGTTGCTGTGTTTTAGCTAGTTCCAACACGTCCTTATAAATATTTGTATAAAACTCTGAAAGTGTGTCTTTTCTGGAAAAAATAATTGCATATTTTCTTTAACTTAGCTGAAAGTGTCCATGCTTAATTACTACTCTGTCCCTGATTTCTCTTTCCCATTTAAGACTTCATATGCACAACAGTAGACTCTATATACTCTGCTTTTCCTCCCAAATCTGTGTTTGACGAAATTCCTTACTGGGAGACAGGACTGGGCAGTTGTGATGTAAGTCATTAAGGAATGAAAGCAATTTATAGAGAATTACTTGTTAAGGTAATATCTTTTAAGGACTTCAGGGAAATGCTTTTCAATGAGCAAACAAGCAGTAAAAATACAACTTTTCTCTGGATTTACTCTTTTATGCCTTGCAAAATTATTCCAAAGATCACCCAGCTATTGTCTAGTACATTCTAAGGTGATAAAAATCATTGATAAGTGGTAGAACCTGAGCCAGAGAAGAGCACGTCCAGGTCCGAGATGGTTTCATTTTGCTGTTACTTAGTTGCTGGTCTCAATGCTCTCTGGGACAAGGTCTGGTCCTTTTGATCCAGGAATTAAGGACTTGAAACCACTCATGGTGACAGATGCTCTGCAGCTTTCAAGATATTATGTAGAGTGTAACTGTTTGCAATGATACGGGACAAAGATCCATACATGAATCTTACCATGTGTCAATATTTTGCATTTTTTTCTTTTAGTGTAGATCCCTGAGGGTCAACAGTAAGATATAAAGTTGAAGAAAAGGTAACATGAGGGACTGAAAATGCAAATTGGAATAATGTTGTGGTTAGTAGGGAGACCAGAAGGCCTGTGCAGATTTCTGGAGATTTTAAAGGCCTGCTTTAGAGGAACATTTGCAGACACAGGTTTGCTTCTGAGCAGATGTGGTTCTCATGTACTGCACTTTGAATTACATGATTGAGAACAAGCATCTGGGTGAAATCTGGTTATTCATCTACCCCAGCATTTCTGAACACATTTATTAAAAAAGGCAAAACAAAATGTAAAAATTAGGGCCTTGAGAGGCAGTGTAAATAAAGATACAAGGAGACTTTTGAACACATTCAAATTCCTGGCATGACTCTGATAAGAGGCAAACCATTAGGGACCAGAATTGTAATTGAATGAGTTTTTGTAGCACGGCAAAGGAAAACACTACTTAACCACCCTTACAGATTCCTAAACAAAGCCCAGTTCAACTAATTAATGATTTTCTAATACTTAAATAAAGTAAATCGATGGATGTACTTTGCCTCTCTTGTACAGACAGACACATAGCAACTGTGTAATGATATTAACTCATTCCAAAGATGGGAGGTTTGGTTAAGAGTTCTTGGTATGCATTGATCAGACCAACCACTGGAAGAAGCACTAAACCAGTAAACTAAGTCTCACATGAGAAACCAAATAAACAAAGAATTATTTCTCTTATCAGGACATTTTCCAGCTGAGAAACAAATTTTATTTGGTGTGGAAAAGATTAAGATTGTGGGAGAACTTATACCGGTGTGGTATTCCAAGTAATAATGTTTTGTTATGGTCATATACAAAAGGTGCTGGCATAGTATCAAAATTTTTCATACCACAGGATTGTGCAGGGGGTTAAAATAGAGCTGCCACCTTCAAAACTTGCAAAGATTTTCACCTTTAAAGAATCAGCTTTGTTCAGTTCCTCTGTGCCATGGCAAGAGAGCAGTTGGTTTTGGTTTTTTTGGTAGTTTGGGGTGTTTTTTTGTCATGAGCTAGTTAGACCTTTTTTACAAACACAACGATTTAGAGTATGAAAACACAGCTATGTGCATACTGGGATAGCACACACTGCAGAACAGGAACGTTGGCTGCCTATGCCTATTCTTTTGTCGTTGGAAAGTGTAGGTCTTATGCAACTGTTTCAGACACGGTCTGGAGAGTTTTCTGGATATATGCATGGGAAGCTTGATGGTTGAGTTCCAAAGCTGGTTCCTCTGCTTGCAAAAATGCTTGCACTGCACAGATGAGTAGTAGTGGGAAGACCAGAGATGCAACTTTGGGTTGTTTGATCGTTAAGTGGAAAAAATTATCAGTTGAATTACTGTATGCATTTGAGAGGATTTTAACCCACTGATGACTTTAAACACTGCTGGAACTGATCCGCGTACTTTTTTAGATGTAAAATATTAGCTATCGAGTTATTTAAGATTTTGAATGACTAAGGAGAAACTGTTGATTGTTGGATGGGACAAGCTACATGGGACAGGACATGCTGTCACTGATCCAGCCAGCATGCTTCCAGGAGTTCCAATGGTCAAACAGGCTGCTCTTGTCCCCCCCAGTACGGAACCCAGGCGTGTGTCCGTCTGTCTGAGCACCTAACTTGGAAATTGCCAGGAGATGGCGCTCAATATTGTGGTATGGTGCCGAGGTTACAAATCTAACACCACTTGTGAACAGCAAATGGCTTCCTTGGTACATCAGGGAATGACAAAAAGGTTTTTAGCAGGTCATCCAGTCCATCCCTGCTGCAGGGTAAACGGTATTTAGAGGGGTTTGGCTTTTTCAGTGGGAGCTTCTCGCACTTTAGCAGTTCAGCTTATTTAAACTTTCATTTTTTTTTTCCAAATAGTAGCCTTTCTGTATTCTTCCATTCTTTTAGAGTACTGCTAAATACAGAGTAAGAGTAATTGACGAGAAGAGTAATTGAAATTTAACGTGCAGTTTTTATTAGAGGCTCTGATACAGAAAACACTGCTGGTTAAGGATAGCACTGCAAAATTAATTTTGCTATTTCCTATAATAATATTTTTTAAAAGCGAACAGGAGGCAGAAGTGTCTACTTCAGAAGAAGGAGGAGGAGGAAGTGGGGAGTCGGAGCTCTCTACAACCTGAAGCCTTGGCTCCTTGCTTAGCTGTAGTGCATTCACCTCACACTACTGTGGAGATCAGATTCAGTCGTAGCTGTTATAGCTGGCAAATACTTAATTTCCTTTAACTTTCCTGCTGCTGCTTTTGACTATCTACATCAGCACACTATTAACAAACACTACTTGTGGTGCCCAGTATATCAGTGTCTAGGAAAGAAGTATCATTTTAAAGCCAAATTTGATCTCAACATGCAAATGTAATATTTAATTAAGCCAGCTGTAAATGTAACTGGCCTTCAAACATTAATTAAAAACATCAGAAGTTCATTACCAGACCACTGATAACTAAGAGTGAAACCACTGTTACCAGTTAGTCATACTGTCAGGAAAAAACACCTCTCAGAGCAGTGCTTTATGTGCTGTTAGGTTGCTGGAAAACTCATTTTTATGAGCCTAAGCACATCCACAAGTAAATGAATTGGTTCACAGGTAAAAATCTCTGTATTTGCCTTTGTATATTCAGTTTTTCAATATTTTTGCTAGTAGATGTGGGAATTAATTTCTTGAGCAACTTTTTATGATTATCATAATGCCTGACCTGAGAGGAATGCTGAGAAGTATTAACATCAGTGAGTCAGTAAACAGAGTGTTTTCACTTTATGATCATATTCTTAGTTCATATGAGTCTAAGAAGAAAGGAAAAAAGAACTTCTTAGCATGAAGTTTCCTTCAGAGTTACCAATATACCTCTTTATATAACACTATCAGATCAAATAAGTGTTTTAAAGTAAATTAGTTTCATGCCTTTTGTGAAATCAGAAAAGAGTGAAAAAACAAAAAAACCACCAAACACGAAGAGCTACTAAGCCATGATATCTTTTCTTCCAGACTTCTACAGCACTGTGAATTTCATAGGCAAAATTGCTCATAACATTTTATGTTTTCCTAGTATAATTATGCTGAATAATTATTTTTCCCTGTAATCCTGCACTGATTTGTCTAATGAGTGACTTTTTCTATCATTTTGTTAATTTTCTTGAAATTTCTAATGTTGTGGTTTCCTCCCTGCTAACAAATTTTAATTTCCATTTGGAAGTGGAATTTTTGGTTCCCATATCACCAACTTCCTGTCCACAGAGAAGTGGCTTTCTGTGAACTAGAAATGAATTCACAAGATCATGTTATTTTTTCCTGATCCTTCTCACAAAAAGAGCTCAATCTCCTGCCTGGTCTGACCCCAAAGTTAGTGTTCTTAAAGTAGACAAATTTCACATGGCTCTTGAAAGTAAAGTTGTAGATTAAATGAGAAAGGAACTAAAAACTCATTTCTTCCACTGATGGAAAAGCAATGATTTTTTTGTTGGTTTGTTCATTCTCATCATTGCTGCATAAAGATAGACTCATGAATCAAAAAGTTTCAGGTTTATTTCATTTTTTTTTCTTTGTGTTAGAAAATGGAAGTTTCATAAAATTATTTTCTACAAAAATGTTCTAAGGTTTTGGTTGGGAGAAACAGGATGGGATGAGAGAGAGGAAAAGTACATCTCCATTGCATGTACAGGAAGGAAACATTGATCACAAAGCTGATATCTGGCTAATAGTCCAGTAGCAACATGAAAAAAAACCCCAAACCAACAGCTTTTACGATAATAGTAACTTTCCAACAAACTGCAAAACCTTTCATATTAATGTATGGCATTATGCAAATCAGCTCCCTCTTCTTTGAGCAACTAATGTAGTCTGCTCTGCCGGGAAAGACTGAAAAGACTCCCAAGGCAATGGTAAACATTACTGGAATTCTATTACGAATGATCGAGGACTTAAAATTGTGTCTTCCGTGCTCCTGTGAAGTGTTATCTCTGACTATGCTTCAAGCCACAGCTGCATTAAAGATGCAACAGGGAGATGCAGCAGACTTCTATGAATTCTGTAGGGAAAGTGAATAGGGTTGTCACATACAGTAATTTAATTGGATGTCTCCAAAATTATCAGACAGGAGATACTTCTTCACATAACACTTAACTTGGATATGGAAAGCATTGCCATGGGAGGTCTTGGAAACCAGAATTACAAATAAATTCGAAGCAAGAGATTAGACAGGTTGGTGGAGGATAGATCATTCAGAAGCTATAAAATAAGATAGTCCAGGTACAATCTCCAGTTGCAGGTGTCCCTAAAGTTTAAGTTTGTCACCTGAGATGTCATCCAAAGGACCACTTTGCTCATGCATCTTTTAGTTTTCCCCTACCAGTCATTGTGTTAGAGACAAAACTGAACTAAAACTTTTCTCTTACACCACAATTCTTGTGCTCTTAAGTGAATATATTTCCATGTTGTTCCTATACTGTTCATGTTGGTAACATTGAGAAAGCAAAATCATGTCGTGATGCTATGATAAAAAGCATTCCAAAAGCACAGTTAGTGCAAGGCAAGTAATTGAACGTTTGTGTTTGGTACCAATGTGAAGAAGTACTTTAGAAGTTTAATTACACCAGAAATCAAAATATAAATTAATGTATTTTAGTGTTATTCCAATACTTAGGACCTGTTCGAAATGTTGACATATGTATTTCAGATGTAAGTTTACAAGACTGACACCACATGTTATGTACGTTAGCTGTGTAGTGAAGTTAACTTTACTGTATTTTAAAGCTAAGTAATTCTGTATTGGTTATAGTTACTGCTTTGGCTCAGATCCTTAGAGATACAGTGGTTTTGTCTCCCCAGCAGTTTTGGAGACTAGTTAATGTTTGCAAAGCTGTTTAAAGGCAAGAAGTGCTGTTTCCATGGTAGTAAATATGGTCAACTAATGCTTGTATTGCATTTACTTTGCGACAAGGTAATATATTTGAATTAGAGATAAGGCATCAAGACATGTTCTTGATCAGTAATCCAATGAGCTGTGGCTTTCAGTTTTAAGAACCTGACCTGACTTTTTGCATTTTACTACTTTAGCATAAAAGCTTCTTAATTTCTTTATAACTTTAATAACAGTTTTATATAAAGTTTAATTTTGACCAACAAGAAAATTACAATTAATTTGGAAAGGAAGTATTAACTGAGGCAAAGCTGATGTCAGTATTTTTCTTTAGGGTCACTAACCCTCTGAACCTATGTTTAGTGAAACAAGAAGTCAGTGAATATATTGACTGCAATTATACGTTCTAATAATCACAGGAGAAGCTGAGATTCTGCCTGCTTATGTAAATGGAGATCGTGCTTTTCTTTTATAAAGTACAAATCTTGAGTTTGGAACTGTGGGGTGGAAGGGTGCAGGAGGAGGTGGAGGAAGAAGAAAAGAAAGATTTTTCCTGATTCTACACATGTCCAAACAGTGAAAGCACGGTCTAGTTGCAATAAAGAGAAATAGGCATGTTTTAATTTTAACATTTAGTTACAATACTGCAACTGTAATAACATCACTAATATGAAAAGAACATAAATTGGCATGAACATTTGCAAAATAATTTAAACTACAAAGAATCTGCTCTGTCACCTGCCAGTCACAGTGTGAATCTAGTTCATAATGATAGACCATATTCATCCCCACTCACTATGTAATTTTTTTAATCGCTGTCTTTGTTCTGTCTCAGCATTTGGCTGTCACATCTTTAAGAAAAATGGTCCAACTGTTTTGCCACTTGCTCTAAGAAATAGGTTGCTCTCAGCATATGGAGGTTTTCACAAACAATATGCTTTCAGTTTTCTGTGCTTTGGATTTCTCCATAGAAGATTGGTAAAGCTAGTGTGAGATTAACTAAAAATGCTGCTGTCCATATAAACAGAGCCTCCAAAAACTCCTGCTGTACAGCAGCTTGTTAAGGAGATGGATTTATTGCACATCCTGCTTTAACTGAGCTTTCTATAGTTAAGCACCACAGAAATAAGAACAGCTGTACTGAAAGGAAACACTTGATAATGAAGAGATGCCATTAACAAAGCTGGATTTCATATTTGTGCCATATAACACACTTTTTAATCAGCACTTCTTGATCAGTGCATGGACTAACTACTAAATGAGGAGCATATCCATAGATTGCCAAAGGATTTCCAATAGTAAAGCCTGTTAAGACTTGGGCCTGCTCAAAATATTTCTTTGTTATCCTGGCAATCTTGAACACGCCTTTATTGGCTCTTCCTTTGCTTTCTCTTATTCTTCCTACCCATAGATAACCAAGGCAATGTCTTTCTATTTCTGGAAAGGCCCCATGATAGAGAGAGTTTCCACGTTCCTGTGTTTGTTGGCTGGAGGGTCTCTGGTGTGCAAGGTGGGAAGCAGAGGGAGTTCCAATTGCCTGCTCCTGCCCTGCAGCAGAGCATAGCCATGAGTTGGTGTTGGTTCTGGAAGTTCAGGAATGTAGTGCATTTTCTTTCTTATAAAAACACAACACCAACAGCTACCAAAGGTATGGCTATCCCAGTGTCTTACCTCCAATAGTTGCCAAAAGCAAATGCCAAGGGAAGAGTGTAAGCACAGGACAAACATCTAGTGATGCTCTTCCAGCATACTGTGCAGAGTAGCTCTGGTGATTCACTGCCTAGGTGCTTCCCAAGTCAGAGCGAGTGGTTCTGTACTAGTAACCCTGGACGGATATTTCTATAAACAGGCTCAACTGCTTCTTGAACTCACAAAAATATTTTACATCCAAAATATCCTGAAAAGTTTTACAGTGCAACATTCTGTAAAGAAATACCTTCTTCTTATTGAGAGCCTGTCACACACTGACTTCATCCAATACACTTTAGTACTTGTGTTAGAAGTGACAGTAAATTTTTTCTCTCTGTTACTCCGTAGATGAAATGCACTTGAATGTTTTTCATTTCTGTTCCTGCTTATGTGAAAAAAGATTTTAAAGGGGAAAACAGAAATAGTTCATTTTAAGCTGTTTCCCTGTTTAAGCTCATTTTGCAATCTAATCGCTAATCTCTTTCCATCAAAGTAATTAAAAATTTTGGTATTAATTGCTTTGATTTTTAACCACTTCTGATATCTCTTGAAAGTGTGACATGCTGCTTTGCTTGAAAAGCATCAGTAACAGTATCAGTTCTCATTCTCCAAGCTGACATTTTCTTCATAAATGTCAGCTCTGTTGTTTTCACTTTATTTAATATATCAGCTTTTAATTTGCTTAGGTTCAGTAGAAAATTTTCTTAGCATTATTTTGTTATATATTTCTACCTATAATTTTATTTATTACAAATACTATTGTCTGGCAATAATGCTCAAAGAGCATAAATCTATGTAAGCTTCACGCAGGCCAGTTTTCTGATATCTTAAATATGCTATTTTGCAATTCTAAACAAACATGAACTTTTTATATTACAGGTGTTAGATGTTTATTTTAAGTAGTCACATGAAATTTTGTCTTCATTTTTAATAAGCCCGAAGAAGAACAGCCTGGAAAACATATGTAGTTCTTAAAACTCTGCAAGAGAAATATTTTATTTCAAACAATAAGTCTGACATTTCAAGGTATAGTGTGACATTTTTCATACAAGTGTATGAGTAAAGGGACATGATTTGCTGCCCTTCTGTTGCTTTTTCATTCAACTTTATTAATTTCAAAGGGGGCTTTTCTTGACTAAATTCCAACCAAAAAAATGACTAATGTGAAAGGCTGAAAATGATGATAAAATGGAGATACAGGAAGATATATTATTAGAAGAAGGTACATTTTTTGACAACTTGGTGTTCAGTGAATATCTTCACCTTACTCTAGAAATTCCTGGACAGAAGCTTGACGTGAATTCAACTTGGTTACTGAATCAGAGACTAACTGGATTTCCCTGGGTCTCATCTGAGAGGAATTCCCTGATGCTTAAAGTAAAATAGACAAAAAAGTAATAACCAGAGTTCACATTAAAGAGTGCTTAGACATTAAATTCTTCAGTTGTGGAACTCAATTTAACAAGAATGACTTGAGGAAAACTCACTGTGGCATGAAGTGAAGTGGAAAGCAGTTATGGCAGAAGTGAAAGGAGGTTTTCTAATAGCAGGGTGTGACAGGATGACTGACGGTGTTATGAAGTGCCTTCCAACCTTCAGGGTATCACTAGGTGGACAGTCTTTTCCATCAACAGCTGCAAAGAACATAATCAATCTGGAGGAGGGGAAGTATTTTTATGTTGGAACTGAATCACTATATAAAATGGCTGTAGGGAACAAAGAGTGTAATGGCATGTCTGTTATAGAAGAGCATCTAGTAAAGCAAGAGTATAACAACCCTCACCCAAAAGCTTTTAGAGCACAAAACCAATCAAGTTAAAAGAATAATATTTCAGCCTTAGTACTCTGGGTCTGCTCTCATTCTTGTTCCAGACAAGATTTACGATTGATTTCAGCCTTCTCGCTTAGTCATTCTCATGAAATATATTGTAAGATTCATCTCCCCCAGTATAGGTCAGAAGAAACTCTTTTAGTCAGCAGAGCTGCTAAAATGGTAAACTTAGGTGAGAGAAATGTTGACTATCACTGAATTTTCTAATTAAAACTTGATGTTGTTCTTCTTTCTCCATCTTTGACTGAATGATACTATTTGCTCACTGGCTCTGAAGTAGATTCAACAGGAGGGCACTGATAACACTGGGCTCACTCTAGCTTCAGGCTTGTGACACTGAGAGCAAAAGTGGGCAGGCATCAACCAAGTTTAGAGAGGAAGAGTTCTGCAAAGTCACATGCAGTGGTAAGTAGACATCCTTAGCATGCTTCAGAAGTCGCAAAAAACAGTTGGAGTGGAAGGAAGAAGGGTAAGTGAGCCACACAAGTGAACATGAAAAAAACAAACCAAAACAAACAAAAAAACCCTATTTGGATACATGCTCGATTTTAATTTTAAGTTTGAGAATCAGCTGTTTCCACAACCAGTTCAGGTGAATGGACTCCCTCATAGAGCGGGACTCCTACTGTGCTGTGTAAAGCATATTTTTATTTTACTCTCAGATGTACTGTATTCTTAATTTGTTTGACTTTCCTTGTAGAATTGCTATGGAATGGAAAAGACATGGAAAAGACATACATTGAAAAGAACACAGAGACTGAGCCTGTCTTCAGCCCATAACCTGAGTTTTTCAAGCATAGAGAATACACGGGGAGGATGTGTGGGGTATTTTGGGGGGGGGGGGGGGGGTTAATCCTGGAAGGAACTCTTGGAAGCTAAAGAAGAAGACCTGTTCTTCAGTGTTAAGTTGTGTTTTGGCCATGGCAACTCCAATATACACATTATTTGAGTTCATAATGCCACATACATATTTTTACATAGCAAAAGGCCTACTTTGAAGACCTATTTCAGTTCTTGCCAGGAACTCGAGATGGTCTGACTGGACTTAACCTCACAGATAGTTTGATTTAAATTTGTCTGAATCCAACTTTGATCTCACACCTCATTTCTTTACTTTGCTGATCAAAGCAGTATATTTGGTCTGTGAGTTTAATGTTGCTGATTTCTGAGTTGTAAAGTGGTTTTATGTTTCCTTCTTTTAAGGAGAATGCCTTTGTTGTAGAAGCTCTTAGAAAAACTTTAGGAAAACAACAAGCCAATTTAATATAAATAGGCAGGACTACATATTTTCTTTTTGAAAGAGAACTTTTAAATTATTGGCAACACAGAAGCCAGTAAGGTCATTACCTTACCAGTGGTATTTACAGTTAAACAGAAAACATTTATTTATTTGAATCTGGAGACTACTAAAATGATAGCGAATTAAAGCTATGCTACCAGAGCTGATCAGTATTTCTGTGACATGTTAAATGCCGGGATTTCAAAGCTGCATGTCATCATTTGTGAATCTGTCAACACTAATAGTGATGTGTGTTTGTTCTTCCAAATATGCACATATATGTTATAACACGCAAAAGTACATAATCAAACCAATCTGGTCTTGAAAATCTGTGAGTAGCTCACTACCCAAATCTGGTACTTCATCTAGCTCCAAAGTACCTTTTAAGTGGGAAAAGTTTTATAGAACTTTGACAAATGCCTTAGTTTAGATAGACTGTACTGTGGAATCTCTTAAAATATTATATACCATTTATGTTTTGCAACACAAATTACTAGTGTTCCTTCTGGACTCACAGAATTATCTCTGTCTTCTAAATATGTCAATAACAGAACTGTAAATGGTAAATCATATTTGGAAATATAATTAGTAAGTTTTTAAGGGTTTGACGTTTTCCCTATTCTGCTATTTAAATTGATTTTTATATAAAGCAATTAAGGACATCCTTTTTCCATTAAGGAAATTATATTTAACTTCTGTTGTGATAATGTATGTTATATATAGAAGAGAGAAGGTACCTGAGCTTCACTTTTTTTCCCACAAGGTCATTGTCATCGCAGGTGGTGGTGGTAGTTTAATTTTATAGAATAAATATATTAATAGGTGGTCCTTTTAGAATTAAATCAATCAAGACTTCAAATATAAATATATCTTTTGACATAATTACTGTCATGAATGAGAAATTATTTTACTGTATTAAAAAACTTTATGCTTTTGACAGGTTAATAAACAGTATGGGAAATGTCACTTGAAGACCATCACATGAGCACTCTGCTTTCTTGGCTGAGATTACTATTTATTGCTAGTGTTTTAAATGACACTTCATTAGGATGGTGGTAGACATAAATAAATATATACATATATGATGAAGAGCTTTCGAAAGTATGTGCATTAACCCTTTCATCAGATATTCAGCTGTTGGAACAGAGCAGTGTGAGAATAGTGAAGAGAAGAGAAACTCTAGTCAAAGAGAAGATGAAAATAGGTCTGCTCATGAAGACTGAGCTTCCTGCAAAAATGCTTGAGGAATTACTTTTTTTTCTTATTTCCTCTTTGCTTATATCTGTATCTTTTTTAAAAACTCGGTTTACTCTTTGCCCTTCACCCCAAAGCAAAGCACTAACATCAATACCGTGATGATTACAATTAATTGTAAAAGTTACTGATAGTATAACATCCAGCTAGGTTTTTCACAACAGTCCAAGCTGGATATTTTTGTTCTGCAGCTTAGTCAGAAATGTAAGTGAGAACATAATTTCTTAAGATTTCTGCTCTACCATTTGCTTCAGGAGAGAAATGGTAAGGAATTTACAATAATAGCTATTGCTGACGAATGGTATTCAATATTTATATATGTCTTTTCAAGTTCAGAAGTTTTTATAAGTACTAACTGATCATTATTAGTTAACTTTAATAATGTTATAAAAGTTTTGATATAAAATATAAATACAGAGGGCACATGACTCTTTTCCACAAATGTATCAGGGATAAATAAAGCTATGTAAACTAAAGAACAAGGTTATGACAAGAGCAACCAGGTGTTAACTGGGCACAGGTAAATTCAGACCGTAAATTAGAAGTTTTCTAATTGTTAGAGGAATAAAGTAGGTTTTGCTGGTTTGTTATTTTAATAGCTTTCTATGTCTAATACGTTTTAGTCTGGAAGATTTGAGCATTGAAACTAGACTGGTCCTTTGACCTGAACAGCAATTAGTGATAAGTGTGTTACTTAGGCTTCTGGAATATATATTTTAATTTAGCTTCATCCATGGGCTCAAATATTTCTTTGTTATGTGAGTCAAAACATAATCAGTTTGCTAGATTTGGTCTAAAAGTTCACTCAAAAGCTAGAACACTACAGTAGCGGGGCGAGTGGTCTGGCTAGGGGATTGATTTTTGTTGATCAAAGGTTTTTCCATAGTTTTTGTATCCATTCTCTTAACTAACTTCTATATTATCTTATCATATGATTAAGTAGTACATTCTCTTTCATTAAAGAAAAAGAATGTTGTTAGGTTGATGCTCTTCTACATCTCTCCTTTATCCAGAACACTATTTGTGTAACTAAAAACCAGACATCTAAGAGTCATGGTTGTATAAACAAAATTTTAATTAAAATTATATTTTTCCGAGTTTGCTAAATTTTAGATAACTACATAGATATACTAACAGTGTCCATAGCTGACTCTGTCTGACACACATACAGGAATATTTTCCCTGTCTCAGTCTGGATTAAAATATTCCAAAGTATTCCTTAACACACAAGTGGACAAAGTCCTAAACTACATCATCTGAATCAAGCATTAAACAGAAGGGGGTTGGCTAGGTGATCTCCTAAGGGACCTTCTAACCTGAACTATGCTAGGAGTCTGTGATGATGTATGATTATTGATATGAGAAAAATATTTATATTCCTTTACAGAGATTTCCCAATTCTATTCTCAACGTGTTCTTTTGGAGTAGTAAGTGAAGATATATATATTTTAGTAGCTTTTAAACACTGTGACATATTTTGTCTTGACTGTAAAGTCTGACTGAGAAGCAGTGAAATTAACTTTTGAAGAGCTGAGGTCAACGTTAACATCTTACCCCTTCATTTGACCTGAAGAGGATCTCTGTACGTTACACTAGCAAGCACCCAAGAGCATCAGAAACTATGTTGAGGGGGATTTTGTTATTTTCCCCTGCCTTAGAGGTTTTTTGCTGTCTGTTCTTGTTATCTCAGAATTCACAGAATAACAGCTTCTATCACATGTGGGTAATTTTTGAGACATACTTTCAATGAAATTATGACTTATATACAGTGAAGATAATTTGCAAGGGGTCTCCTCAGAGATTCTTAAAGCACTATAATACATTCTGATACCTGCGAGAAGTTTCATATCTTTGGAAGTAACTTACAAAACTCCTGACGGGTCATGTCCTGCCACACCAACTATTGTGATACATATTTAACATAAATTTCTGTAAGAATACAGGTTCATCAGTAGATAGACTCACATATAGTGTGTTGTAGCTCTTTTTAAAGACAAGGTTACTGTTGGTAGGGAAAAAATGCTTGAGTACGGTTCAGTTCATCAGACCTCTATACTAGGTATGCAAATTAGCACTTCATTAAGGTACATTGCACAACCTTCCTGAGGAAAAAAAATATTATGAGCATAATCTGAAATGCTCTGTGACTGCTACAGAATCCCAGAGTAGTTTATCCTAGTCCCATATGGCTTATTCAGCATTCCCCTTTAAATGGTTTTATGGTTTGATAGTGCACTTAGTTATTTTAAAATATCTGTGGACAAGAGCTTCTTCTTTGAAGGCAGTCAGAAGATAATATTGGATTATCTTCTTGATAATAGTGCCAGTGCCTCAATTACATTGGTAAATGTTTTTCTTTATTCTTCTTAATTGATCCAGTTTTTTCAGCCTCCTACTCAGCCACAGACAGATAGAAGGCTGTTTTCTTTTTATGTGATTATACCACCCTTAAGTCTCAATTTTTTGGAGAGGGCTGGAATACCATTAACAGTCTTTAATTTTAGCAGTGTTAGGAAAAGTGCGTCTACATCTATGCTACTGGGATTTTACTTGAAGTAAAAGTAATATTTTGTTGAGGACCCAGACCTCATCTCTTCTAATAGTAGAATGGTAACATCAACATTACCTTTTACCACTGTTACCGTTTTTAATAACAGGAATCAATTTAATGTATGGAATTCTTTTTTCCTTTTAAAAAAGGT